>NC_085136.1:202050793-202386507 GCF_035046485.1 Aedes albopictus | reverse complement strand
TTGCTTCTCCTGAATATAAGAAAATCGCCTATTTGATAATTGATAATTTTTGCGCCCTCATATTTGCAAAACAAAAATCTCTGTGATATTGGGACTACTCCCTGGGTTTATTTCAAAAATTCGTCCTCCGATGTCTTCAGAAATTCTTCTAGTAATTTCTTCAGAAATTCCCTCACGAATTCCTTTGAAAATGCTTTCAGGGATTCCTTCAATAATGGTTCCATGAAATCTATTAAGCAATCATTCGGGAATTTCTTTGGAAATTCAAATAGAAACTACAAAAGTTTCTTAACGGTTTATTTTAGAAAAAAATCCTCCATAAACTTCATCAGAATTCCTTCAGAAATTTTTCGAGAGCTTTCTCCAGAAATTTCTCGAAGGATTCATTTAGAAAACCATTCATGAATTTCTTCAAAAATTTCTTCTTTGATTCCTTCTGAAAATTTTACATGGTTTTCTTCAGAAATTCCTCCAGTGATTCCTTTAGAAAGTATTCCATGAAATCATAGGAAATTATGCCAGGGATTCCTTCTGAGATTTCTCTGAGAATTTCTTTAAGAATTATTTCAGGAATTCCTTTAGTAAATGCATAAATTCATTCAGAAATTTCTCTGAAATTCCCAAAAGATTCATCCTAAAATTAAGAACTAAAAAAAACAAAGAATTCTGCCATAAATTCTACCATGGATTCCATTCGAAATTTTTCCATGGATTGCTCTAGAAAATCCTCTAATGATTTCTTTCAAAAAATCTTGCACGGATTCCTTCAGAAGGTTCTCCGGGGATTCTTTTAAAAAATCATCCATGAACTGCTACAGAAATTCCTCCAGAGCTCCATAAGCTTCCAAAAAAAATGCTCCATGGATTCTTTCAAAAATCTCTCCTGAGATTTCTTCGGACAATCATCCACGGATTACTTCAAACATAGTTCAAGTAATTTCTTTCAGAATTTCCAAAGTTCAGAATTCCTCCAGAAATTTCACGAAGAATTTCTTCAGAACATCCTTCTGAGTTCCCTTTATTTTTTTCTCGAGATTCATAATACATTTCCACCAAAGTTTCTTTTAGATTTTTTTCCAGGGATTCTTTCAGAAATCTCTCCAGAGATTTTTTTAGAACACCTTCTATGGATTCCTTACAAAATTGCACTATGGATATCTTCAGAAATTACTCCAGGATTAATTCATAAAAAATCAAAGGACCCTTTCAAAAATTGTTCTAGCTGAATGGAATCATTAAGAAATTTCTCCAGATATGCCCTTCAGATATGCCCTTAAAAATTTCTTCATAAATTTATCCAAGAATTTGTTTAGGAAATTTCCCATGGATTCCTTCTGAAACTTCGCCTGGGATTACTTCAGATAGAAGACTTTAGAAAATCCTTTAGAAAATCCCTCTGAAGCAATCAGAAGTTTGTCCAGCAAATCCAGAAGTTTTTTTTTTATTATTGAGATATCCAGCCCTATGCTGGATCATCTTCGCATTCTGAAGTTCTTTTAAAGATCAGAAAATATTCCGGTGATTCCTACAGGAACTCATACAGGATTTCTTCACGAACTCCTCCAGAGATTTCCTCGGGAATTTCCCTAAGGATTCCATTGGAAACATCCGCAGTAAAGTCTCCAGAAATTACTTCAGGGGTTCATCCAGAAAAACGAACAAGAATTCCCGCAGAGATTCTTGCATTATTAACTCCGGTGATTCTAGCGGGAATTGATCCAGGGATTCCTGCAGAAATTCATACAGAGATTCTTGCGTTCCAGTATTCCTCTGTATATTTCTTCTGAAATTCTTCCAGCGATACCTTTAGAAAATTTTCCACGGATTCAGAAAATTTCCAGAAATATTTACTTACAGTGACCCCACAATTTATGAATCGGAAAAAAATGACCACAGTTTATGGATCACTCATTTGATTAGCATGGTGATTCATGAATAGTGTACAAAATTAAGGTGATTCATCGGTGTGGGGTCACTGTACTTGCCATTTCAACAGAAATTCAATTGGAAATTTTTCATGAGATTTTTCGGCTTTCTCCAGGAATATTAAAAAAATCCTCCTGGTACTCTATTGAAGGATTTCTTCACGAACTCTTCTAGAGTTTCTCAATAAATTCTTCTTGGAGTTCCACCAAGCGTTTTCCAGGAAGTTTCCTTGTTATTCCTTCAGAAATTTCCCTCAGATATTCCTCCAGAGATTCATTCAGGACTTTTCCTGGAATTCCTTCAAATATACCTTCAGGAGTTTTTACTGGAATTAGACTGGACGTTTTTTCAAAAATTAGTTCATGCATTCTCTTAGTAATTCCTCCATGGATTCCTTTTGAAATTTTTTCAGGGATTTTTTTCGGAAATATCTCCAGAGACTCTTTCAGTTTTTTAAGGATTTCTTTAGGAATATCAGTAAAAGTTGTTCCTTGGATTTTTCTTCGTAAAATTCTCCTAGAAATACCTCCTAGAAATACCTTTAAAAATCCTGCGGAAATTCCTCCAAGAGTTCCTTTAGCATATCCTTGAGAAATTCCTTCAGGGATTCTTGTAGAAACCCCTACAATGGTTCTTTCTAAAACTGTTCCTGCGATTCCATCAGAAATATCTCCTGTGACTGAATATCTGTGAATATCTGTGTGACTCACAAAAAAATACTGGAGGAATTCTAGAATTTCTTAAGGAATCCCGCTTAAGGATTTTCTGAATCCATGAAAGAACTCCAGAAGATACCTGTGGAGATTCCTAGAAGAAGTTTTAGAAAAAAATATGAAAGGACAAAAATTCCTGAAGTAATCATCGGGGGACCTGAAGAAATTCCCTGAGATATCTTTAAAGGAATTCCTAAAAAAAGTCATGATAAACTTCTGGATGGATTCTGGAAATAATTCCAAGGAAACACTCTTGGTGGAGTTTATGAAGAAATTTCTGAAGATATTTCTTAAGGAATTTCTGGAGGAGTTTCCTCCAAAATGACATTTTTTTATGGATTTCTGAAGAAATCCCTGGAGAAATTTCTGAAGTAAATCCTGAAAGAACTTGTGGAAATACCTCAGGAGAAATGCTTTGAAGAATTTTTTGTACAATTTCTCTAGATATGTGTGAAAATCTTGCTGAAATTTTTGAACACAAAAGCTCTAGTGAAATTCTTCAAGGAATCGCTATGAACATTTCTGAAGGTAAAGAATATTTTAAAGGAAACTCTAAAAAATGCCTGGAAGAACTGAAGAACCCTCTGCAGCTACTCCTAGAAATATTCCTTGAACAAATGCCAAGAAATAAAGTCCTGTAAAAAATCCTGAAGATTTCCTGAAGAAAGGTCTGAATGAATTCTAAAATGAATTTTTGAAGCAGTCTTTGTATGAATACCTAAAGAAACTTTGGAGAAATCCCTCGAGGAACTGCTAGAAAAATAACTCGTGGAGGAATTTTGGAAGAAATGCCTGAGGGAATCTCTGGAGCAATTCTTGATGGTATCAATCCATTTTTGAGAAATCTCTGGAGGAATAACTGAAGGAATTCCTTGAGAAACCCCTTGAGGAATTCCAACACGAATTAATCGAAATAATCCTGGAGAAAAATTGCTGAAGGAAACTTTAATAGAATCCCTGAAAGAATTCCTTCAGAAATTTCTGAAGTAATACATGTACTAATTTCTGAAGCAATCTTTGAAAGAATTTCTTAAAAATTCCAGGAGGAATTCTTGGAGGAATAGGGTAAAAAATATAATTTTGACAATGGACATGTATGTAATTTGGACAGGCACTGTGCTTTATGTCTTGTTCCGAAGAACTAAAAAGAACACATTCTTCTAAAAATCGATAATTGGATCAATCAGATCCTTTCTATTGATTTAAGTTGAAGACACGATTAAAAATTAAGAATTTACTTCAAAATCTTCCCAACCTTTTTGAGGTGGCGACCCTTTAAGAATTGTCAAAACATCTGCGGCCCAATCAAATTTTTTTGAAGTAAAACAATATGATTTAAATGAACGAAACCGAGTTTTTTTCGTACAGTGACGTAGCCAGAAATTAAGGGATTGAGGGATTTTCGACGATCAATGATACTCACATTTCGTAAAAATTATGTCATGAATATTCAATTTGAGTTGAAGCTGAAAAATAGCGGCGCAGCCGAAAATTTTTTCTTCTGAAGGCGTTTTATACTGAATATTTGTTGTTCAAGTTGTGGCTTTTGAGGATGGCGGTATACAAAATTAAAAATTGGTATAATTTACACAAAATAGAATAAAAATTTAATAGTTTTTTGGTAACATCGCGGCCCCCCTAGACTAGCTTCACGACCCCCCCCCCAGGGGGCCGCGGACCACCGGTTGGGAACCCGTGGACTAGATGATCAACTTACAGTACAAATTTGTGATTTTTTGATGCACTTAATGAAAAGTTACAAATAGTTGACCATTTTTTTTTAATGAGAAAATGTTGTCTGTCCAGATAATTTCATTTTTCGCTGTATACTTATGTACGTTTGCGAAGTACTCATTAAAACTCGGGGAATTTAGCTATCAACCATTATCTGAGAAACAATATAATGTTTACAGTTCATAAACATTTGATCATGCTACGCATAGTAAGTTCTGATTGATTGGATTTTGTAACATATTTCGAACACAACAGTTTAAACTAGATGAAAATCCAAGGGCATTGCATACTTTTAGGCATTTATCGGTGTATGGGGGTTTCTGTTCCAAATCACAAAATTGCTTTCAATTCGAAAAACACGCTTCGCTAAGAGATTCAGGGACGTATTTGGATTTTACTATGATTGATCTACCGAGAATAAGCGGCCATTCTTTGAAAAAATACTCAAAAAGCAGTTTTAGAGCAGATTGTTTAAAGGCGTTGATAAATGACAAAAATATCTACAATTTTGTTGTCTAAAAAGTTTCATATAAACTTGATTTGCATCAAAATACCTCTGAGACGGCTCGCCATATGTATTATTTTGAGCTACGTATGCTTTTTGCTTAACTGATAGACATAATCTATGTTATAAGATTCGAAATACAATACCTCCCGCACAATCAACGTTTTCCGCATTATCAAAGATATCCTGTTTTACGGTAGCCAAATGTTAGATGCAAGTTACGTGATTTTGGACATCGATTTGTTTTTAATGTTGCCCCAGGCTTGATAATCCTCCTCGAAATCAAAAGAGTTTTGCAACATGCTCTAGAGCAGTTTTTTGCTTTTGCCTCGTCGCGTGGGAGCGAACGAACCCCTAACTTAGAGGCAATAAAAACTGAGCGAGGAAGAGGGGAACGAAAAAAGAGTCGATGTTTATTTCGGGTTTTTGAGTGCGATTTTCGCTTCGAGAGTCTTTCTTTGTATGGGAGTGGAACTCGCGAGAGTTTTTTGAGTGTGAGTTGACGTGAGAAACACAACAAGCGATTATGAGTGTTGGACGAACTCCTCGCTGCGTGGCAAGCACGCGCTCGGTGCTGTTGAGGATTTGCGTTGTGATTTCTGAGTTTTATTTTCACTACTCAGAAAATCGCCGAAATCGCTTCCTCATTTTCTCGCGAGGGAGTTTCTGTCAAGCCTGTGTTGCCCTATCGGCGAAGTAATTGTTAACCAATTAAAAGAAATTTCCTAATTCACAACTGGAATTTTTCTTCTCTTATTATTCAAGTGAAATGGTATTAACAATGCATTGAATAGTGAAAGAAATACAGTAGCATGATCGGTTTTATGATTTTGAGCAAAAAATCATTTTTATTTTTTGCACAATGCTGGTGAATGCTTCATCTGAAATGCAGCATGGCCTAGAGTGCAGCAAAAACCTGATAAGAAAACGCCAAATAGTAGGCAAAGTTCAACTCAAAAGAAATCATACTTAAAACGTCTGTTATAGTGTTCTCAATCAAATGCCAACGCGAAAGAGTGAAACTGCTATTACCCTATGCAAAAGCGATCATGCTATCGCTAGAGAAACATACCTTACCAGAATAAGCTCAAAGAACGTCTGAGTCCCTATATATAAATATCTTCAGTTCAGTTCAGTGAAGTGAAGTGAGTTTTTCTGAAACATTTTTTGGCGTATCTAGTGAAATTTAAACGGAAATTTAGAGTTAGGGGGGTCAAGTGCCCCCCCTTGCCCCCCTTTGCCTCCGCCAATGCCGCTTATCAACTACGTTGTAGTTGCTTCTGTTCCCATTTCTAATTTTACACAAGTATAACTTGAGTACGGAGCCTTTTAAAAAATTTGCACCAATCCAGCGATAAATGATGTGGCATCACTGATCACGCGCTAAAAACACAAACAGCGAACATCGTGTTTGGCCACGGACAAGCGGTTGAGTTGGTGGACGGCGTCGATGCCGACGACGACGGTGAAATGTGTTAATGGAGAAACAAGAAACGACGGCTCCTCAAGCAATAAATAATACATTTAACTCTAAATACTTTTACACTTAGCCTAACTATATGCGCTCAAAAGTCAATTAACTAACCTAACAAATTAGCCTTCTCGGCGAAGCAAGCGAATCTTGATTTATTTCCCTGTGTTGGTGCTCGCTATCTTGACAGCGCCGACATTTTTGCTTTCATGATGCCGCCACCACAGTAACCGAGCCGTCATTGGCTCGAACGCCGCCTAGGCTCCTCCCCTTTGGACAATTGCTTTTGCGCCCATCTTCCTGCAAGCGGACTGCTAAACGGGCACGCTTGCTGCACTGCTCACTCTCGCACACCACACCGCGGTTGAGACTGCTCGGATTTCTTTTCACACCGTTCGCATCCAAAGCAAAAGCAGCGCAAACAGGCAAGAGAGCAGGAGAGTTTCGAGCCCGCTGTCAGTTTGTCAGTGCCCGCCGTCTTCGTGTGCCGTGTGCGTGTTTTTCAAGCAGAGCCCGCTCGAAGCGTTGTTGAACCCGGTTTTTAACCTGCCAGCCTACCGATAGTTGAGAAAGGTGTTTCTCGTTTGTAGCAGGCAGATCGACACTAGCGTGTGTAGTGAGTGCGCGGGTGAAGAGACGACGGCTGACTTGCCATTAGCGGCTTGATTGATTGATTGATTTGAGCATACAGACCGCCGCCACTACTGCCGCCGTCGAATGCTTTTGTTTGCTATGGAGTGGAGCAGTAAAGAGTGAAGTCGATCGACCCCGTCAGTTTCGAAATTTGCGTTTGTCGGTGCGTTTCGCGTTGCGTTTTCTGTTCGTTATTGTTTGCTGCTCGACAAGTGTTAAGATACTTCGATTTTTTTGTTTTGAAAATGATGGAACAAACTCGGTTTCGACGAAGGATTATTAGCAGTGTTTTGGTGTGTTGATAAATGACACGTGAAGAAAACGGTTGAGAAGTTTGTTTCCACCTTGACAAGTTGGATTGTGGAATCGGTGCGTACTTGACGAAACAGTGAAAAACAAAAAAGCGTGAATCAACGCGCAAAATCTGTGATTTAGTAGCAAGTATAAGGTGTAGTGATAAAATGTTGTGCAGAAGTCCACCTCCAGCGAGTCCGGCCGGGTCGGAAATCTCCGTCGGATCACCCAGCCCGCCTCCTGTAGACCACCATCACCACCACCTGCAGAACCATCACAGTCGAAGTGACGAATATTTCAGCCCACTGAAGCGGTTACGGATGGTTGAGCACCATAGTACGAGCCCGAAGGAGCCTAGTCCAAAACCAGAACCTCCGAGCCCTCCACCGACTGTTGCTGCATCCGCGTCGACCGTAAAATCGTTTTCGATAGCGGACATTCTCGGCCGGGACACAGAATCCAGCAATCGTGATAGTGCACTAGCCCTACATCACCACCACAGTACGCTGCAGGCAGCGGCAACAAAAATCGTACGACCATGGGACCACCTTCGAGGTCCGATCCCTGTCCGGCCGTTTCTGCCCCCTGCATTGCTTCACTACGAACACAGGTTGGCGTTAGACTACCACCAGCAGCTGCAGGAACATTTCCGAGCACAAGCCCAATTACTGCGGCACATGAGCATGGACATAATTCCCTCGGAAAGTGGCTCGGAGCGATCCAGCTCGGCGGCCAGTGGAGATTGTTGTTCGCCGGAAATCGGGCGAAGTTCTGAACACCAGTCCTCGCAATCGTCATCCTCGGGCTCGAACAACAATAATGGTGGTGCCAACGGAGGCGGCAGTGGGAAGGTCTCCGGCCAGAAAACTACCCCCAATGGAACCCCCCTGGATGCGCTGTTCCAGATGACGAACAAGAACTTCGACGAGGGCAATGAAGATGGGGGTAAGTTTGGATGAATTAATACTATTTATTTACAAGTGGATTATGGCTGCAATATTTACCTATTATGAAAATATAATTGCAACAAATGCACGCTATGTAGCGGTTGATATGTTCAATTAAATCAGCAAGACCAAGTTAAAAGTAATTGGGTTCCAATCCCAGGTTGACTGAGGATTGGTTTTTGTGCAGGATAATATTGATTCCTGAACATGTAACCAGACTGCATCGGCCAGTGTTTGGAAACAACGCTCATGTGACAAATTCTCAGAAGAGCACCATACTAAATTTTTTTTCAGAGAAGTTTTATTTATGGCGAAGCTACTGAAGAGAAACCTATACATACAACAAGGCTTTGCAATAATTGTCCAGCTGCATATTAGCGCTGAAACTCAAAATTGTAATTGCAATAATTGAAATGATGCAAGGAAATCTAAATTCGACAGTAAAATTGCAGAGATTAGTGCCTATACATATACAGTCATTTCACTGCCAATTGCTGCATAACACGGCAAACTTCCAAGTAATATCAGTGACGCACTTGCAACAATTAACGCATTTCCAATAATTACTGCAGCAGTGTGTAACTGTGAGTGATTATTGCAAGAGATCGTCGGTACCAGACAATAATGACAAGAGCAGCATTGACGCATGTTCCTTTTCGTTGAAAAATAAAATGAATTGCTTAATTAGGAGTTTCCCTGTGATCGTTCTCATTCAACTCCAAATTGTAACTTTTTTCATGGAACACAATTGCGATAAGTATCCTATCACAAATCTATGCTGTTTGGCAAAACGCCATTTGGCTTAAAGATATTTGCGATTACTCTTACAACATCCAAGTTGTAAAAATGCCAAACGAGGCACAGCTTTCTACATCATGCAATGACAACCATGGAAGCCCATAACACATAATAAAATCATGTGCGGCTTTATAGGTCGTTCGAATCCCACTGAAGTTCAAGAGATATAAGATTAACATCAAATTCAGGTCCTTCTTTCGCTATGATGAATTACGTTACATGATCATTATTATCCTTAGTAGCCCATGGAAGATCGATGGACACGTTTTATATTTCTGTTATTAAAGTTCAATTTTAATTTCAATTTACTTTCTCTATATTCCAAGTCTCTATATTTCAAGATTTCAAGATAATCAAGATAATATTGTTCTGAAATGTAAAAGAAATTACCTATTACGATGAGAAATTGCAAAAAAGTTTGTTGCTTGGGCCAGTGCAATTGACAAATGACAAAATGACATGCGCATGACATTTTGCATCCCTGATTTTAGATCTCTGCTTTCAAAACCTAGCTAATATGGAGCAGAAATCGTGAATTGTATTACAAACTTTCCCAACAATTCAATAAACATTTCCGATGAATTCAGTTAAAAACTTAAAAAAATCTTGGATGCCAAATGAAATTGAGAGACATTTTATTGGGCCTTGTTCTTCCTGAAACCTAATAATGAGCTCTCATGGACTTCTGTTGGATTTACTCTGTTTTGAAATATGTCAGAAATGCGGACCAAATCTCGTGATGTTTCCAGATATTCAACTAAGATGGCGTCAAGTTTAATTAAATATCCTTTAAACACCTCATACATACACAGATAAAATTAATGAGATTTACACGTCATGTAAACTGTATATTAGTCATGTAAATTTAGTATTATGATGGTTTACATGATATATCATGTAAATTTGTGTTATAAAGGGTGTCCCGCATCAAATTGCTCCAAGGAAAATAGTGTATACACAGATAAAAATAATGAGATTTACACGTCAGGTAAACTTCATTTTAGTCATGTAAACTTAATGGTATGATGGTTTACATGATATGTCATGTAAATTTGTGTTATATGTCATGTAAAAACTCAGAGTCATGCTGAATAACATGACATATAACGGAAGTTTACATGATATTTTATGACTTTTACATGATATGTCATGTAAACTTCTGTGATATCCCATTCTCCAATCATGTGCATCATATGTAACAGAATTTTACACTCTTTTTTGATCTGTGTAACTTTTGATTGCATGCATCAAAATGGCTGATTTTTCAACCATCAACAGTTTATTATGTGTAGATGATGTCATCAAAATTTCATCCGAATCGGTTTAATATTAATAGAGATATTTCTGACGCGAGGAATTTAGGTTTTAAGAATCTTGTACAAACAAAGAAAAAAAATAACAAATATTCTACATAGGAACACAGATAAAAATAATGACATTTACACGTCATGTAAACTTAATTTTAGTAATGTAAACTTAGTATTATGGTGGTTTACATGATATATCATATAAATTTACGTTATATGTCATATAAAAACTCAGTCATGCTGAATGACATGACATAAAATGGAAGTTTACATGATATTTCATGAATTTTACATTATATGTCATGTAAACTTCTGTGATTCATTTATGTGCATCATATATCACAGAACTTTACACTCCTTTTTCGATCTGTGTAATACCAGTTATTCCTGCACTAATCTAGTTTAAGGAGTTCCATGTTTGTTGGCACATTATTCGTCGGTTTTCTTTTTCATTTATAATGTTTTTACATTGAGGGAGCAAATGTCTATTACAAACAAGTTTATGCAATTGAATTTACCATTATTCTTGTATCTCATTCATAGAAACAATTTTGAATCATTCTACCGTTGGAAAAATGCTATAGTTTAATATTTGTTAAAATAGTTCTTGAATTAGATTTAAAAGGAGCTCTTGTTAAGACAACAAATTAGTTCACACTTTGGGGCATCCTAATATTGAATTCACCTCCACCATAAGGTTCATAGTTTCTCTAGGTATGAAAACCACACTATCAAACATATCATTCTTGTAAATATAGCTCTAAATCCACAAACAAAAAAGAATGGATCAAATACGATTCAAGGAGGGTGAGTCGCTAGGAGAGTGAAAACTGACGTCATTCTGGGTTCCATGGGAGTTTTAAGATGGGTTCAGAGACGTTCCAAAGTCTCTCGAGTGAGTTTCAGGGGGCTTCAGATGCGTTTCAATGCGTTAGAAGCCGTTTCCGAAGGATTCAAGCGCCTTTAGAACACCCATCCCCCTCCCTCCAATTTTCAGAAACACACCTGAGTGCCTGCGAAGCCAATAGGCTTCGCAGGCACTCAGGTGTGTTTCTGAAAATTGGAGGGAGGGGGATGGGTGTTCTAAAGGCGCTTCGAGGCGTGTTCCACGGCATTCCAGGGAGATTCAGCAGGTTTTAGAGGTATTTTAGAGGACTACGCAAACTTTTAGCCGAGCTACAGGTGGTTAGAGGTTCCAAATGACGTTTAACGACGTTTCGAAGCATTTCAGTACGAGTCAAGACGCTTCAGTAGGTTTCATAGACATAGGTACATAGACTCGCAAATGATCTTCAGAGGAGTTTCAGGGGAGTTCCATAGACGTTTCAAGGCGTTCAGAAGCGTTTTAGAGGAGTAATTAAGAGCATTTCAGGAGTTTCCAGATGCGTTTTAAGGAGCTTCACAGTTTCTCATGTGGGTTTCAGGGGGTTTCAGAGGTGTTTCAAAGCGTTTCAGTATGTTCCAGAGCTAAGGAGGCTTCACAGACTGTCAGGACGATTCCGATGCACTTCAAATTATTTCAAAGCATCAAAAAGGCGTTTCAGGCAGTTTGAGGAGGGATTTAAGACGATTTAGACTGATTACGCGTATCGATCCAATGAACTATACTCACGGGAGTTCTTGGAGATTCTCAAACAGACATTGAACTCATCACTTGATTGCATATGCCTGATGCAAGCTGTGTCAACATGTATTTCATGTATAATGCTCCAGTAGACACTGATTACGCTTGTAGATTCGATGGCTTATACTCCAGGGTGATCTGACTTTGGCATACTCAAGAAAGTTTTTGGGGTCCTTTAAAATAGTCATAACCATCCCCCAATCATCCCTCGCCCTTCAAAGCACCCCAAACTCCCCTTAACAATAGGGATCATACAGCCGAGGTGGTAAACGCATATATGTACCGCAGACCATGCCAAGGGAAACGGGTTCAACTCCCGATCAGCTAAGAACCGAATGGTAGGCTTCGTCTCAGTGATAACGTTACAGCACAGCGCAGTGATAAAGTTACGAGGGCAGAGAAGAATACAAAATAATGATTAAACTCGAAAACAATATGCGGTAAACAGCACGAATTTGACGTTTGGGGACATCTTCAGCATAACTTAAACGGGCATAAATCCTGGCAGTCACTTCAAACTAAAATTCAGATAAAATTTCTCTGCCGTGCATTACGAAATTCTGCAAAAAATCAACTGGGCATCGAAATTGTTACTACCACACATGCACTGCAGAAAATTTATCTAGTCGGGGTCACGCAACATAAGCTGACACTACACAAGTAATAATACATATTCCATCAATTCTTTTTGTAGGGATATTTGTCAAACCTTCACCTGAATCAAACAATGTTTGAAGAATCTTATGAGTCATACAAAAATAATTTGGGTTTTCCATACAAATAAAATCTCACAAGGGGAAATAGAGCATATGTCAAAAAGTCGAAAAAATGGCCTTACGTATTAAATAAACAATAGCGTACGGCTTATTTTTCCAAAAGTTCTTGAAAAATGGAATTCATATGATCTTCTCGATTCAAATCACATCAAAAGAGAAACATCTGAGTTATATTGTGATTTAGGGGTGGCGCAAACGACGACTCAACGTTAAATTTCCGAGTAATAAAAGATACCTTCATTATAACTTTGAATTTATAACCGATTTTCAATCTTTGTGCATGAATTTCTTTGAAATTGATTATCGAATAATCTTGTGGAGGATGAGATTTTTCTAACATCTCGCAACATATTAATTTTCCAAGATTTACTTTATTTTTGCTTTTTACTAAACTTCTTGGCCAATTTTGAATCATTTACCTTGTTTTTGCAGATATTTTTGTTGCCTAAAAGTGTTGTGAATAAACTGTACGTTTAGAAATTTGTTTCAACATGAATAGGGGGATTAGGGGCATAATGGACACCCTAAGCAAAAGAGTACGTTAGGCCTGTATAATAGAGAAAAACTTAACATATTATCAGTTGGCTTACTCCTTTAATTTGTTGCCTACGTATTTCAATCGTTTACAGCAGGTAGAATGGCTTTAATGTGAAGAAATGATGAATTGTAGTCCGTGTGAATTTAGGGCTGGCAGGAAAGGTAGGGGGCGAAATGGACACCCCTGCATATTTTATGCTGTATCTCACGGGTTCCCAACACATTTTGTAACTCGAAAATCTAAAAATCTATTGAAAAGTATTTAATCGATTTGATATTGATATTTGATATTTGATTTTAGAATACTTTAGAGGTATTGGTTAGAATACTCTATTTTTGGTAAAATTCATCATCCTAAAACAGAAAAAAATCATGAATTCTGTTGTAGTTCGTCAAACTGTCTTTGTGGATATTTCATAATATTTCATTCTCCCACAAAACAAAGAGAAATTACAAAAATCTCCCAAAATTCTCCATTACCACTCCCACAAACACCAGTATTCAGTGTCTAGACGCCATGTTAGTGTTCGGCGCAGTGGTTAATCCAAGTTTAGAAAAGCAAACCCTCACCATATACCCACACATAGCCAACGCAAGGTAAAAACACGCTGTTAAGTATTAAGAACTCCCACACATCAACCGATGATCACCTTCCAGACTAAATCTACCAAATCCGACAACGCTACGCCAAGCAACCGGCGACAAAAAAAAGCGGTACTTAGTAAGATTTTTTCTAAAATTTGTGAACCCAAAGAAAAATGTGAATTTAGGTAATAAAACGCTCTTATTTTAGACCTCCCTAAAGAAGGCCCAAACCAAGGACCGAAACGTCGGATGTAATGGAATCACCCCGCTCATAATTTTCCGTACCGAAGAGTCAATTGTAGAGGAATAAATTCTGCCTATCAGTCGGTCGTCTCCACAATTAGCTTAATTTCAATGATATTTAGGTTATTTTGAAGGAATACAAATGATACTTTTGAAAAATAGAACAATGACTTGTTCCTTCACACGTATGCATTAAAAGTTTAACATAAAAGTCAGCCGTTTCGGCAAAAACAGGGGTGTCCATTTCGCTCCGAGTGTCCATTATGCCCCGATCTCTCCTATGGGGCTGTCCATTTATTACGTAACGGATTTTTTACGATTTTTCAACACCCTCTTCCCCCCTTGTAAGATTTTTTGTATGAGAACCTAAATGTTTTTGAAAGGTACGTAAGATTTTGCAAACCCCCTCCCCCATAAACCCTTACGTATATAATGGGCAGGCCCTATGTACTATATTTTCTGTAATTAAGGCTACTTCAAAATCAGAATTCAAGTTTCGAGGAGTAAATCCCGAGATGACTCACGCGGCCAACCGTGACTCGCGTATGTACCTACCTATCTACATTCGCGCTTCGAACGGTTTGCGTCAAGCGTTACCGCGAGCGCCGTGCCGTTACCGTCGCGTCGTCATCGTGTTGGTACCTACTCAGCAGCCATCAGAAGACGCCTAAAGATTATTAGTCAGAAATTATGATGATTTATTACACCCAACCGTGGCGAGCCAATTAGGGCCACTACTGCGAGAGGCGAGCGCATTGCCGCTGTTCTCAGCCGGGTGCTTTGATTCACTGTTGCACAGTACCTACCAGGGCAGCCCCGATCACATTTCGCAATGCGATGAATTTTCAACAGCAGCAGCCAGCGGCAGCAGAAGCCTCACAGCAACATCTCTAACCAATCAACGCGCGCTTTTATTACCACGCCAAGTGACAGTTCGGAGTCACACAGCCAGTCAGTGTGGTCATTGTGTGGCCCAACCATTTATGACAGGTGATAATCATTTCGACCTTGTCCGGACGGACGTGCGGTGGACGCGCACAAAGTTCAACCAACTGGTCAAAGCCGAGGGGTCCACCAATTGGAGTCGGATGGGCCGGGTGGAAATGCGGGAACTTTTCTGCTGACATCACTGAAATAAAATGCGAACTTTTAAGAGCGTTTAGATCGGTGTCAAAGTTTTGGGCGTTTGCTTGGTGGGGTAACAGACAACCAGATTAGATTGGTGATTCTTCCATGGAACGTGCTTTGTAACTTTTGGTGAGCTCGTTCCATGTCTCAGGTGTAATGAGTAAGCTGTTTCAAGCGGAGACAAAAAAGAATTCAAAAGTAAGTTCAAAACACCTCAATTTGAGGTTTCTTTGTTATCCAGTTTGTGGCTCAACCACGCATTTCGCTTAGCGCAGCCGATATTGCTGGCATTACAAATATCAAGGATATTAACACAGGAGAGTCACATCCGATTGTCTGTGGTACAAGATGCGCAAAACTTGGAGATTTCTACTCACGACGAGCAAATCAATAAAGCTCATCTCCGGAGCGCGCTTGATGAACCCCGTTTTTTTCCTTCCTATCGTAAAGAAAGAAGGGTAAAACCCGCTCCGATAGCTTCACGCCTGTCATTTTATCGCTTGTTGTGTGCCGGTGTGGTGCGCTTGTTTCGGAAAAGGCGGTGACGACGGCGCAGCCGCGGCGGTGTCGATTCGCACACAAAAAGCGCAAAAGATCAAAAGGATTCGAGTTGCCGGTTGCCGAAATGCATATTGAGGACGAGAAACGGAGTGAGAGACCCCGGCAAGAAGGAGAACCCACGAACGGTTTTGGTGTTAATATTCATGTAAGGCTGGGTTCCCGGTGGAGATGGGTGTGGGGGGCACGGGAACGATCGCCCGGTAATTACCTTATTAATGCAGTCATATTTATGCACGCCACACAAACTCTTTAGGGAACTGATGGTTAAAAGGAACCGCCGCCGCTACGCGAGAATGAGCAGCAGAAAAAAAAAAAAAAACGCTTGAGATCAAAACGCTTCTCTTATCCCGAATCTTGGATTAGTGTTCGCGCAAATGCCGGTTTCGATTTGTGCTGCTTTGTTCTCGTTTAGTAATTATGACGTTTGTCGGATTTCAGGGACAGACATAATGATTATGAACCCCTCAATATTGTATGCCTACGCACGTCCGTGGTGCTCTCAAGTGCTACTCGAAGGGGCAAGCGCAATTACAAGCCTTGTTCGTATATGCAAAACAACAGCAAATGAAGAGAGCGATTTTATCGCATTTTGCCAGTTCTTTGACGGAACGCAAACATGCAGAAATGTCATTCTTTGTTTATGATGTGCAGTCGAAGCGTGTTAATTAAGACAGTTCAGCCAAGCAGCAGCTGGATTTCCTCACTCACTGCCGTAAGCCCCTAGGGTGGTCCGATTAGCAGACAGCGCGAACAGTAGACAGCCAGTTAATTAAATTCAATACGAGTGAGAATAATTCCACATTTTCTCTGGCTAGACGCCAGCTCATCAGCGCAACAGAAACAGGCTTGCGAAATTCTGATCCAAGATAATGAGCAAAATCTCGCTTAACTAGAATCTAGTTAAACCTCCGCTAATGCTCGGGTTGCTAATGAAAATCTTCATCTATACAAATTTTACACGTAGCACACACACTGAACAGCAAAATGATTTCAGATTTTCACACCTCTTGCTCCGCTGCACTACCACCAACCGAGTGAGATTTAACCGAGATATTAAAGCCAGCGAATCGGACAACGAAGCAGCCACAAATAAGTTTACATTTTTAATTACAAACCGACGAAGTCTGCTCCGTTTGTACACCAACCAGAGCGATCGAATCAGATTCCTTCGTGTCTATGTTTCATTAGGCTTTTCCGCATGGTTTTCCATTTTAAATAAGCTCGGGCCTCGAGCGAGTAACGAACGCGAAGCTTCCATCTTGCCTGCTCTTTCATATGGAACTAAGTCGGGGCGCAAAGTACCGCTCCGTTGCCGTTGATAATCATATCTCATTTGTAAATCACTAATCTAATTTGAATTCACGCGTCCGAATGCGCGTGAGCACTTAGCGGCTGTTCAAGGTACCTACTGCTGATTCGCAAAAACAGATGGAGGAGAGACGGCAGCACCGAAGGAGGAGTGTTGCATGAGTGAAGTCAATAAATTGTACTCAAGGAGGAGGTAGTAGCACTGTCGTTCGATTGGAGGAGATTGAGGCTCACATTACTAACGGCAGAGGGTCTCAAACTCTTGTACCGGTGGCTTATTCGATGGTGTGAGGCTTCCAATCTTAGACATTCCTTATAGCTTCAACATCGTAGAACCTAAGCGGATTGCGACCAGCTCCCTCGAACGTCTGGACTCTGGTAGAATATCCAAGTCATCGACTACAGCGAATAGCTGGAATGTATAAAATCTCCGCGCACTGTTCTAACCCATACTTTTATAAGCTCTCTCACACTCTGAATGTTGCCAATTCTTTTGATTTGTTGGCACTGCTTCCTGCTTCACGTCTTTTAGTCACGCTTTCTTGTTTAGGTCTGGAATGTTTCATTAAGCCATTGGTTTCATTATCTTTGCAGACCAATATTAGCATTCCACGCCGTTAAGGTAACAGCTTTGTTGGGCGGTAGGGTTTGGTTGATTTTGTGAAGAATTTATTAATTACAAAATACCTGATGGAAAAAGTTACATTAGAATGTGTTTATAACTGGATTATTTTGGTCCTTACTGTAGTCTTACTACCGCTCAACAGAAGTTGTTAACACTTGGTGTTGATAACACCCGATTACGGTCCACTATTCGCAGTTTTTACTGTATGATCTATTAATGAGTGCGGTAAAGCTAAATCTGATGTGGCTGAACATGAAAATAGGACCTCTTACCCTAAACTGCCTTAATCGGATTCAGACGGAACTCAATAGCCTACTACTGATGATATATATCATGGAATTCATGCTGTAGGTTTATGAACGATCAATTATTTAATGGAAAGTATTTCATTCATAGTCTTACCATTCAGGTTCAAATTAACAGATAAAGGTCTAATTCAACGGCATATGCCTTCTAATTGTCGTGTCCAGCTAATCCAAGGGACACTTTTTTCAACTATGCTGTAACATATGGCGTATGATTAGCACAATATTTACACATTATTGCATTCATTTTCCCATTACCTGGACTACAATAACAACACTAGATAAGTGCAAAAATATTCAAGCTATCGTAGTCCAAATTCATTTAAGATCTTCAACTTAAATTCATAGGTTTTTATCACAAGCTGACACAGTCATTACCGAGCGAACGTAATTTCTTCGATCTATTGTCATTTAGACACATTGTAGGTACGGTGTGTACTTCTCTGCTTGCGATCGATCCTCTCCGTAGGTACTGGGTGTGGCAAATCATCCGTAGGTGGAGTGGGGCATATGGTGTCTGACGGGCGCTGGTGTAGCGTACCCAACAAGCTTCTTGAATAGATCTCATTGCAATTCAATTCCACTTCTTCGATCGATTCACCGCAGATCTCCAGCGTAATGTTTCCCACCGGGAGCTTTAACCTCAACACCTCGTAGTACGTGGCATTCCATAACTCCGATCCCAGGATGGAACCTTGCGGGACTCCTGAGGTTATGTGAAAGCACTTCCGACCCACTTATGTGCCGTAAAATAGTACTAGGTTCTGGAAGTAATTTCCGAGAATCATGTACAGGTACCCGGGAATCCCCAGACGCAGGAACGCATCGGAAGTAGCAGTCCACCTGACGCTATTGAACGCGTTCTTTACATCTAGAGTCACAGTACAGTAGCGAACCCCCCTCCTCTTACGCTGTAGCGATATCTCGGCGGTCTTTGTGACCGACAATGTAGCATCTACGGTCGACTTCCTCTTCCGGAAACCGAGCTGGTTGCTCGAGAGACCATTTACACCCTCGGTCACCTTTTCGAGAGCCTTCCCACCATGTCAATCAAGCATATTGATCTATATGCCGACGGGTCTCCAGGTGGTTTTCTCGCCTTTGGCAATAGAACCAGGCTCTGCAGCTTCCAAATCTCTGGAAAAACTTCTCTGTCCAGGCATTTCTGCAAAGCAGACATGCGCATCTCGGGAGCCTCTGCAATAGCTGCTTTTAAGGCTAGGTTCGGAACTCCGTCCGGACCTGGGGCCTTGCCTACACTAAGGGACTTTTCTATCCCCGCAAGTTCCTCATCCGTGACCTTCCCTTACCGCCAGCCCCAGTACCCAGTTGTCCTACGATAGGAGGCCAGGGACTAGGATCATGACGCGGAAAAAGCCCCTCGATGATCCCCTCCTACATCTCTAGAGACTGCTCTAAAGGAGCCATTACACCCCACGGATACGCATTAGTACTCTGTCAGAGACCCTCAAAGTAGGATTTTTTGTTTGTCCTTCAGTGCGACTTTTGCGGCGATGAACACCACTCGCCGTTCGTTTCGCTCTTCCGCAGGTTGTGCTCGCTGCATCCGACGCCTAGCTTGTGGGCAGGCGCGGCGCAGGTCCGCAATCGCGTCGGTCCGCCGGTAAGCCGGTGGTTTTCCATTTCTAGAGTGGACTCTCCTAGGCATAGTCGTATCGCACGCACGCGATAGTACCGCTACCAGCTCGTCACCGCTTAAACCGAGTAGGTCTTGCTCGCGGTGGAACACCTCCGTAAATACCTCGTCGTTGAAGAAGGATGTCTTCCACCTACGATGGCTTGGCTTTGCCGCCTCTTCCGCTACCCGCTGTCTGTTGTTGTTGTAGTTGATATTGTAGCGATCCGCCAAGTGATAGCTGTGAGTGTAGCCATCGTCTAGCATCCAGTTCAAACTATGTTCTAGGCCAGGACTACACAAAGTAACGTCGATAATCGACTCAGCTTCGTTCCAACTAAAGGTACTCTTGGTACCGTCATTAACCAGATCGACATGACTAGCATGACTCAAGCAGGATCTGATCCTGCTGGTTCGTATAATGGCTTCCCCATTCCACGATCCAGGCATTGAAGTCACCCGCTATTACCACCGGCCTCCGACCTGTCAGCACGGTCGTCATACAGTCCAACATCTGCGTAAACTGCTCGTGGTCGATTGCGGAGGTGCATAACAGCTACAGAAGAAGATCCCGTTCACGTGTTAAGTATTAGTGATAGTCGAAGTGTATAAGAGTTGGTGTGGCTTGGACAACGCGAAATGGAAGTAATGAAGTTCTTTCTGTGGAAAGAAATCCCTCGCTTGAGGCACTGCGATGTCCAAAACATTGTGTTCATTCGAGCCGAATACCATTATACGACGAGTGAAACCGGCTTACATTCTCCGGTCACCATCAAAGGCATTCTGCTGGTCTAGGAGAGATCAGTGGAAGTGAGACTATCTCCTCTGGAGGATTAACGCCGACCAACGAGGCGATCGGTCAAAGTGCGTTATTCCCCTGGTCAACAAGGCGATCAGCCGAGGGTCACTACTGAAAGAGATCGATCAATCGTCGCATCAGTCGTCGAAGTTCCACATTGACTGTAGTCCGTGTGACAAAAGCAGATAGCGTCTTTGAACAACACACTGAAGTTAGAGAATAAGACGAACAAGAAGGAAGAAGAGAAAGAAGAATGACTTGCCGACCCTCATTCATCAGAGTGGCCAAATCAAGCGGATGGTCACCGTGATCAATAACAGCTTTCAGGAAAGCAAAGGATGATGTGACGCCATCTCTGCTAGAAGCTGAAATTGCACTACCAAAAGTACGCCGCAGCACACCGAGAAGTTCTGGAAGCAACACCGCCAACCGCCACGGATTGATTGGATGGATCGGCTCTCACAAAGTTGGCTATCGCTGGATTTGCAATTTGGATCGGCAGCCCTCAGAGATTCAGAGATCCAGCAATAACCGTTGCGGGTTCCAATTCCCAACTTCGATGGGAAGGTTGAAAACTGACCGAAGTTTCGGGCGGTGTTTGAGGGACATCGTCGTCCGCAGCAACGAATCCGACGCCATGAAGCATCACCATCTCGATAAGATCCCTATCGGTGCCGAATTCCGGTTAACAGATCCTGCTTGGATCATCCACAAGAACAATTTCCAACAGAACCCTCGTGTGATCGTCGACACCCATCTCGCAGGTCTACTGGAGCTCAAACGAGTGGCAAAATGGAATCACAAGGACCACAAGAAGAAGGTGAAGATGGTCAACCGACATGTCGGTGGTCTGGAGTATCAAAACCCGACTGAATGGCCAGACACTTTTGTTTTTGGGAAAGGCCTCAGCCACACGGAAAGCTTGTCTGTTTTCGACCAAACACTGAAGTTCCTTCAGAGCGAATGCCAGATGCCATCGTGAAGTCAGTTAGCCAAATGATGCATGGTGCAACCCCAACAAATTTTATTCTGTGCACTTCCTGTCCTACATTCCTGGGTTACTACTGCTTGAGACCCGAACACAGATCCAGCTAATGCTCATAGCTTGTTCAGAATGCCAGCAGAAACACCAGACGTTTTTGTATGAGGAAGCAAAGACAGTGCAGGAGAAGCCTGCTCAACCGATGCAGGAGGCAAACATAACTCCAGAGAACCGGCAGGCTTCACCAGAACAAGAACCTTCTCGGCTATCATCGAACATGGCTGTTCCGAGCGGAAGAATCTGATTAACCTGTGGGAAGGTATCCTACCGTGTGCTTCTGGATTCAAGCTCCGGGTATGTTTCATTTCGAAGCATGTGGCAGACCGTATTGAGATGCAAAGGGCTCCATCGCTTGTGCCAGCTACGGGAGAAGGTACACTGCCTTCTCAACGATGGCCAAACGCCTCGTGATCTCCAAGGTAAACGAAATAATCTCCACTACCTAGTTGGCTATTTCGAAGTGGCCGATTCCGATATCCTTACGATTGCTCAAATTGAGAAGAATCTAGCTGCGAGGGGGATTTGTCTGATCTACATGAGACGCAGTTTGACTAGATGGTCGCTGGTGACTTCGAAGAGTAAAAGGGCTACCAGCAGTATCATCTCCACTGCAGGTATGCTTTCCGAGACCTTTTAGGAAGTTGAGGAAGTTAACAATGCTGATCAACCGTAGCACCAGGAACAATGTTAACGTTTCTGGCTACCCACCGTCGAGATGGCTTCGGCAGATACGTCGAGTCGCTGCCTTTCCGTGAGTATCCTCCCCAGCTCTGAAACTCCAGTACAGCAAGTTCATCGAAGCCTACGAAAATGCTGATGTTTCAATCCAAATCCGATACTACACATGCCCCACAATGCAATACTGCGTCCGTCCAGCGTAAAACTCAGCGTGGTGTTCGATGCAGACCGATTCCTTCCCGATCGCGGCAATCATCATCTGAGAACAGTGCTGTGTCGACGACATCTCTTCGTAGCTAGTATAGTAGCTGAAGCCATCGTGTGCTAGACCCAGCACATGAATGCTATTGTTCGTGCAGTTGAAAATCGGAAATTTTGACACGCGAAAATCGATTTTTCTCCTAAACCGTGTGTCGGACGTACGTCGGGCACAGTGCGCTGGATAGAGGGCCAGGTCCGCTGTCCAGCGCACTACGTCCGACGTTAGGTTTCACGTATGGATTTTGAGAAAATTCGATTGTCGGGTGTGCGGAAACTTCGGGTTTCAACCGCGACGACAATAAAACCTGCTGGGATCCCTGTCCATAAGTGGAGGTTTAACTCTCCGAGTAGCAACTTGTGTGTCGCATGGCTGAAGCTGGTCGTGAAGAGCTGGAGAGTTTCAGTGACGGTTGCGAGGGTGTCATGAAAACTCTAGGTATGATCTGGATTCTGCAGCAAGATGAGCCTGGGGATAAGTTTTGCATTCGTTAATTGAGGCACAGCGAGGTCCCAAACATCAATCTTGATGGTATTCCCGTATACTATAATAATATGGTAACGCTGTATTCGTATTCTTCACAACCTCCGCCAGTGCAGCATTTTTGCTTGCGTGTGTGTACAGTATGGTACTCAGGTGCTAATGTAAATTAATCTTCCACCTTCAAATTATCCCACTTCCGCTCGTCAAAAAGTTCCTGTCCTTATTCCTGTACGTTTCTGACCACGCACGAAGCCGTTGCGGAATGCGTTGAGATGTTCTGTCGGGTTCCATGCTGCGCATCGCTCCTGCACTTCTCGTTGAACCATTCGTTGCGTCGTTCGTTCCACGAACCCGAGGGTGCTCTCGGTTGCATCGTTGATGTCTTCTTCCACTGTCCTTCAGCAGCAGTCCTCTAGAAGGGGCGCATGCAGCTCAACGTCGTCTGGTAAGGCTGCTATAAAATTTGTATGCTGAAGCGATATCCGTCGTTCTTGGTTGTACCGTGGCGATCGCGGAATGTTTCTGTTATTCTTATTTGCTGTTTTGTTTTGATTTTGCGTTCCATTTCACCCCGTTCCATGGAATGACGTCTGAACGAACAGATTTTAATATGAGGGATATACAGATTCGGCAAGTGGACAAATTAGAAAGCGTTATTATTCGGGTAGTTGGGAACCACAGAGCTATCGATTCGACGATGTAGCAGGAACGAACGATGTAACAGTTAGACTCGATCAATGATGTAAAAATGCCAGCGAATGCCCATTACCGTCGATAAAAAGATACATGCTAGGCAATTTACTCGTCCACCATTTTTTTCTGTTTCACTATCAAACCCAGCGCAACAAAAGCGCACAAAAAGACAGAGAAAACAAATTGATTTGGTAAACGACAACAGTGTAGTGTAAATGGCTGACATGACATAGCTGGCATGACGGTAGTCAAATCGGAAGGTGGTTCGCTACTTTGTAAAAACAATTATCGAACCAGTGACTTCGTGCAGTGACAATTTAAGAGGTAGGTAATCGTGTGACGTAACCAGCTGGCAACAATAATGGCTGGAAGTGAAAAGCGTCGTCAAACCATGAATGATTGACAGGTGCCGTGTGAATTTCGTGGGACCGACAACATTGTTGCAACAGATGGAAGGAAAATTGGCGAAAGTTGACAAGCAGTTGAAGAAATGGGGTTTAGTGTGAAAGTAGACATTCGAAGACATAACGATGAATGGAAGTGATGTTTCAACCTTTAAGATGCCTTAATGAAGAACGGACATCTTCTTGAGAACGCTATATCATCAAATGAAGTACTTTACATAGACCGCTTCAAATCAAACAAATGAACGAACTTCTAAACAGCAGGTTCCAGAGAGCCCTAAAAAGCCCAACGATACATTTTCACGCACACCGGAAATTCACCATAGCCTTATTCACACACCGTTTTCTGAACAACGAACGCCACAAATCGGCCCCTAAAAGTGCTCACACCTTTCATCGGCCCAAGTATCAAAAGTAACCGCCAACCAGCGAGCGGCCCAATTCAACGCTCTTTTAGCGCTACAATTAACAAATTTACATTCACATTACCTAATTTAGCCTCAGTGGAGAGAATCATAGTACAAAAGATTTCCAAACTTCCCGAAAATGCTCTTTATTCACACACACCGGTCGACCGCCGTCGCCAGCTGGGAAGCCAAGGGCCGAAGAAGCCGAGGTAAACCTGTTAATAGCTATTAGTCCATTGATAATTCCATTGAAATCTAAATCATCGCCTTTTTATTCTCGGTGATCTAGCCGGTCTGGCAGCCGCTCGTTGAGAGCGGGAGAATGGAGATTCGCTTCAATAGTTTAGCGGCGGACACTGACAACGCTCACTCACTCATACAGTGACGCGCGATCAGAAGACTTGACCGCGGTCGTCGTCCATCGTCTGTCGACCGTCGCCGTCGCCTACAATAACTCATTCAGCTATTAGACACCGACAATGAACGTCATAATAGCACCACAAAAAGATCCCGCGGGACCCGGGAGCTCTACGGTTCCTCTATTCTGGAGCTTCGGGCCCGTTTGGGAGCGAGCGCGGAAAAAAGGATTTCGGCTCGGTTTGAAGATTATTGCCGCCTGGATGTTGGGGGGTACTGAGCGTGCGGTGAAGGGTCCAGGAAGAGAAGGAGAGATGACGGCAAAAAGCAGCGTGAAAGAATGAGTATTATGATTGAAGGCACAAAGCGGAGGTGCAAAAGCGTCTCGAATGGAGCTTTGAAATGAGCAGCCTCCGAGTGTGGTCCATCGCAACGTCGGTCCAGACTCTCCTGGATCTGCGTGCGTGCGCGCGAGAGCCCCATGGGTTTGTGTTTGTACGCGCGCTCGCACGAGGAAGAGAGCGAGACCAGGGAGCTTGCGCACTGATCAAAGGCCATTGCCGCCAAAGCCTAAGGTGTCGGCTGAGCTAATTGGAAGGAGATCAAAGAAGGCCGCCACACCATATAACGCAAAACGAGCCTCATTGGGTTGCTCTTCGTCTTCCAGTCCCGAGGCTTCGCTGTGTGAGAGTGTGTAAGTGGCGACCTGCGAGGTAAAGCCCGATGCTTTTTGCCTTCTCATCATCATCTTTCGCGCCGGGCGCGCGGGTTGAAGATCAATGCAGGAGTAATAACTCTATCGCACCGCACGGCCACAGCATTCGCGCCGTTGCAGCCTGGGAGGCCTTCAGACATACTTAGGTACAGTCAAGCCCAACGCGGGTCGTACTTGGCGATGACCTGGCAGAAATTTTGGGTCACCTGGACCGGTTTCAATTAATTTCCTATTTTAAGCGGGTGCAAGTAATGCCGGTTACAAGTAGCTTCCGGCGAGCACTTGGATGGGTCCGGCCGGCTTCGGGGTGGTCCCACTGTGCAAGCAAATTATAAGCCCATTTTTGTTCGTTGATGGCCACTCTTTCACATCCATCGGCCGCGGCGAGAAAAGAGGAGGCAAATGGGAGGAAGCCTTCGCTTTCAAATCTAATTTGTTGCTAGCGTTAATTAGTTTTCTGAGAAGCCGCGGCGGCGCGGCAGTTGCTGCCGAGCCGCCGATGCAACCAGGCGGCCGCCACTACCCATTGATCCGCGGTGGGTTGTTGTCCAAGAGAGCAGGTGATTAATCGCCAAAGCCGGAGGTAGGATTTATGGGGTTTTGCTTGGTGCTGGCCGGCGTGGCGGTAACCAGCAGCCAGTCCGACACCGAGTTCGATTCCCCGGAAGTGTGAGGGAGGATGGTCTGTGTGGGTTCGTTTGCGTACGTTGGCACGGAAGATTTATGGGTTCACGTGAAACCAGAAGCCAATCGGGGGAGTTCCATGAGAGGGATTTTAGTGGAAGACCCCGGTATTGCGCGAAGGTCGGAGTGGTTGGAAGGGTAACAAAATGGAAACTTATTCAGACAATAAATGCTGTACCCTTGGAAGTTAGATGAACTAGCTCTGATTCTGTATTATAGCTCTATGTTGGCTCATTGTTATAAGTCCTTACTGTGTTAATCCATTGGTCGCACTTCATAGACTACATAGATTGTTACTTTAACAAATTCTATGAGGCTTTTATTTGTCCTTTTGGACATGGCATTTGATGACATTCTTTCACGGAGACCTGCAAGAAGAACTGAAAACATAACCATCCCCGATAGTGTGACAGCATCCCTAATACAGTATATTGCTTGTTCAAGTCGCTGTACGGACTCAAACAATCCACGAGATGCTAGAACCATTAGATCATCAATCGATTACAAAGCCTGGGATTCAACCGAGCAATACGCAATTGCTGCCTCTAAGAGCGAATAGTACCAGGAGATGAGGTGTACATTATCCTCTATGTGGACGACTTGCTTTAACCTTTCTTTAGAAGCAAGCATCGACAAGCTACTGGTACACTCATTGCACAATTATGGGTCACTCAAGGAACAACCATTTCATAATATGAATCGTTTTTCATACAAAAATAACACTTTCATTATTTTTATTTTATATTCTCTTCATTGAAACCCCTTTTTATCGTTTTAAATAAAAATCTGCGTGTAAAATTCACTTTAGGCGGTGAAAATTACTAAAATGTTGGTGAATAATGAAAACCACAATAATGGGTCAAAATTGGCTGTGTAACAATTATGGGTCAATTTGTTGCCTATTATGGGTCACCCAAGAGAAATCGGCTCAAAAATAATGTTTTGTCTATTTTTTCAATGAATGATCACTTATTCTCGATAGATCAACTATAGTAGAATCCAAAACTGGTCTCAAACTTCTTAACGAAGCGTGTTTTCACGATTTGAAGTCAATTTTTCAAAATAGGGACAAATTCTTCAACACAACCACCGATAAACGCCTAAAAGTATGCAATGCCCATGTACGCAGAACTGTCAATATTATGCTGCACAAAAGGTGACCCATAATTGTGTGATTTTCGGTGTTCCTTGGCACAATAATGAGTCACTTAAATTTTGCCTGAAATAAGCTTTAATTAGCTGCAGTCACATGAATTTCTACATTTAGAACGTAAATTATACCTTTGTTCTGGTGACGATACTATTTCGCACTTGAAAATCACTAAATCTCGCTTTTACAGAGCTTACGAAAGAATCGCACGCACTGTCCGATATTCACAATCGAAGCGTTACTTTGACAGCTAGTTTTGCGCCGAACAAAACAATATTGAAAATATGTATGTTTTGATGTATAAGCCCGTGTGCGATACGTATAGTGACACAAAACAAATCAACTTATGTGCGAAAAATAATAATAGCTATCAAAAGCTTGCAATTAATTAGTATTTATCTATTAAAGGGGAAAGTGACTAATAATTGTGTGTGACCCATAATTGTGCAATGAGTGTACGCTTTACAATGACGGATTGCAACCCTTCCAATACACCTATGACGAAGCGCCTTGCTGTTTTCCGCAATTGTGTAGCAACCCAGAAGTATGTCGCGAGCTTCTAGGTACAATCCTGTAAGTTATGCGTCTGTTCTCCATGTTAGGAGCGGCTTATCGACGTCCAAGCGTCAGGAAAAGACGCTAAATACAACTGTGCACTATGGTCCTCCTGAAAGTAGGAAGGAGGTGCCGTAGAATCTCGAGGTAGCGTTGCTAGACGAACGTGAGCTCGATGTGGCTCCTTTGGAGGACTACTGGAGTACAGTAAAAGCAACCATTACCGACGCAGCCGAAAGCTCCTTCGGATATGTGGAACGGAGTTGACGGAACGAGTTGTTCGACGAGAAGTGCAGATCGATTTTTAAGGAAAAGAACGCAGCGCGTTCGGTAATGCTGCAGCAACGAACCCGGCAGAACATGAAACGATACAAACAGAAGCGAGAACTGTCTCTCGCGTCTTATGATGTAGTTTCGATGCAATGGTGAAATTTCGGACGGTTCACCCTTTGCTATGAAAAACTCTTTGAATTGTCTCGAAGGCATAAAATCACAGCAGAGGAGCTAACTTATAGCCGATTTCATCATCTTTGTTTCTCCGAGCATGTTCTCGTAAAAAATCTCAAAAAGACACTTCTTCTAACTTTTCCGATCTTTCCGAAATGCGGTAGCTCATCAATCGGAGCGGTTCGTTTGATTGAATCCAATTAAGGCCAATTTTCACTTACGCACACCGCTTTATGGAGATTATTGCTGATCCAAATGGCGCCTCTAATTCCGTAACCTGGGAACAAGCCAGGGCCGAAGTTATAAACTTATTATTTAATAGGTATCGCGCCGCGCTGCCGCCAAAGAGAAGCCGAGCAAACCTAAGCCGCTCTAGCTTTCAGCTTCTTCGGATTACACCAGCGGATACGGCCTGGCACGGTGAATGAATCATAAATAATACATGGAAATATTTTGGGGCAGCCGAGAGCCCAACAACCATCGCCAGAGCGGATAGGCAAAAAATTATTAAAATATATCATCGTAATTAACCCGATCCCGGTTTCGGTGCGGATCGCAGACCGGGGGCTTTTTTACAACCCTATCAAAGCTTATTAGCAGCGCGAGTATGGTGGAGGAGAGACCCCCGAAAAGCGGCGAGAAAACCACGGCAGCACGGTGCAACAATAAGAAACGACCGTGGAACGAACGGACGACGCGCGGGAGCCACCGAGAAGAGCGGCAACATCAAAGAGCAAGCCGACAGATCATCAATTTTTCATTGATTGACTTAATCACTTTAGTACCGGTTGATTATATTCCTCCGAGCCGGTTTCTTTGGCATCTCTTTACGGAGTCGCCTCGTTTTTCTCTGATTTTTTTTCTTCTTCTGCGTGGTGCGAATGAGAGACGCGAAACCACTCTGGAGAACGCTATGAGAGAGGGAGAATATGACACCGAGCTGTGTATAGGTGTGAAGAACTTAGCTTTATTCTATTTTCGTTCGGCAAGTGAACATGCAGAAATGCCTCGCAGTTTATTCATCATAGAACAGATCACTGACAATCCCTCCGTGGAACCTCCCTCTGGAACAATTGAATCAATCTCCACGCCATGCCAGATTCAGCGGGATTGAAACCTGACGGTTGGACACTAAAATGTCAGTGATGTGCTCATTAGACCATGCGGCTTGAAAGATTCCCGCTGCATCCACTGACATCCGTTACATGCTAATTTGAAGGAACCCGAAAAAGCAAACCGACTGACGTGAGCACTGACAGCAGCAGTGTTCCCAAACCGCGCGGTCGGTGCACAATTCGTTTCGGCAAGGTGTAATTTTCGGTGGGGACCTGTTGCATTTTGTGTGGCGAATCCGTGTGTGCGGCATACGGCAACTGCATTCGTCACAAGGTCTTCGTCAAGGATCTCACCTGATTAGCCGTGCCTGCCGATGATCGCTCGGATACTCGCACACGTTGTCCGCGCGGAGAATGGAATTTGTATTTAACACGGTGGAAAATAACAAAAAAGATGCCGAATGAAGCCGACAATAACATAATTGTTGGATCAATCTAAATCGGGTGTATCAAATTGGATACAACATGTTATTTTCCTGTTCGCTTTGGGTTCTCTTCCTTGCCGCAGTCCATCCGCACTGACTGGGTTCAAGTCAAGTCAGCAGCCAGGAATTCGGCGTTAGATTTACAATCGGCCAATAACTTACTGACTTATGGCCGTCGACGTTTCAGCCGTTGGTTGTTCGCACCGAGCTGAGCGGCATCGACAATCGCAAATTTATGCGTTTCTGATTGCGTTTCTCACGCGCGGTGTCGGCTCGGTCGGCGATAACCGCATCGGAGACGCCACCAATTTGCAATCATGCGGTTGGTGATTTATTCACTAATCAAAACTTTGGCAACCAGTGCTCGCTCGGCGCGGCCTTGCCAACCGATAAGCTGCTTGCCGTTTTCAATCCCTGAAAAATCATATTTTTGGTAATTGGATTTTGATTTATTACCTCCTGCTGATGCTGCCACCGCCACCGATTTTCCCAGAAAGGGGTGCCAAATGCAAATTTCCCTTGGCTTCTGGAAGTGGAAACTTAATCTCGATTAAAAGACCGGTGCGCCGACCGATGGGAACCTCCAACTCCGAAGAACGCTGGCCGCCGCCACAGCCACCGCATCGACAATAATGATCCCTGGTTGTACGTGATTTCGCTTCTGGTTTTGTTGCCCGGACCCGGAGTGTTGCCTTGGCGATCGATCCCCGGCAAGGTAGCCGGCCAACCAGCAGTCAGTCAGTCAGTAGGGTGAAACACCAAACCAAACGATGCGGAGAGAAAGGATTCAGGTTTCCGACGAGCCGACGTCGCTGCCGCCGCCGCCGCCGCCGTAAGTGGACGAGGTTCTCATTATCGGTGAACGAGATTGAAGGCCGTCGAGGAAAATTGGATCGCTTGTTTACGTTTTCAATTACTCCGATAAATGGTGGTCTGGGGATGGGTGTGAAAGCCGTCGGCCGTTCGTTCCCAAGTTGTGGGATTGTGGCGTGGTGGGTTTCTCTGGGTAGGGACGATACGTTGCTTTCGGCGTGGATGCTTGGTTGATTACAAAATACCAGCTGCTTTTTGTATCAAGAAGCTAGAATTATAAGGAGTAGACAATTACAATTACAAATAGGCATTTTGATTGCCACCGTACAGCCACCATTTCAGACACAAAAGGACTAATTCTGCCTCAGTCTCTGATTGCAACCATGTTTATCGTTTTGATAAAGCTTATTAGTAGACCAGTTAACGGACGCTGCAGTGAAAAACCGTTTATTTCTACCAGTCTACCTTCCAGGTCATGTTGACGCGATACATGCTGTACGGAAGACCAAAGCTTCTCATCTAAAAGTAGTGGTAGTAGACGTCGACCACCTTGAGAGTCATGACCTCGTTCCTCAATTTCTCAGGTGAGCCCATTACGCCACCACTCATGACCTCCCAGTAGATGGTGAACCCGTCTCTCTGGTGGCGAGTTTCTGAACTACGGTGTATAGTGTAGCTTGTAGAACTCGTCCAATCTGCGTCGCTGTATCCAGAATGCACTGGATCCTCGGCTATGATTGGCAGTTGTTCAGTATGGCAGACCTAATTCATTACTAAATGAACTGAACACACACACAGCATGAATGACGACTGGCCTCGTGAACTGCGAAATAAACTGAAGTCCTTCAATCAGGTTGCGAAATGGAACTTGATTTATCATCTCTCTTTTCAACCCATTTCGAGGGCTCATTGTTCGCTGGTTTGCGTCCAACGGGCTTGATGCCGGATCGCAGTCCACCATTTGCAATTTCAGGACTTACTTCAACCTACATACCTTCATGGATGCCGCACCATTTCGGAATCTCTCCTGCAGTTCCAAATCATCGTCCAGAGCCCCTGAGAGAAGCTCCGCCACATAACCCATCTGGTACGCGGGGAGATCTAACTGCGCGATCAGCGCATGTCAATGTCGTATAGTGGCGTAACGGGCAACATGAACATATGTTTTGCTGTAGTCTTGTGAGAATCCTTTTATCACAAGCCTATCCTTGTAGAACTTGGTAGTGCCATCCGGATCGGTTTCGATCCTGAAAATCTATCTGATCTTCAGAGTTTTACGTACATGCGGAAGATAATCAGACGCCACATCTCGTTGACACACAGCGCATCGAATTCCGACAGCTTCGCCAGAGCCCAATGGTCACCATCGTTTCGGCTTAGCGTTGCCTGCTATCAGGACCATTGAGTGTGACGAGATCTCAGTGCTATACACGATCCCGTGCTGCTGAAAGCGTTGTACTGGTGTTCGTTGATTCTGTGGAGTTGTAAACTTTTGAGGCAAAACACTGAACGTAACTTTGAAATCTTCATGCTTGCCTAGGAATCTGCGCCCCCTCGTAGGAATCAAAGTGAATTGCGAGAGCAGCGCAAGCGGTTGCTGTAGATCTAAGTAGCTCGTCTAGCGCACTTCCCGATGCTGTCCTCGCCTCGTACTGTAACTCTCCCTCTCTGCACCGCTAGAATCTGCTTCGAAGTCAGCAATGTCCTGTTGCTCGCCGCCCACGGTGACATCTTGACCTCCGTCTTCGATTTCTTGCTGATCATCTCTTGTGAAAATCATTGAATCGACGGCTGAATTGGTCTCTTCCTCTACCAAAACCTTTGCTATCTTAATGTTATCGTCTCTCTTCTTTCTGAAAGTTTGACCATTCTTCGGGTTTAACATGCACTAGGTTTTGAACCTCCAAATAACCGATTAGGATCCCTTTTTTCGCTTTTCACCTTCGATACACAGGTAACTGCTCTTGCTCCGAAGACTCGTAAACTGAACATATGCGTTTTTCTTCTCGTAAATTTCTCGAAAGTGGTGTTAGGAATGTTCTTCGGCGGCGACCGGTTGATTTGGTAGACCGCTGTCCACATCGCTTCGTTCGTCCTGATTGCCGTCAAACATCAAACTTCTTGCTCGCTCCTGAATCGTCTACGTCTGGTTCATTCACACATCCAACCCGTTTTGCTCCGGATTGTGAAGTACCGTTCGAATTCCGTTTGATTAAAAAAAACATCAAAATGCTTATCGACATTCTCACCGCTGTTGTCAGTACACAGACACTTCATCTTCTTTCCGGTCTGTGTTTCTAAGTAAACCTTGAACGTCTAGAATGCCTTGAATGTATTATTCGTGGGCTTCAGGAAGCCAGAGGCGCGTTATCCTCCGTTTGAGACATTTGCAATCCACGCTAAGACATCCCAGTCGCCAATGTCAAAACTCCAAACTGGGGGCTGAACGCGCCACGCACACACTCGAATAACCAAGCTTGTTCAGTTGTTAATGGCCGTGCTTCTCACGGTCCGTGGCGATGACTTCTTCCGTCGTATCGTTGTTGACCACACAAGATTCCAGCGTGGAATTCACACAATAGCCTTTCTTGAATATACGACTTACAAACAGAAGATTTACGGCAAGATATATAACGCACAAAGTATTAGAGATATTAAGACTACATCACTGATTGATTATCTACATCAGTGTCCAGTTCAACATTGCCAATGGCAACAACTAGAGTATCTCGTATGCGTTTTTCACGAAAATGAGCTGTGACACCTGTTTTTCGTCAACCAGTATACTCTTAAGTTTGATCTGCTTCCTACAAAAAGGCACTACTTTTCCATGCTTCTTTTCTCCATTGTTTGTGGTCTTCTATGTATTTACCGACGCATATTGCTTAAACATTTTACACTTGAAGCACTTCATTGCCGACATATTGATTTTTTTTCTGATTCATAGCCGCGAACAATCAGTGAGTGCCCCGCTTGACCCACCAACCCTGGTACCGAGCTCGATTGTTATGTCCTATAGAATCTTGGATTTGACACAGTCTTTTGGCTGCTCTTCGTCCATGTACTTCTCGAAGGAGGTATAGTCTTAATTCTAGGTTGCAATTGTACCTTTTGATGCTCAAAAAAATCATCGCTTGGGCACGACCCGACAAGACCTCACTGATCTGCTCGTCGTTCGCGAAAGTAGTAGCTCGCAAGGCTTCTTCTTTGATCATTATCATTCTTTATCCGAACGCCCACGCCATGCAGTCCTCACGGCCTTTCAGCTTCTCCATGGCTTGATCCCCGCTGCCGAATGGAACTCGCTAGTCGAACACTCTTGCGCCGAGATCCATAGCTTGAGTTGGATCGTTCCCGAGCGGAAGTAGATCTTGAACTCCTGCTGACTGGGACATCCCTTCTACAGATCTTCTGACGGACATACTTCCAAACTTGCTTGTTATCGGACGGTTGCTAGGCTACACCAGTTTCACAGTGCTATCTTGGGCCTATAACTTGATAGAATGAAAAGCGTCTGAACAGGTATAGATACTAGCGAAGAATCTCGTTTACCTGAAGACTACAAATATTGCACTAACTATCGAGCTCTTCCCAGTACCGAGTTTCTTCGCAACCGAGCTACTTTCACTACCAAGCTCCTCCCAAGTCTGAGCTCCTTCCGCTACCAAACACCTTCTGTCATCCAGCTCCTAACGACTGTTGATCAGCCAGTAATCATCTAGTTTCATCCATTCCAGCCAATCCATCTGTACCAGTACCCATTGGCGGAGCCAGCATTTTCTTTTTTCTTGCTCACTCTCCTAAACATGCACGAGAGGGAGAGCGATGGAAGAGGAGGCAGCCTACCCCCTCTTTCATCCCGCTCTTTCTCTCGCATGTTTAGGGGAGTGAGTAAGAAAAAAGAAAAAGTTGGCTCCGCGAATGCCAGTACCCCATGCTGGGATTCCGCGACTATTGCGACCGATTCTTCTCCAAGTCGATACGTACTATGGAACACACTCCTGGACCCTTAATTGTTGGAAGTAGTTCGCCACGATCGCGCAGTCCATAGCGCGGTTAGCCCTAACAGTCCTCTGTACTCCACTTGATCCACCCATCGTGATCCCTGCGCTTCCTGTGTCAACTGGATCAGTAGCGAACACCAACTTTAGAGGGTTGTTTTATGTAATTCTCGCAACATGCCCTGCTCACTGTATCCGTCCAGTTTTAGCCAGGCAGGCCTTAGCGAGGCGAGCACTAACAGCCTGTTAGTGTTACCTGTTAGTCTCTGTGCTGTTAGTAACAGGTCATGGGCCCAGGAAAGCGTTTCACAGCACGTATTGACAACGAGAAAGATCGGCCACTGCCTCACTCTTTATTCACTCCAAGTATCTACAATCAACAACAATCTACTCTCATAACAATATACACCTGTCAGCAATTCTACTTCGCTACTACTGACGCTTCTCGTACCTGGATGTTTGACGCTACATGAGCGTTCGACGTTACCTATACTTCAACAGTATTCCCAGCAATCCCGGAGAAGCTTGTTTGATAACTTTCCACAGACCCAATCGCTTTGGTTTCGGTCGAATTTTACTTGCAGCATAGCTTAAACTGTTTCAACGGCTGACAGTGAAAATCCTCCCCGTCACTCCATCATCAAAGTAATGAAAGATCAGTCCTACTAGCACCGGGTGATTCCTCCGGGAGCACTCACGGAAACAGCTTTTACTGTCTCTCGCAACGCCAACAGCAATAACAACCAACAAAATGTCAACGATGAGTGAGCGAATGAATGAAGAATAATCACCATGAGTATAAATCAACGTTGCGTGCCGCTGTGGGTGCTCCCTGCTTCCTCCACCTCCCTCATTTACTCAATGTTCTTGCTTTTCTTGTTGTCGCTCTTCGCTCGCTAGAACAGGAGAAACGGTTCGATCGTAACAACAAAACGAACTACACACGTTATTCGACCGAAGCCAAGAAAAATGACTACAACACGACAACTTCGGTCGAAATTGTTCTTCCACCAACGACCGACCAGTACAACCAAAGCACCTATGTTTTATGTTTACATTGGGGATTTATTAAATGGAAACAAATATAACAATAAAGGAGCGCACACACACACAAACGCTTTGGCAAGCGCCGGATTCGGTCAAACTGAGCCGCTTTTTCGCTTGACTGGCTACCAATTGAGCAAGTGTTTCGGTGGGAGAAGGAGGTGGCGAAGCAGTCAGCAGAAGCCAGGCAGAAGTGGCAAGAAGATTGATTTATGACTCCCTTTTTGGGTTCTACACCATCGAATAGGAAGGAACTCGGTACAGCCGTGCCGAGCCGGGTTGACTGACTGGCCTGACTGTTTGGAAACACGCGCTTTATCCAACGAGGAGGGGATCGATTACAACCAGGCAATCGTTTAAGCTGGACCGGGAATGCTGAAAATTAATTAGCCAATAATCGAACGGCATTAATTTATTGACTCGGGAGCGCGGGAAATCCATCGAGGGGTGATAAATGAAAATTAATCGCATTTTACATGACAGCTTGTCAGCGTGGGAGGTGATTTGCTTGCTGACAACCGCAGCAGCTACAGGTGACAGTGGAGGAGCGTCATCTTCCCAACGCGGGGACGGTGAACCGATTCGGAAGATTGATCGTCGTGGAAGGCAGGAAATTAAATTCTTTCAACCGAGACGCTGGGAACAATGGAGGACGATGACATTTTTTTTATTTGAAGGGAAAGCGTCTAACCTAAACTAGCAGGTGACGATGCGATGGTGTGTTCGTCCGGCCGCGGTAGCCATCGCCGAAGAAGTGTGCAACGAAAGCAGAGGATCGAATTTTGTCGTGGGTAAGAGAGGGAGAAAAACAAACAAATGCCATTAATAAAATTAATGAGAAGCAACGAGATACCGCGGATGCGATAAGGAAACCGCCGTGCTGCCCCGTGTAGTAACCGCCGCGTCGCCGCTTCAAAATGGCGTCCGCGCCCGATGGGCATTGGTTCTTCGGTGCGTGACGGCTCAACGTTTCGGCGATAAATCAGCCAATGAATTGGAAAATGTTTCCATTTTCAGGTCGCTGCGGACCACACACACACGGGTCCAGACCACGGGCCAAGCCCTGTTGTGAGCTGGACATCAAAATGAGCGAGAAATTAGCCTTGGTTGAACGCGAAGCTGAGCCGTTAGGTTCGTTTAGTGGCTTGATTGAAATTTTCAGCTCGATAATTAATTACTGCATGCGGGGTGTGAAGCGTTAATTGAGTTAGTAGCCAAAGGATTAGCGGACGGAGCGTTTGGAATGGGAAATCGCCGCGGTTGGTTTTCAGCGGCGATCCGAAATCTGGGCCAATCAACGGCGAAATAATATGTAGTTTCTGGGTGGGCATTTTCTCCAAAAAAAAACCGCACTGTGCCGAAGTTTTACCTGAAGTCTAACGGTTCACCTTGAGCGAATCCCATCTGCTGCTTACGGTCTGTCCGTGGAACTCGCGGTTGCTTTTGTTTTCAATTTGACAACCTTAGCGAAACAGAAGAACGTATTCACCGTTGGGTTTATTGTGGTTTTCTTTAGAGGTATTCTCTTTATTTCAACCTTTAATTTATTTAGTACAGCATCCAGTTCATGATAACTCCGAGTCGGTTGGCAGCTGCAGCTCTCCAACGGTAATCACGGCCAACCCTCGCCAGATCACGCTGTAGCTGGTCCACTCATCGTGCTCTATGTGCTTCATGCCTTCTTGTGTCAACTGGATCAGTAATGAACACAGGGTTGTTTTCATGCATTCTCGCAACATGCCCTGCCTATGCCCTCCGTATCCGTCCTTCTTCAGCCACTTTCAAAAGTTTGGGGTTCGCCAAAGTGCAGCGAGCTTGTGACCCATCTTTCGCCGCCACACACCGTTCTTCTGCAGGCCACCAAAGATCGTCCTTAGAACTCGTCGCTCCAAAATCTTGTAAGTCCTTCTCGAGTCATATGCGTAAGGACGGTCCTTAAATAGTTCAATTGGTGCAAGGTTGAAGCTTTTTTGACCTCAGACGTGCGTCTAGACCACATCGGACATCAAACTCTGAAACCTTCAAATCGCTGTACTGTCCAGCTGCGCGTTATCATTGTGATCTAGGGCCGAACTCGATACCTATCTGAAGATCTGAAAAACAATGGTAAAATTTGCTCGAAACCGTTCAGTCCCGTCCGGTTATCCAACTGCTGGTGTTGTTGCATCCGCTTTGCATTTTTCAATGCATCAGAAATGCCGACCACCACACTGCAGTCGCCGTCTGGTTTCGGCTCGATTTGTTCAGCTCACTGTCATCGCCAAGCACGCATTGGGAGACCGAGTATTCAAGGCATTGACTGAGTTCGGCCTTTCACAGTGACCTTCCAGTCCTTTTCTTGTTCCCTTTGGTGTATCGTCCCAACTGGAACAAAGCCTACTTCTCAGCTTTGTATTCCATGGACACATCCACATTTATTAAATGAGAGCTTCCTCTGCCCAAGGAAATCAAGGAAACTTCCATTAGGAAATGCTCCTGGACCTACCTGGAATCGAAGCCGTCACACGGCCTTACTAAATACTTGCCCATTTAACGGTTCGTCTGTATAGGCTTTAACTTAACGGCTTTATTCCGTTGAAAAACTATTGTCTACAACTAGCCCGTGAGCAGATCAAGCAGCAAGGGAGGGGCTATGCGTCATTTCGACGGGTAATGGGAGGGGTTTGACCCCCAAAAGCCCTTCCTTGAGCACGGACTTGACCTACAATGGAATCAGCCTTTATATCACGTGACTTCCCATTTGAGAACTACTATCGATAACCAAAACCTATAATGCAAGGAATCACATCAGCACTAGCTGCTCATCGATTATTTAATCCTCTTCAATCATCAAACTTTCCAATCCCCGCTTAAGCTCGTTTGTCAATCCATCCGCCGACAGTCAACAGTCACAACACTCCAATGCCCTGCTACTCGCTCTCTTTCTCGCTCTACCTGCCCCTCTCCAAGCCTTGCCATCACATCAAATAGCTGGCATCTAACTGTCACCGGAACGGCCACCCGTCATTCCAAAACGCCATCAAGCAACGATTCTCGCGCAGTGCCGCCAGCAGAGTGGGCTTCACACTTTAACAAGATTACGACGATACACTACTCACCTGTCACCGCGTAGCGTGCTATGTTGCACCAGAGTTGTTGTCAGTCGTTTTTCTGTCACCTGTCCCGGTTTCCTGTCGTCGTGACCGGGCGGGCTATCCAGCTCTCCGATTACCGGTTTTCTGGTAATGCGTGAAGTGTTTTTTGTTTCACACCACCTCCACCTCCGTGGCACGCTCATCAACTTCTCATTAGCGAAGAGCACACATAGACCGCGCGGATGTGAGGCTGAGGTGGCTTAAAGACCAGGGTCCTCCGTGACACACACACACCTCACCCAATTCGCCTTCACCAACACCTATCGAGTTAATCTTATCGGCAGATAAAAGCGTTATCCGATCCTCTTCAGAAGGTTTTCTTTCCCATCTCATACGTCATCGTCATCATCAACAGGCACCGTCATAGGCTGACCAGATAGTAACAAGATAAAAACGGGACATATGGGCATAAAATACGGGACATGCAAACTGTTTAAGGCTGAAATTAATAAATTGTTTCATATACACATTAGGGAACGATTATGTTCCAAAAGTTCTCAGATATACAAATTCGTGTACTCTAATAAAAGAAAAATACATAAGAAAACCCGCGAGTGTAAACAAAGTTTTGAGACCACCAAAGTTATCTTTGAAATTATGGTAAAAGATAACGCAACCAACATTATTGCTGTACTACGGATGAATAAGCCGCTCTTAAACTTGATTTTAAAAACTTTGGTTGAATAAGCTGTTATTCAGCTGTTATTGTTACTTGAGAAGGAATCAATTGAACAATTAAAAAGTTAAAGCGTTCAAAAGTTAAAAAATTATAAAACAAAGATATTAGATATTTTTCCGCAGCATTAAAAAGTCATTTTCAACAAACTTCTCAGAAATTTAATTTTGAAGACAATTGAAGATAGTATGATTCATAACTGGTTAGAAAATAAGAGTTGTTTTAGTTCAAGTCCAAATCACATTTTATTCATTTTTATTCATCATTTTGTTCGTCTCTTTATTTTATTATTTTTGGCTAAAAGTTGGAGAAGCCATTTTCGTGTGATTTAGAATCATAAGAGTATACAAATCTGAAAAACTTTCGAAATTTAAGTCGCACCAAAACAATCATAAGAGTATGTCTCGAAGTTATAATATTTTATTGTTTTATTATTTTTTTTTGCAATTGAAGAATGACAAAAAATGCTAAAAACTCAGTACATATGTTTATTTTTGAATGTAATTATTCTAGATTAGTTGTAGTTAGGTATATTTTTATTTTTTCTTCATATTTATGGGCAACTATTTTAGGGGACATGTATGAGATTCTTTCAACAAATATTTTCATTTTTCGTATTTAAAGTCAGAAATCTCTAATCATGTAAAAAGTGTTGATGTCATCAAAGCTTCCGATAAATCACATTATTGGAATAATTATGTTGTTTATCTTCAACTCCTTTCTGCATGACTTAATAATTTCAATTAAAAATGATTTGTTGATTTAACATTTTATTCTAGTATATTTCTGTAGAATTTCTGAATAATCTAAAGGGTATATTCTAATGTAATTTGTAGCTTGACACTTCACAATCTACATTTTAAACTTGCTGAGAATTTGAATAAAAGCACGAAAAACCTGTGAATTTCAGTAAACTCTTAGGAAACATTTCTGTTTCTTTAAAAAGAATAATTATAGGAAAATATTTCGAAACATTAACTTCATAATTCAAACTTAACTTTTTTCTGTTAACAGTAAGATGCTCGTTTTCCGAAAAATACGGGACATTTTGACCTTTTTCCTTTTTACGACGGGACAATCCTAAAAGGTCATAAAAACGGTACTGTACCGTTGAATATGGGACGTATGGTCAGCCTACACCGTCATCGAGATCGTGCTCAGTCCAGTCGCGCTTGGATGTGATTTTCCCTTAGCTGATTGAATATCAATTATTGATTTGTTAATTGATTTCTTTCTTCGCAGTTGGTCGAGCAGCCTTTGTGGGTCCGCGAGAGGGTTCTTCTGATCGGATCGGATCAATTCCGCTCGAAGTGCGCGAGGCAATCAATGTTATGAATTGTTTCTGCGGGTAGCAGCAGCAGCCAGACAGACAGCTAGAGGAAACTCTTAACCCGAAGTATCATTATTATCACACTCCTCAAGTGCGAAGCTAGGTTTTTTGTCCATCCATTGCGGGAGACACAGATAGCCGGGAGAAAGAGTACCCGCGTGCGCGGCTTCCTTTGATCTGCCGAAGATTGGCCACCGCGCCGCAGTCGGTCAGCGAGAGTTCTGATTGCGTGAGAGCGAAGTTCAGCTCCTCCGATGTGTGAGAGATCGTCGGTAAACATGTATGGTATAATGATATGCGTTCATGGTTACTTTTGTCGATATCGACGAGGCCGAGGTTTGGCCGAGCCTCACCTGGAAATATGAGCGATTCGGAGAGAAAGAGAGAATTCATTCGTGGTCCGTGGTGGTGCTCGCTCACCGCGGACACCACACGCTCGGCTTGCTTTGGTTTTTTTCGGGTGTTCGGAAGATTGTTATAAATCCATTTAATGCGATAGCGGCAAACCGGGGGTCTGTAATTATAAGCCCTGCCCCGGGCTATACTCTAACACCCTGAAAGATTAATTTGGTTCTGGGGTCGTTATGCGGTGAATGTGGTCTGAATTTTTAAAATTGATTCTAACGATGATGCTAAGTACGCGTCTCTGGTGAGAGTAGCAATGGAAAGGCTCTTTCTCTTGAGATGAAAATTAGGCTGCTGAGTTCAACCCTGATCCCGGAGTCTGGTTAGGTGCCGCGGAAACGCCGAAAGAGGAAGATACCACAACAACAAGAGGCCCACTCGAAGCCATAAGCTGCTCGTGTTGACGTTTATAACGATAATTGAAGCCCACGTTTTGCCGACGCGGATGTTTTTCTTTCTGCTCGATGAACGCAACTGCTCCACCCAGAGCGGCAGTTAAATTAGAGCAATTTGCACTGCTCGCAAAAATTTGCATTCGGTTTTCGTTTGCAGTTCGGTATTGGAAACTCACAATTGAACGCTTTGGGCTTTTCCTCGGAGTTGCTTTTCGCGTTTATTCCTATTCGAATGGGCCTCGCCGAAGAATGGAATTAGAGAAGGATACCGAACCATAATTATGTTTATTTATGAACACTTATCATTAACATTGTTATGTAAATATGCTTCGTAAACCCACAATGAGAAACTTTACATTGATGGGTCACTCGTGCAGGAGTGTTTGAACAGGTAAACAAAACCAGATTTGGGAAACAGTTGTTTGAAGGAATCGTAAAGTTTCGACCAGTGATTCTCAAACTATTTTGTGTATTATTATAGATCGATTTCACTATAGCAATAATTGCTATACATATATTGATTTGCTTCTTTTCACAATCTACATCTCCTTCGGATGTGATTAGATTAACATCTTTTAGGGGATTGCGAGAGTGCTTTAGAGTTTCACAAGGGTATCAAGGTGTTGAATGATGCTTTAGGTGATTTCAGGAGGCTAGTTACGCTTATGTTTGTGAGGTGTTTGAAACGTATGCAGTGGATTTCAGGGACTTTTAGGAGGTTTCCGTAGAATTTAACTCTGGTCGTGCATTGGGTTATTGTGGCCCAGGTATACACGCTGAGCGTATACTACGTCAACGGGATGAGCCTTAGCTAATGCACGAAGAAGGTTAAGAGATGTTTACGGAAGTCTCTGGGGGTTTTAAGAAGGATTATTCTTAATGGCTCGAGGTTCGCATTGGAACTTGGCCTGCCTCTCTTCAAGTGTTCTTAGAGCACTTCCACAGTTATTAATTGAAGGGCTTCCTTTGCCTGCCATTGCATGAATTTCGAGAAAATTTTCCAGACCGAAATGGGAATCGAACCCGCCGTCTCCAGATTGGGGATCCATACCCTAAACCACTAGGCTACCTGGAAACCCCGTTTAAATGCGTTTCCAGGCGTTTCGGAATGTTCCTGAAGATTTCAGGGAGCTCTATAGGCTTCCATGAGAGCTCCAGGAATTTCAAGATATTAAGTGGATTATAGAGCCTAATGAAATTCCACGGAGGTCAAAGAGGGTTTCCTGGAGGATGCAAGGTGTTTGGAGCGTTTAGGGGGTTTTAGGGAGATTTAGGAGTCTTCATCAGTATAGTTTAAGGGAAAACTACGGGGCTCTGAGATGGGGTTTCTAAGGGGTTTCAATGCATTTCAAGGCGTTTTAGCGAATTTCAGAAGGTTTCAGGGGTTTCGGTAGAGTTTGAGAGAAGTCTACATGGGTATTAGGAAGTTTTCAGAAGGACTTCATTTCATTGGATTTTAGGGGTTAGTGGATACTCAGTTTATTTGTAATATGGCAAAAGATCATTATTAAGGCTTGTAGATTCGATGACCTTATACTAAAGAGAGTTCTTTTATACTTTTAACAGTTACCGAACTCAAGGTTTGACCGAACATAGTTGCATGGGGCTGTATGAGGATGAACTCTGCTTCAAAAGATCACTAGTTTTGCCTGTATTTCCAATGGCCCTTAGTATCCCTCCTGCTCCAAGGATTCACATGAAAAGCATAATTTTATTCAAAAATTGCTCCAGTAATACAAATTTCCATCGCAAAATCGATTTTCGATTGAAACTATAATCTTTCAATTGCCACAGAAGTGAACTTGTACCGACAATCGAAAACACACCGAACGTGACTGGCAGATTTAACGAGCCTCGCGGTACCCAAGGGGGTTTCCAATAACGTCACCCACTCAATCCTCCTACTAGTCAGTCCTAGAGCCCAGCAACTGTGGTGTTGTAGTTCATTGTACGGGCGGGCGCCCTTTTGTGTGAGTGTTTATTTTTGATGTTGTTCCCGCAGACGGTAGCCGTTTTCCTAAAGGTGGATAATTTGCCGCAAATTTTCAATAATAACAGAAAAATGAATGAGCAGAAAAAAGAAAGAAAAAGCGAAGTTTGCTTTAGGGAAGAAAAGCCTTGTTTCCTCGTGGACGAACGGGGGTTGACGGTCGGTGGGGGTGAGTAAAACTAGTTAAATGGTTTTCATGCGAGACGCCGCCGCTGCCGCCCAAGCCGGCGCGACGACGACGATGACGCGCGGCGAGGTGTTCGTTTGGCGTGAGGACTGCCGCCTGGTTGGTGGCGTGTCGTTCGAACAACGGTCGCTGTCGGTGTATTGGAACGTGACAGCAATAGTTGTAGTACACGCTCCAATAGGTGTGCTATTTGGTTATCATAAAATAAAGCTGCCACGGAGGATGGAAAATGAGCTCGGAATTATGCTAACTACATATGGATTGTCGCGCACGAACAAACCAGAAGTTTAATGAATGAATGGATGCAACGCCACAGTGAAGACTCGGTTTTGCTAACCTAACCAACCATTGCCTGTCAGGAGGTAGGGGGAGTCATCAGTGCGAAACAGTTCAATCAGAAAGCATGTTTGAAAGACATTATACAAGAGTCAAGGAGGTGCTGATAAGTGTGATAAAATTGATGCCGAACTGTAAGAAGTCGTAAATTCGTGCACGCAACGCAAAAGTCATTAAATTAACATGCAAAACAGGCATCGACGGGTTTTATAGAAGGCCTTGCAATGCATGCGCACATACAGTGGTGGACAAACAACTTTGGACATAATGAAGGGGGTCATATAGTTACAAGTTACAAACATTTCAATTTCTTGTTATTTCCAGAACCTTCAAAAAATAAGGAGGGTACTTTCGATGTCAAAAAAAAGTTCAGGTTTATAGAGCAGAAGTGCGCCAAAAGCACCACTACTTACTTACTTTCAGTCCTGAGCACCCATGGTGGTGCAGAGGACCGAATTGAAAGATCTCCATCCTGGGAGATTGCCCGCCATATCGCCTTGATCGGTGGCCAGGTCAAATTTCTTTCGACTTCCTTTATTTCCTTGATGAGGCTTCACCGCCATGAGCCTCTGTGACTGCCTCTGCTGTGATGTCCTGCTGGGTTCCAATCTAACGCTTGTTTGCAGATATCGTTCCCGCCCCTGCGTAAAATGTGGCTGACCCAAATCCACTTTCGCTCCTAAATTTCTGTCGCTATTGGCTTTTGATGACATCGATGATGAAGCTCCACGTTTGAGATACAATTGTGAGGCCACCATGCATGAATTATATACCGCAGGCAGCTGCTGCCGTTGAGTGTTCTCCGCTGATACAAACCAAGTTTCACTGGCGTACAGCAGCACAGACTTCACGTTTTAGATGAAAATACGGATTTTGGTGCGTCGACTAATCTGGTTGTTTTCCATACATTTCTTAAACTCGCAAAGGCAGCCATCGCCTTCTTGGTTCGTGCACCTATGCAGGTCTTGGTGCCACCATCAGCCACCATTTGGCTACCAACATATTGGAAGCTTCTAATATTCTCTACTGCTCGTCCAGTTACCGTGAAACTGGAAGGGTTGAACAAATCCAGCGATTTGGTCTTGTTGATGTAAATGGTGAGACCTGCCACCGAGAAGCGATCGCCAAGATCATCGAGCTTGCTCTGCATATCAGAGCGCTGTCAAAGAATAAGAATACCCACTCCGCTGATGTTCGGGGGACACTACCGCAGCGCTATCTGCGGATAAAAGTTCAACCTTCATGTGGTAGTGTGCGTTACTGATTGTATGCGGATACCATAACATACGCACACCACCTTCTCTTATGAGAAATCATAAACACTGTTACAGAGAACTTCCACCTTGATACACTTATGTCGTTTTCGTTTATTCCTAGAGCGAACCTAGTTTCGCCCTAGATCCGCCCTAACTGCTGTCAAAACGTTCGGCTATTCAATCGAGTCGGATTTGGATCCGCCCCAGATCCGACCCAAACAGAGCGAGGTTCGCTCTACCGATTTTTTACGATCCAACCCGAGCGGGGTCCATCTGTCAAAATGGATGTAAACAAACCAACAAAACAAAACGTGAAAATCAAAATTTCTGCATTTACGAGCAAATAGAAAGTTAATTGCTATCATTGTCTTAAATTGTATAAACTAATTGGTGCACTAACTAACATGTTAACATATAATTATGCGCTAAATAGAAGAATTTCATTAAAATGTGCAACTGACAGTTCGATTAATTTTCATAAGGTTTACATGTTTGGGGTCGGATCCGGATCCGTTTTCGTTCGGTTATTGCGAGTCAGGGTCAGCTCTGACTCAGGTTTAAAACCGAAAACGACATTAGAGAGCGCCAATTATCTTGTCGCTTGACGTTTACATAGAAAAAGGCAAGGGATGGCATTCTTTATATATTTATTCTTTGGCGCTGTTGAGCTAAGAGAGCAACGCCATCAGCCAATTTGAAGTCATTTAGGTGCTCCATAGTAATGGACTGCCACAGCAACCCACAATTTGGTTCACGATCAATTGCACCAACCTCGTCGATTACGATGAGGAACAGTAGTGGTGAAAGGGTACATCCTTGCCGGCACTTGAAAACGCTTTTCATTCATTTTGCATTCATCTTAGTCTTACTAAGGCGACGTAGAGGCGACAGATATCGCCGGTATTTGCGGCTTTCTTGCCTTCGTCGGCTACGGAGTCCGCCCACGCTGTTTCATTCCACCTATATGCATGCTTCACTTCCTTCTTGAGAGTCGAATAGAGCTGACGAACTACGGTTTTCGTTCGCTCTATCGCGGCTTTGGCGTTCCATCCATACAGGTATCATCTGTGATCCACTGCTTTCTCCGGGTGCGTAGCTCAGCCAAATTGTTCTCGCTGGTGGCGATGAAGGAATTCTTGATGGCACTCCATAATCTTTTACGTTTCACCTTCCAGAATATCCTCAACACGGTTCTCCAGCTCCTCGACGAAGGACCTTTCCGCAGCAGCGTCTTCCAGCCGGCTCCCGATTTTCTCCCCCCAATCACCATACCTGGGGATCCCCCAATCACCATACCTTTGTTGCCACAAAATTTTGCAAACAGCTCTCCGTTCTCGCTTATTTCTCCGAGACCATGGCGTCCTATCCCGTGCTCATAGTCCGAGCTGTCAGAACCAATCATCGCGTTGAAGTCGTCCATGACTGCATTCAGTTGGCTGTAAAAGTTATCTTTGTCTTGCGTTTTGGCTGCATCAGATGGCACGTAACATTAAATCATGGTTTCGAACCCGTGTTCTGAATCTGGCTACAATTATCCACTCATTAATAAATAGGTTCCCACTTCATGAGCGCAGCGTGGGCGTGAGCGCTAAGCAGGAAACCAACTCCACGGTGGTGAGGAGCGTGTTCAACTCGCAGACCAGAGTATACCAGAACTTGGCCCGACGCCAATATGTGTTCTCCAAAGTTCGGCCAACGGACTTCGCTCAGTCCTAGGATCTCAAGCTTCGTACGGCATGCCTCATTGGCTAGTTGTGCTAGTTTACCCAGCTGGACTAGGTTTAATACATTCCAAGTTCCAATTCTTGTCCGTTGTTTCGCGCTAAAAGTCATTGCTGTTGAATCAGTTCGTAATCTTTCATTTTCGGTTTTATCGGTTTCGGAAACAGTAGGCTGTAGACCAAAGGTCCTTTATCCACCGTGGTGGGGCTGCCACCTTAGGTATAGCTTCCGGATGGTTGAGCATTTCATACTCAGCCGGTGGATGATAGTACAGACGCTGGCACTGTTTGATCCGCACCTCGGTGAACAGGCGCTCGGGACGTACCTTCTCAATCTAGCTCAAGTCAGAAGGACAACAGTGCCCAGGCTGCACTACCAACTAAGCATGTAGGTATCAGTAGGTCGGCTCCAGAGGCTAAGCACACAACTCTTAGCTGGCGGCCTTTCTCATCGATTGACCCGTGGAACTTGTGAGGACCAGTTCTGTGTTGGACACTCCCCTTATCGACTCACCGTTTTGCAGCCCGCCCAAAATAGGTTCCCTGCCCAAATGGTCCCAGACCCAAATGTCCCAAATGGAGGATAACGTGCCTCTGGAGCCGGCTTTCTGACCAGACCCTATTATAGGAATCAATGAAAAGATGCCAAGTTTGTCAAAGAATATCACAACTTGATTATCCGGTGAAACTTATTAGGCTGGATGGACTTAAGACTAAAATCCAGAAATTTAGTATTACTCTAGCACTAAATTCCATAAATTCAGCTCACTCAGAGACAATAAGCCAGCCACGAATGGTTTCAAGGCTGTTGGCACATATCATGTGAAAATGATGTTCCGGGTGGTCCTGCTGTGCTTGCCCGCCACTGTATCAAGCTGCGCCACAGCACAAAGGAAAATCTCGTTAACCGTAATTATGAAGTGTAAATAAATAACTCCTGCAATGGAGGGAGGCGGCCTCTCTCTCCATGCACCGCTGCATTCCGTGTACCGGAGTGATTTAAAACGGTCACTGTTCGCACGGGTGGTCATCAGCCCTTCGGACCACCCCACGGACGGGCGGATGGCCGAGGATTTGCCCTTTTCTCTTCTCCTATTTCAAGTCAAAATATTTTCAAACAACACTGAACTGTAATTGAATTCCTTCATGCTTTCTCCCAAGCCCAAGCCAAGGCCCAGTTTCCGCCTGTTCAGATACATGTTGTTCTACACTAGGAATCCGATCGGCACAAGTGTCGTAGCAGCAGCAGCAGCACATGGCATCAATTGTCTAGGACGCGGAGTGGGAACCCAAGGAGAGGACGGATGAAAGCACCATGTGGAAAGCAATTACCATAATTTGAGGAAAAATGAGAGCAATAAATTATCAACTGACATGGAACGAGAGCAGTTTGTTTTAGGCTTCAGGTTTTGTCTCTGACTTTGACTTTGATGGCATGAGCGGCACTTTTTGTGTTGTTTGTTTTCCTTTCCGCCTTGGAGATAGTGGATCAATCTCTGCCTGCGGTATGAAGCAATTGTACTTGATGATGATAGTAATTGCTGCTCCGAACCCTTATCTGAAGTGAGGAGTGGCAGATGGCGTCTGCCTGGGCGGACTGTGGATTGATAATTGATATAAGATGGTTTTTGGAAACTATATTTTGTCGCCAGCCGTTTAAAATTTACGTAGATTGAGCGGAATCGCAGAATGCTACTATCTCGCCGGAGGTTGCCTCACCACGCCTATGAATATACTATGGAGTGATATTTATTGGAAAAGTTTACGAAAAATTAGTTCGCCATGAGGTTCAACGCATCCGACTTCAGTTCGGAAATCCTACTTACGGTTTTTCCCAGTGTGCAAGAGCGCTATTGTTTAGCTGTCAGTGTCAGCAGGTGGTGCGTCGTTTTCGCAACGCGGGAAGAAAAGCTTCAAACTGTGTGTTCCACAACCATAACAATGTGGCCCGATTTCGCACAAGTATATCAGCTCAAACCAACCTGCCAGTCCCGCCATTATTCCCAGTTGACGGCGGCAAACATCAAAGGGTCCGATCATCCTTAAAATTGAAAGTTAATATATCCCACCATCAGAGAAGAGGCGCATAAGAGCATCACTGCTCAGTTCAGGCCGTGTTTCGTCATTATCATCGTATAATCATCATAATAACAATAATGAACGAGCAGCTCATCTATAAAAGCTTGATCATCATCATCATTTTCGGTAATAGGGTAGGAAGCAAGAAGCAGTCAGAGTCGCGGCTGCCACAGCAAAAAGTACCGCCAGGCCAAAACTCTCCGAACTCCGCGGAGTGGATGAGTCTTTCCGCTTGTTTGTAGCACCAGCAGAGCTGAGAGCATGTGTGGTGCTGCGGCTTATGTGTGTATGCGAACAGCACGTGAGAGAGACCGAGAGCAGGCGCAAAAAGGAGCAACACTTTTGTTAAAAGTAAATGATTTTTAAATTAATAAAACTCTTTTTCCCCCTTTTTAGGGAAACCCGAGCAAGCAACAGCCGTAATGACCGACAAAAATGATTGTTATTTGGCCGAAAGAGATCTCGTCGGTGCGTCTGTATGTAGTATGTTCCTTCGCCACTTGTGTAATCGAGCGAGGAAGGAAAAATAATCACATTTTCCTGACTGGCGCTGGCTGGCCTGTTCCGAACGACGATGACGTTCAGGGGCTCACGGAACGCAAAATTTTCAAGCCACCTGGAAAGACTCAGGCAGGCGCTCCTGCTCGCGAGGAAGGTCGCTGCTCGAGAACCGCCACTTGAGCGTTTCGACTATCGAGGCGTTTGGTTGTTCTTCTCTTCTCGGTATTGGAACCGATGCCGACGCGCGATGTGTGTGCAGAAGTGAGCGAACAGAAACAAACTAAGTCAATGTTTATGTTTTGAAAATATCATAATTACGGCCGCTTATCGGTGGTGTATCTTAAATAGGGATATTACTCTTGAGTGGTTCAAGGCATTTAACCGTGCCGCGAAGTCATGTCCGCAAACAACCTAATTTGGATTGCTAAGGAATTGGGGCAATCAAGTATGACGTACAGCCGAGATAACCAAATGACATAAGCAAGGCAAATTGAATGAGAATAGTCGCTGTTTAGTATAAGCATCTCATGGTTGTTCTCACAGACGCGAGCTGATTAGCCAGCTGGTTGAAGATTCTCTCGAATTTTTTTCAAGTTTTTTTCGACAACCTTAAGCTTTATGACAGTCAGGGATGGGAACACTCACTTGCAAAGAATTACACTCACTTGCTATTTTCTCAACTCCTGAGGCACGTTCTCCTACATTTGGGAAATTTGTGCCATATTAGAAGCATACTATCTAAAACAGTGTGTGGAGGACGTTTTCTTCGTAATTTTATCTACAAGTTTGCCGAATAGAGTAAAAGTCGCACACGCATACCAAAGCCGTAACAGAGCTGTGAAAGCTACCTTTACGAGGTGGATGTTATTTTCATTCACCTCGTGGAGAGTCACCTTTAAAGCTTTTTCACGACTTTGGTATGCGTGTGCGACCCTTACTTTATTCGGCAAAGTTTTGGATAAAACTACAAAGTAAAAGTCCTCCATACACTCCTTTTTTGTAGCACGCTTCTGAGCTGAGAAAATAGCAAGTGATCAAGTCAATATTGTAAAAGTTTTGGAATACAAGGATACGTCAAACTGGGAAGATTGTGATTAGAAGACACATAGTGTTGATTGATTAACAAATTGAGAGATAACTTTTTGAAAAAAAAAAACGCTTTCTGTAGAAACTCGAGCCCATGACTTTTTTTTCATAATTTCATTTCGGCTCCAATCCTCGATTTTGTTGCAAACATTTCATTAGAATGCATGCCAGAAAATGGTTTAAGGTGAATCATCAAGAAATCCCATTGCATTTTGGCATACAAACTTTTAGAGGCATAAATCTGATGAAAGAAGCATCATACCAAGCCGAACTTGTGTATCCTGGCTTTGCTCACTTGCAAAAAGAGGCAGCCTTTCCAAATCGAGCGCATTTGCTTACAAATTTTCAAAATTGGTGATCTTGAAAACGTGAGTAGGAGGGTAGAAGTCCAAGCCGGCCATTGTGGCAGCCATAGTTGTATCCTCTGATGTTTTTCCTTAATAACTTATTCCGGCGATTTCTAAAAAAATCTCATGCTTTCTGTAAAAGCTTTCACAACAAAAAAATCTATCTGAAATTCACTGCATATTGTTGCAAAGGTAATTATTGTGAAAATTCTATTAGCGAATCCTGTGGGAATTTCTTGGAGAGTTCCTGCGACACTTCTTCCTGTAAATAATTCCATTAGGAATATTTCCGCCATTTTTGGTTTTAATTCCTTCAGAACTATCTTGGGGATTCCTTCGGAATTTACTTCAAGGATTTACCTAGCAATTTCTTTGAAATTTTGTTTCGGTGATTCCTACGGGAATTTCAGTAATCTCCTTGGAAGCTTGTTTGGAAAAAGCTTTGGCAATTCTTTCGGGAAATTCTTCGCTGATTTAAGCAATTCGTTTGGATACTGATTTGGTAATTCGTATAGAAAGTTCTTCGACAATTCCATTGAAACTCCTTCTGTAATTTCTTGTGGAACTTATTCGCAAATTCTTGTGATATTTTTTTTTTTTACAAACCGATTGGGAATTTCTTCGGCAATTCATTCCAAATTTATTGGAAAATTTCTTTGAAGTGTTCTTTGGCATTTGCAAGATGAGACGATTTCTTTGAAAGCTCTATTTTCAGTTTTCAGAAATAGCCTATTCTTTTGACAACTATTTCGATAATTCATTTGGAAACTTCCCAGGCAATAACTTTGAAAAGTTCTTCGGTAATTCTTTTGAGAATGCTTAATGTAAAACCTTTGAGATTTCATTCGCCACAACTTTGAGGGATTTCTCAGGAAATTATTAAGAAAATTTCTTAGGTAGTTTCTGAAAGTTGCATCTATAATTCTTTTGCATACGGATTCGACTGTTCCTGTTCAATTGATACGCTTTGGAAATATTTTTTTTAGACTTTCTTTAGAAAACTTTCTCATGTTTTTTTTTCGTAAATAGTTTTGGAAAATTTCTCAAGTATTATCTTTTCAACTTCCTGCGCCAGTTTCTTTGGAAATTCCTCCTACAATTTCTTTGGAAACTTTTAAACGAATTTCAACAGATATTTCTGTGAGAAATTATGTTTATTTCAATATTTTCGGATTTTTTTAATTCGTGATTTTTAACTCAGGGCACATTTTTGGAGTTTACGCTGCCACACACTTTACGTCCACTGTAATATCCTAGCTGTCTTGCAACCGATTAAGTTGATTTTTTGACTGTGATTAGAGTATATTACAAGCTTGTCACATTCCAAAAATGAACTGAATTGGTCGGAAGACAACCTGGAATTTTTTTCTGAAATTTTCTTCATCTTTTACTTTGTGAAGACCATTTCATTGGAAACTCATTCTGTAATTCCTTTGGGCGTTTTATCATCTATTTCTTCGATGTTTCGCCTGGAAATTTCTCAGGTGATTGCTTTGACAATTCCTTTTATAATTCTTCATGCAAGTATTCTTTAGGAAATTTGTTTAGCAATTCCTGGGTTAATTCTTTCGACAATTCCTTCAAGAATTTCTCAGGCTCTTTAGGTAATTAGTTTGGACATTTCTTTGGAAACTTCTTTGACAATTTTGCCATGATCTTCTTCGGTAATTTCATAAAAAGCTTTTTCCGGTATTTGATTGTAAATCACATCGGTAATTTCTTCGGAAATTTGTTAGGTTGCTTTGAGAATTTGTTTGGAAATTGCTATGACATTCTTTTTTAGCTATTCTTTTATTTAGGGCTCTTTTGGCAGTTTGTATGAAAATTTATTTGGCAACATCGTTTGGAATTTCGGCCCTGTTTGGTGAGACCTTTGGAAATTCTTCCAACGCGATAGGAAAGTGGCAATACTCATTTATCTTTTTTTTTTTGTAAATTCATTACATATCATTAGAACGGTTTTAGGCAATAACTTTAAGAATTTTATGCAATCTCTTTGGAAACTTTTCTGTAGATTCTTCTAGAATTTTTCAGAAATTTCTGGAAGCTCCTTCGGCAATTCCTTTGCAAACCTTCTCATGCAATTCCTTTTCTAAATTACTTCAGCATTTCCTTCTCGAAAGATTAGTGGCAATTCTTTCAGAAATTATTTTAGGGAAATTTCTTACGCAATCTATTTGATTATTACATCGGACACTTCTTTGTCAACTTCTTCAAAAAATTGCGATGAAAATCAGAAATTTTTTAGATAATATTCTAGAGTAATTCCCATAAACAAATCTATAGGAATTGCGGAATGAATTCCCGAAAAAATCTCGGGGGAAGTTCCAAAATGAGTTCCTTCAAGACATCATCCAGGAGTATCTTTGAAAACTTCTCCAGTAGTTCTCGCGAGAATTCCTCCAAGAGTTTCATTGGGGATTGTTTCAGGAGTTTTAATGAAATAAAGTTACATTGGGAATTTCTTCAGGAATTTTATTGGAAAAATCTGTTTCTTTTAGAATTATCTTTGGAGTTCCCACCAGGATATCTCCATGAGTTCCATCGAAAAAAATCCCTAGAGCTGTTTCGATTTTTTGTGTTCCGAAGTTCCTTTAAGAGTTTTTCCAGGAACGATTTCGGAAATTTGGGATTTTTTTCAGGAAATCCTTCAAGGATTCCTCAAAGAATCCCTTTAAAAATAATAATAGCGTATTATGGGGAATTCTTCCCAATCTCTCATAGACTTCCTTACGGAACTCCTCTAGGAGTTCCTTTAGGGAAATCCTCCAGGAGTTCCTTTAGGGAATTCTCTCTGAAGTTGCTTTGGAAATTCTTCCAGGAGTTCAGTTGAAAATTGTTTCAGGAGTTCCTCTAGTTGTTCAGTCCAAACAATCCTGTAGACAATGTTTATGATACCTTACAGACAATACTGAGGAAATGCTGAAGGAGTTTCTTCGGGTGTTGTTCTAGCAGTATCTTAACGAATTCCTCCGGGAATTTCTTCAACTTCAAAGAATTGAACCAAGAATTCCTGTACAAACTCCTGAAGGAATGAAATATGGAGTACATTAAAGAATTCAGCTTATTTTAGGAAACTGCTCCCTGAATTCTTTGTGAATGGTTTTCATATTCACATTTTTCTTTCGCTTAGAATTCCTCCGTGATTGTCCTTGACTATTCCTCAAGGAGTTTCTTCCGAAATGCTTCCAAGAATTTCCAAGGGAATTTCTCCAAAAATGTTGAAAAACATTGGTCCGAGAGTTTATTCATTAGTTCTTCTAGGAGTTCCGTAATTTTTTTTAACATCTTTGGCGATTTTTTCAGGAGTCTCTTTAGGACTGCCTTCGATTTTTTTTTTCTGAAAGTTTCCCAAGGATTCCTTCGATTTTTTTTTCCGGAAATTCCTCCTGGAGTTCTATGAGGAATACTGAAATCTCGTCGAGAATTTATTTGAAAATTTCTGTGATAATTCCTATCTGACTGGCACGGTAAAAAAGTTTACCCAAAACTGGATCCAAGCAAGACAGGGACAAGGAATGTTGGATTTTTTTTCAACTTTCTTCATCCTTGTGGCCAGAATCTTTCAGCTTGGGTGGTTGCCGTAGTGAGCTAGTAAATTATTCTGTATTTCCTTCTCTCTTGGCACACATTGACAGTTGAACCGTGTAAGCAAATGAATTAAGTCTCCTGGGAAATATACGAATCGAGTGTCAAAGTAGCATGGCAAAGAGGGCAAATGGGATGCGGCCAAGAGACTGGGCTGGTGCTGGTGTCCGATGACAGAAAAAGTGGGTGTTAAACGATTTTTACTGCGTGTGCTTCGTCGGGACATGTGAGAGTAATTGAGCGTGGAACATGAAAATGCATATAATATGGATGCGCTTGATAGAGCTGCCTGCCGTTGTTGCGTTGATGGAAGTGGGTTCTTCTCAGGGACAAGTGCTGGCTCTTTGAGAATGTTCGAAATCGACGGAATGGAAGGAGATTGCAAGTTATGGTGCTCCGTGGTTTTGTAATTGTGATAACAATTTATGGCTTTTGAGGTCGATTAGACATTTTTGAACGGAACTTGTCGCCCAAATGGGCCATTGAACATAAATAACCTAAGCAGCAATTGAGGCGAATCGTGTTTTGACAAATGACCATATAAAACAGACCTAACACTTGGGCCAAAAACAATAAACATTTAATTTATGGCTCAGTTCTCTGCGGAAGCAAACAGCGAGGAGTCAAAATCGTTCACTTATCCCTCCCATTTTTCGGAATGCGTTTCGCTTCGTTTACGACCTCGTTTCCACACGACGTACTACAGTGCAGTGCTGCAGTTGTGTGAAAATAAGGTTGAAGAAGTCGTCATTGATATAATCGTTTTCATTGAAATTTCGAAAGCAGTTTTCTCGTTCAAAACATAAATGTTTGCAATGAAAATGTATTCACTGTGTTTCATTCTTTATCCTGAATACAGTGAACATATTTTCATAACAAACAATTGTGTTTTGAAGGAAAAAACTGCTTTTAAAGTTTCAATGATGACGATGATACCAATGACGACTTCTTCAGCCTTCAGATCTGTTGATCTGCGGAATCAATCTTTTTTTTTTATCTGTATTAACGAGATTTTTAGCCCTAGGCTAGTTCATCTCGGGACCCACGCTTTACTTCCCTTCCGAAGGAAGAATTCACATTTTGTGAGTTTGTCGGGAGTGGGATTCGATCCCAGGTCCTCGGCGTGATAGTCATGTGTTCTAACCATTACACCAGGTCCGCTCCGGAATCAATCCTCCTACAACAGTAGCAAGTGTTTCTTATCATTTAAGATTCTGAATTTATGAATGACATTGTTAATACTGCTGCAAGATAATATCGAGTTCACTCAGAGTGTTTCATAAACTATTAGTTCAGTTGCAAATTCTAGCTTTTATTGTGATAAAACTACAAAGTTCATGACTTCATAGCTGTTGTATTCAGTAATTGTACTTTTTGAATAACAGATTTGCATAGTTGACCAATTGGTCAGTTGAATTGAGTGAAACCCGAAGGAAAATCCAGATTCACTGCAGAAGGCGCGCATCACTCATCAATACTAATAAATACGAGCTTCTTGGGTAGTTTTACGATCACTCCAACTGCCCGTTCATCAATAATTTTCGAATGTTTGTTTTTATTGGCTTGCTTTGTGCGCACCGTGAAGTGTGGATGTTGCGAGTCGGCGCGGCGGCGCGTGTGCCCCCATGAGAGCCAAACGAACATTCAAACGAACAGAATAAGCGTACTTCCTTTCCTTCGCTTTTGAGCAACGCAAGTTGACCACTTCAAAAAGTGCCGAACCCAGTATCTGCACGGGGCGGTACGGCGTGGAGGTCCGCACATGTTCCGGTTAGAATCTGGAACTGAAGGAGTCTGGTAACCTTCTGAACTATAGCAAACGATAGACGCGGAGTAGATAGGGCACGCACAGCAGCAACTAAACTGGTGGTATGCCGGCAAAACAAACAACTCAAGGAATTAGTCGCGGATAATATAATTAGTTATAAGTGCGAATATTTGCTTCAGAAGCCGTGAGCTATGCGTGAACGGCTGGTGATATTTTTTTGTCTAGAGGAGAACTTACTAAATAATTCGGATAATTGCCAACTGAGAAGCAATTTCAAATGACAAGGTTTACTTCAATAGACATCTTAATTGATGCTTTAAACTTCCCTGACAGAGACATTGCCACTAAGTGGTTTGACAGTTTGTTTGTCAAATAGCTAAGAGCAAACAAAGAGCAGCGGAGGTCTCAGCAGGTCATAGAAGTTGCTTGTCAATCTTGTAAATATGACACCGCATCTTGAGGAACGTTTATTTACGATTACGCTTGACTGAGACTGCTTTATTGAACAACAAGCAGTTATTACAGTTTTAGTACGCATAGGACACTCCTGCTTTGAGAACACTCTGCTGACGGAAGTTACATACTTTCAAAAGCAATTAAAAATAACGTTACAGCTACAGTGCTACTCCAACGAGAGCACTTTCTCGAAATTGTATCTATTGATTTCGTTTCGATTTTTACCGGGAACTATGAACCAATTATAGTTTAAACTAAAAAAACAACAGATACCACCATATTTAAATGTTCTGATTGTAGAGGTAGCCATAAGTTGAATATTTGTACATCGCCATAAAAAAGTTGTTGAATTACGTGCCTGGCAGATGAATAGATACGTAACTCTGAAAGTTGGATCTCCAACGTAAATTGTTCCGTCAATGCAATGATTGGTTTTTAATACTCATAATCATCCTCAGGAAACAACCCCATTTACAAGAACTGGGGCCGTTCATAAACCACGTGAACATTTTGGGGGAAGGGGCTGGTGTAGCCAAAGTTTACGCTCCATACAAATTTTCATTTTTTTTGCATAGACAAAAGTCTGCAAGGGGGAAAGAGGGGTTTTGCTGACCAAAACTTGTTCTCCGATGTTTATAAACGGTCCTACATTTTCTCCAGCAATAGAGTTACAGGTGAGGCTACTAGGATTTCTGGGAAGTTATGGTAACGCCTTTCTTTGATAAAACTAACAAACTGTTCATACCTTAAATACAACCCGTGTAGTTCAGATGCCTATCAATCAATTTAGAAACACTGTCTATGATACACCATTATCTTCTTCAAGGTTGGTCTTGCGATTCGTGTTGGTTGTTGATTTTTTTTTCACTGGCACTGGCACCCAAACACGGTACTAGTTTAGGGTCTGGTCTCAGTGGTTGAGCAAACCTACTCCGGTCACAGCTCGGCTACGCCTACTAGCCATCATGCTGTTTCTGCTGCAGCTATCAGTGACGATTATTGTTAGCTTCGCCCGCTACAATTTAACCACGCTACGCCCTCAAGTGTCTTTTCTTTTATGGACAGCGGCCTGCAAGGCGACCTGTCCATAAGATACGTAGACTCTTAGAAAGGAGGGGGGGGGGGGGGGGTTTCTGGCCAAAGTCTACGCTTCATACAAATTTAAAAAAATGTATGGACAAAAGTTTACGAGGGAAATGACCAAAAATGAGTATGCGACCCACCAAACAACCTTCTCATGGTCGCCAAACCCTTGGTCTCTCCGAAACCACCAACAAGGCATTTCTAATAATACACATCGCACCCTCAAGGTTAGCTGCGTAGCCTGCAGCAACGAACATCGTCGACTCGTTTTGGGAAATCCTTCAAGGTGGCATGCTAGGTCATCATCCCGCCTGTCCGCTTCCAACTGCACAGCAAATATCAAGAACTTATACCGCGCGTACAACGATTCGACCTTCCCGCAAGTAAGACCCTATCAGGCAGGGTTAGCTGGAGACCGTTTCCCATGCGCTGCTTTGTCGTTGCTGACCAGCGTTGTTCCTACCTTCATAATGTGATATTGTAGCTTGACTGCGCTCAATCAAATCTCGATAATACTGAACGTTTCCGCCGTCAGTATCTCCACTTCTTCCAGGGTATGAAAAGTTATCTTTAGGACGACGACGCCATCCTTGAAACCAACGATCTTGACGCCTTTGGAAAGTTTATCTCTCAATATTAATAATCCGCAACGTTCAACCGAATAATAGATCGCTGTGGCACTTCCGTCGTGATTGTAATCTAGTTCGGATCAGTCTCGTAGACTCAGACTTGGTTTGGTTCTAGCAGCAACACCAGGTGTTGTAGAAATGCCGCGAATACAACGTACCCACACATCACTTGTTCATCGATTCTAAATCGACGTATGATACAATCGATCGAGACCAGCTATGGCAGATTATGCACGAGTACGGATTCCCGGATAAACTGATACGATTGATCAAGGCGACGATGGATCGAGTAATGTGCGAAGTTCGAATATCAGAGACACTCTGAGGCGGGAATAAACACGAGTGAAACGATTTTCGAGAACTCCGTTTAACTGCTTGGTTTCGCTGATGATATTGATATTATAGCTCGTAAATTTGAGACGAAGGCGGAAACGTACATCCGATTAAAGAGTGAGGCCAGGCGAATCGGATTAGTCATGATTGTGTCGAAGACAAAGTACGTGAATGCAATAAGTTTGAAGGAAGAATCACCGCGCCCGCCACTCCTAATGTCTATCGATGGTGATGAATTTGAGGTGTCTGAATTCGTATACTTGGGCTCACTGGTGACCACCGATAACGACACCAGCAGAGAAATTCAGAGACGCATTGTGGCAGGAAATCTAGCTAACTTTGACTCCAAAGAACATTACGATCGAACAAAGTTCGCTGTCACACGAAGTTAACTATATATGTACAAAACGTTGATTAGATCGGTAGTCCTCCAAGGGCACGAAGCAAAGATTCTACGTGCAGAAGACCAACGCGTCCTTGGAGTTTTCGAACGGAAAGTGTACCATCTGCGTTGAAGTGCAGAAGCAAGATGGGACTTGAAGAAGACGAATGAACCACGAGCTGCTTCAGCTGCTGAGAGAACCAACCATTGTATACACCGATGGGCGGGTCACGTCATCAGGATGTCAGATAGCAACCCGACTAAAATGGTTCTCGAGAGTTATCCGACCGGTACAATAAAACGTGGTGGGCAGCGAGCTAGTCTGGGTCGATCAAGTGGAGGACGATCTGCGGACTCTTCATAGAGTGCGGAACTGGAGACACCCAGTCACGGACCGAGTAGGATGGAGACGACTACAATGTATGTACATTGTACAGCAGAGGTAATTCGGGCCTTAGTCTGAATCTTAGATATGTCTGGGAAGTAGCCTAACCCGAGCAGGAGAAAATAGCTGAAGAATGACAAACTCAGGTATGGAAACCTGAATACCTACAGCCTGAATGAGGTATTAAGAAGCCCTGCATAAGAGGTAAAATACCTAAAATAATAACTGGTGTGTATTCTGAACATAACACGTGAATAATGACATCAGGTATGGTAAGAAAGAAAGCTATTTTCAATACCTGGGTAACCGACCAATACCTCGTCTTGGTATGATACCTGACTTTGGTATGCTGCAGTTATGTTTCAGTTATTCGTTCTTGCTCGGGTACCCCGGACATTATTGCCTTCAACCTGATAGGAAACGCCAGGATTGCAGTCATCAATGCCACATTATGGCAACCATCCAGATCGAGATCTTTCTTTGTTTTGAATCCTTTGCCACTACAGCTTCAGCTCGATAACTGACTACTGCTGCCGTTCGCTCATTGCAACACGTCTAATTGCAGCGAGCGAATGTTTTTTTTTTTTTTTTTGCTGATAGGTAACTGAACTGTGCTGCCATCGCCCGAAGGCTTTTGTCATTTTGTGGTTTGTTTATTGATTTGCCTGCATACACGCTCGCGTCAGAATACCCATTTTTTCATCGCTATCTCTGTCGCTCTTCAAGAGGCTCCATTTAAAAATACCCATTTATGAGTTGGGCCGCCCAACTTGAAAATGGGTATTTTTAAATGGGGCCTCTTGAAGAGCGACAGAGATAGCAATGAAAAAATGGGTATTCTGACGCGAGCGTGTAGGCCTTTTCAGTTGACATGTCCGTGTATGCCACTGTTTACAACTGCCGAACAAAGGCGCAAACGCTGAACTGTCATTTTCATAGGCCGGCATTTTACGGGTGTTTTTTTTGCTGGCCACACTACGGTTAAAAATGTTCAAATGTCACAGAAATTCAAGCTACTTTCAATAACAAATTTAAATACCAAAACAAAAACAAAAATAGTGTTGCCAAATTTCTATAGCCAATAATGCAGTGCAGGGCGAGCCGTTTGTCGAATTAAAATCATGTTGACAGCAGTTAGGTTGCCACTAAAGCAAACCTAGACTGTTGCCGAACAAAAACGAGTTCGACATAAGAAACCATCCGCGACCATTCCGAAAACAAACACTTTTCATGTGTTGGTTTCTCCATGACTAACCGGGCGATGTCACAGCAGCGATGGATGTGGTTCAGTGAGTCGAAGACGAGTCCCGCAAGTTTGTGTAGGTCCGTCCGAGCCGGGGCCACCATCAGCGCGCAAAGTAAACATTGCGTGTGGACAGTGTGGAACAGCGTGAATAAGGCATTTTATGAGACGTTTCAAATCAGCTGTTTTTTTAATGTTTACCAGCTTTGAAGTCCAACCGGTGGGCCCATTTATTTACATTTTCGTTAGCATAACATGTGATACGGGCCCATCCAATAAACGGGGTTCATTTATCTGCAAAAATGCGTCAAACCGCTCACTATAATTAATATCCGTAGACCGTGGGGATGTTTTTTCATCTACTAGTGACATCATACAGCTCGGGGGATTCATACATGCCGCATTAGAAACCGAAACATCTCTGCCAGCAAAAATCTGATTAGCGCTCACCACATGTTATGCTACTTTTCGCGAAAACAAAAATATCAAATGTAAACACTAACAATGAGCGGCCCACCGGTAGAACGTCTCGTAAAATAGCTTATTGACCAATCCAAATTCCTGTGTGGTAGTGGTTTGTGTTCAGATTTCCCGTGTTAATCTATCTGTAAGAACTTTGTAAACATCTTTTGTTCTCACGTATATGGATAGGCTTGCATTAGGTTTCGTGAGATATTTTTTGGACAACTCAATTGAAAAATATAACAACTGGACTCCATGCTCTGTCTACCCTACCGAACCGACCCTACCAACAACCGTTGGAAAGAGAGAGGGGCACGGTTCTTCGGGCACGGTCGCGCGGCTGTCTTTGATCTGCGGAGCTGTCTTGATGCGATGTTCCGTTTGTGTTGGCTTTTTCTCCCTTTCCGGGCTAGGCGGCGGCGGCGGTGTTAGCGCGTGCAGAACAAGCATACCTACAGCGGGTGAGCGTGTGAGTGCACGCGCGAGAGAGCAGTGGATCCCACTCATGCGCATGGGGTGTAAGCATTGCCACGCCCCACGCGAGATGGCGCTCTCGATATTTTCTTCCCGCACCTCTTTCCGCTTGGTTCCCCCTTCCAGGGACGGTTCACGCCGTCGTCGTCGGTAGAAGAAAGGGTTTGAAAACGAACTGCACACCGCCACCAACAACGCATCATAATTGACAAACTTGTGTAGGTTTTGCGCGGCGGCGCTGATTGTGTGTTGGTTAACTTGAAAGCCGCCGGTCGACGTGGAGTGTGTAATGTCATATTTTATGCTCGTGTCTCGGATTCCGCAGCTGAGCTTGCTTTAATCGATTCCGCCGCAGGATGTGTAATTAGACCCCTGGAGCGTGAGCATCGTAATTACGCCAGCGTGACAAAGCCAACCCACGCGTTCCACCAGGTACGTTACAGTGCGCGTCCCAACAGTCGACATTCACTTAGCATTGTTCTACTAGGTTGTCGGGATGAAATGTCGACTCTAGAATCGTGTACCGACTGTTTCGAGGTGTGTCGCTCAGTACGGAACGGAACCCCACCTAGCCCTAATCAATCACCATTAATATCTACTCTAATTAATCAATTATGAACAAACGCAACGGTAGCACGACTCGCCGGCGAAACTGAAATGATAAATGACACCGTCCGGAATGGCGTAATGGCGGCGGTGGCACACCCAATCACTAAAACCGATTGTTTGTTGGGAATACTCATTAGTGTTGCGAGCGCGTACGGTTAGGTGTCTACAGTCTGTGAAAGCAGACTCTCCATTACCGGCACTTCGATCGATTACTAACGAGTGCAACTAGCAGGCCAGCTCGGCAATCCTTAACCACTAACGAAACAAAGGGTGCTCGGAGGGTGCGGTACTCCTCAGCTCAGCCCTGACAGTGACAACTCGGTGACTTTGATGTGACAGTTGGGAGGCTACCAAGACCAACAGCGCACGATGTGGTCGATAATGGAGCGGAATCGGAGCCACGAGCATGAAACACTCTGACAGACTATTTCGGTTGATGTTGATATAGTTGTGTGTACTTACGTTCAATTACTCGCTTGTGTTAACTACTGTGTTTGTGAATTGCTTTTTCCGTCTGGAATCATATTTCTTTGCATAGGCTAGTTTTCGAGTAGCTTCCACGGGGTAGCATTTCATATTCACTGCTTAAGCCAAGCCACCATTGCGTTGGTTAATACCAGGGCTATGAGCCCGGTTATTTGTATCAAAAAAGCTTCTTTAAAAAAGTGTGGATAGGAGTAGTGAAGTCTAGAACAATTTTTGTCGCGTTTGTCAGGACTTTGATTAGCTATTCTGAGGTACAATAGTCGTTCTAACGCTTAATTTTGTCGAATATTACCCTTAAGATAACAAGCGGGAATAGAAGATTATCATGTTGCTGCAAAATAATTTAATCCTAATTAACACTATCCTAATGATCATCCATGTCTCTTAATAATCCCAAGACTTCCTGGACTAAGTCAAGTCGCAAGTTCCAGAAACTAATTAGCGCAGTCATAAAACGTCTCCACTGTTTGCGCAATGCTTTCGCGATGTTCGCGGAAGCGAACCCATCCGAATCAAATCCACTAATTCCAAACATCAGAAGCGTTGTTACCACTACTGCCTGACCAACTGGTTGACGGTTCTGGAAGCCAATTAGAGGCCATCATCAAACATCAACCACGCTGGCAACCGGCCACAAAGCCATTCCTTATCCCCCCCATACCAGCGGCATATCTATGCAAATACTGACTAGCAACCCTGCCGGGCCGCGCGCTGTCATCAAAGCGTCATTGACAGATCAAAGCAGTCTTCTTCAAATGGTGGCGGCAGTTATTCGCATCATTTAGCCGCCGCTGCTGCCGCGCACAGGGCCCCATCAGGGAGCCATTTCTCAGAAGTGACGATTTCGACTGCTGGGCTAATTCGCCTTGACGGAACTCTTTGAGAGAATTGCGCTGTGCGTGAAAACAATTTTTTTTAACATGGGAAAGGATAGGAGCTGCATTTTCAAATGCTTCTAAAATATTTTAGGGACTTCAGAATGAAGAAAAAGTTAATGTTTTGCAATATACTTTCAATTAGCTACACTTTAACTGGTTTTAGACAAAAAGTTTTTAAATCACAATGTTATGTCTATAATATAGCGTATCAAAATCTCATTCGATAACATTAAGAACGTTTTGCTTAAAAAAATTTCTATAAAGAATTAGAAGCATTTGAAAATGCAGCTCCTATCCTTTCCCATGTTAAAAAAAATTGTTTTCACGCACAGCGCAATTCTCTCAGAGAGCCTCCGTCAAGGCGAATTAGTCGCCTCTCACTTTGCGGCCAATTTGCGCTGGGAGAGATTAAAAAATCGCGCGGCCTCTCTGAATCCTTTCGGTTGTTGTTGTTGTGGCGTATTTGCATAAAAGTAAGAGCGGCAGCTCGCCGCTCGGTGGAATACGTCTGCTGTGAGCTGTCAATTGGCTTTGTTGTGTTTTCTGAGGGGAAGCCGGGAAGAAGAAATCATTTTTATAATTTTCATAATTTTATTGCTCTTTTATAAGGAAGAAAGGGAGACCGCCAAAGACCTTTTTGTGGCGGTTAACGGATAAGAACACAGAAGATGTCTAATATGTTATCGTTTAATTTAATACATCCTTTGCCGGTTCCTGCATCATTCGTGGCCGCTGTTGGCTACGAGAGAAAAAATAAGGATCATTTTGTCAAATTTTGCAATTATGCGGCTTTCGTAAAAGACGAACTCATATTGATTGGAGCCTGCTAACGGCAATCGATTAGCAGTAAGTTAACGAGCCTGTCAGTTTGGCAGGTGAGAATGAGTGATAAAGAGAGATACATGATAAAAACGTAGCTACTGCGCTGTTCTATCTCCGACGAAATACTAGCACAGAGAACAGACGTTCATCTTTGTTTTCTACCTTGTGTAAAATTTTGTAACGGTCATATCAGAATATGTCGTTATACTCCCGTTGCGTGGTGCTAGTGTGTATTTCAGCGATGAACACCGCCATCGTGTGGTCAAATCGGATTTGTATGTCGGGCAGTCTCCGTTGGTGACGCCGAGGTAGGGAATCACGCCACTTGGGCGGTGGCTTCTATATTCGTCTGTTTTCCACTATAACTCAGTCAAAATCAATTGACACAGCTTTTGGAATGTGATGAGATAGGTATAGTATCTACCCGTGTACAACATTTCAAGCCAATTGGTTCAAAATTGACTGAGTTATAGTGGAAAACAGACGAATATAGAAGCCACCGCCCAAGTGGCGCGATACCCTACACTAAAATCCTTTACACACGTTTTCAAAGTATTTTTGTTCGAGCTAAAATGTCTGTTCTCTGTGGTAATTGCACGACGTAAGGATTGTGGGGGCCCGGGGCCCGAGCGGATGTGGAGGCCCCTCGGAGAGATGACCAAAACTGTTTTTCCTTATTTTCGAGCAGTACTTGAGCAATATGAAAAATAAATCTAATGCTAGCAACCAAAAAAGATTCTTGTGGGGACCCCTAAAATGTGAGGGCCCGGGGCCCGGACCCCTCTGGCCCCCCCTTAGATTCGGCCCTGCGTGTGTTAGTTAATTACTCAGAAAAAAATACATTAGTGCTTATTTACATAAATCATGGTTGAAGTCCATGATGGAGTACGCGATGTTATGCTGATGACTTCTACAAATTGATGTCACGTTTTGTAGTGAAAGCAACGAATAATACTTGGATCCTTCGCTAAAACTGCAAACGTATAGGCAGAGTATAGGCAGAGTGAGGCGCTTGTTTGTCTGTGAAATATTTATAAATCAACATACTTGATTATGTTCATGAATGAAAGCGTCATTATACTTCAAGCTCTGCTGATGATGCTCCACTTTGTTACATCGCGATGGATGAAAAAAAAATATATGTATAATAACATTCAATGATTTAAAATTCAAATGTAGTTTTCCTCTGTTCAAAGTTCTCAGTCCTCTGCGTAGTGTTGCCTTCTTGAATAAAATCTGAAACTACCCAAAACGAGTGAAGCTCTGTGGTACAAATGTAAGATTTTTTAATTAAACTAAATAAGCTTAATTTACGACATGATCGTAAATTGGTTAAGTTTATGAAAATTTATCATCGGCCTTACCAAGCCAAGCGAAAATATTGGCATTTCAAACCAGACAGTTTTTCAGCAGTACGATGTTTAGTTCCCACTTAATACTAAACATCCCAAAAAAGGTTACGCTCATCAGTGGAAGATATGAATTAGTGTTAATTTATCCATTTTACGCCTTGTGATGCCGGTAACCGTCTTCCGGCGTCTGACATTTTATGACCTTTTGTCTTCAACCCTCACCTCTACCAAAATCTGCCGAAACGAAGGTAAAATTATATCATCGGACCTGCCGATCTCTGTCTCCTATGCATTCCATGTTCTTATTTTTCGAAGCCAAATAAAATAACATAAAGAAAGTTAAATCACAATAAAATTTATGAATTTACAGCAGCACCAGAAGCAGCCGCCGCTAACCTAAAGCGTTGGGCGGCTTCTTTGTTCTCTCATTTTAGCAAGCCAATTAACAAGTTGTTCATCTCGTACCCTCACTCGCAAGCACCCGAGCACACATCCTCATCTCCCATGTTTGTTTGTTTGTATAATTACAGAACAATCGCATTTGAACCTATTTGCCAACCGACCCCAACCAAAGAAGAAAAGGAAATCCCGGACGGCCTTCACCAACCACCAGATCTTCGAACTGGAGAAGCGATTCCTCTACCAAAAATACCTGTCGCCATCGGATCGGGACGAGATCGCGGCGGCCCTCGGTTTATCCAATGCTCAGGTACGTTGGCCCTTCTTCTCAAACAGTTTGAAGTTTTCGAAAAACTCGAGCCCGATTTCCTCTTGAAAGGTTTTGTGGGATCTCCGGTGGAACAACTCGCAGCTTAGAGGCGCACATTTGAACTCCTTCGTGAACCCACATACACCCACACACACGCTCATACAGACACGCTCACACAGACACGCAAACCCACAAACACACCGCTCTAGTTGATTGATATTCCTCGGTCGCTCATCCGTTTTTCCCCTTTTTCCCCCTTTTCCTTTCTCTTGCCAATATAGGTGATAACCTGGTTCCAGAATCGGCGTGCCAAACAGAAGCGCGATCTGGAAGAACTGAAGAAGGATGTGAACGCCGTCGAGGTGCTCTCGGCCCACAAAACCTTTCTCGAGAACATTGGCTTCCGGGAGGCGGGTTCGCCGTGAAAGTAGGTTTCTTTTTGATTTTTAGTTTTTCGTTTTGCTACGGGTCTATTGGATTGGATTGAAGAATGGGTGGAAGGTGGCGGGATGAGCTTGATCTTTCGTAGCTACTATAAAAAGTAACACCACAAATGTACACAGAACAATGCAATCCAGACTAATTCTAAGATCTCGACGTTCATAGGGCATCCAATAATATTCATTACCGGGTAATTTTTCCATCCTTCGCCTAGATCTAATTGAGCGTATTCCGATCTGTCAATAAAATGTATAATCATTGATTTGGACTGTGTATCAGGGTTCGTTCAAAGAACAAGTAGAAACAAAGAACTTTTTCGCATTGCGTGCTGATACAGAGCTATTAAAAAGCTGATATGTTCTACATTGGCCGTACAGTAGCCATATTACCGCATTACCCCGCTAATTCGGCACCGACTGTTCTCGAATAACCAGGGTAAACTTTTAACCCTTTGGATTCAGAGGGGCTATATATGACCCCAACATACAAACGGCTGTATAAATTCACCCATTCGATAAAACAGAATACTGTCTTCGGCAAAGTTGTTGCAAATTGAGTCCTCTTTTAGGGAAAAATGGGTATATTTGTATTTGAGGCTTGATTGACAACCTAGAACATCCTGAACACCATGAAATTTGGAAAAACTAAATAATTGACATACCAGATGATCTAAAAGCTGAACTTGGAAGTGGGTTACATTTATATGTATTCTTTTAACCTTTGTCAAGAATGACAAAAGGTGTTTTATATTATGGGATGTTTAAGGTGTTCCAAACAGTCCTATAGTGAAGTCCTTCAAATGTACAAGAATAATTTCATGTATTTTGGCCACAAATAATAGCATTGCATAACATACTGTGATCCGTGAAGCTCTTGACATCTACAATGTCATTTATAGAATCTATAGGGATATTCCTGGGCAGCCAAACTACCTTGGAGTTCAGAACTTCAGGTCTACACTCGTAACAAGAGCCATATCTGTTATACTGAGTAACGTTGCATAATCAACCGCAGTTACTAGAGTAATCTGAAGTCTACTTATTACAAACCTTTGCGTCCAAGTTTGCGACATTCAGGATTGTCCAAACTGTTCTATAATGAAGTAATTCAAAGATTCAAGAAAAAAATATGTGTTTTCTCCATAAATAATAGCATAGCATAATCTGCTGAGATCTGTGAAGCTCTTGAAATCCCAAATATCATTTAGAGACACTATGGGAATGTTCCAGGTCAGCCAAACTATCTTGGAGTTCAGAATCTCAGGTCTACCCTCGTAACATCAGCTATATCTGCGTAACTCTGTATCCGAGTAACGATGCAAAATCAATCGTGGTGACTGGACTACTATAAATTACTATGATCTTTTGGGACATTGAGAGTCGTCCAAACTATCTTGAAGTTTAGCTCTTGAAAGAAACAGTAGTTATTCTGACAATAAACTTTAAACTGTAATCTGTAATCGCCCTGGCATATCATAAGTTATTTCAAGACAGTTTTGGTCTCAGGTTTTGAGATATTCCAGATCAACAACACTACTCCGGAGACCATAGCTTCAGGTCTACACTTGTGATAATAGTTTTTGCCACTACGTTATGTAGTGTTACATAATCCACTGTACTTACAAAAGTAGTTGGAGAAACAATAAGCTGTGTTATATATTTTTGTGATATTATGGACCTCCTTACTATTATTAAGCTTAGTTGATAAAAACAACCACTGTGACATGAGGCGATTGCGTTTCAGATAGTAACAATATTTTTTTTGATAATTTTGCTATGTTGCAGTCTCTGGTTGTATTCTGTGAGCTCCAGCAAGTATAATAGATTATGCATCCTAACTCTATATAGCCAAAACTGAACTTTTGTGGCATGTCCCTTTTTTATATTCGTATCTAGCTATAGCTAATTACCATGTGTCAAGTAATCAGCTTCTGCCGCGACGCGCCGTCTCCCAGTCAAGTACAATAGAATTTATAAACCCCACGACCTTCCCAGGTTCTGCAGTTTTTAAATCGTAGCTTTGTCTAATGAAAAAAAGTTACCGTTATATCAGTAGACTTTTGGACCTAAACTCAAGAACAGTTTGGATGAACTAGGATATCCCGACTGATTTGATACTGTCTATCGAACTTTCAGAAGACTAACTGGATACGATAGATTACAAATCGTAGCTTTGCATAATGAAAGAAGTTACCGTTACACTCGTAAACTTTGGGATCTATACTCAAGAACAGTTTACATGTCCTAGGATATCCCGACTGATCTTATACTGTCTATTGAGCTTTCAGAAGACTTACTGGACATGGATAGATAACAAATCGTAGCTGTGTATAATGACCATTACACCCGTAGAATTTGGGATCTATACTCAAGAACAGTTTAGATGACCTAGGATATCCCGACTGATCCGATACTGTCTATTTAACTTTCAGAAGATTTACTGGATATGATAGATTACAAATCGTAGCTTTGTATAATGAAAGAAGTTACCGCTACACCCGTATACTTTAGGATCTAAACTCAAGCACAGTTTGGATGACCTACGATATCAAGAAAAACTGTTTTGCATGATATTCTACCCTTTTTATGCTATTGAGCACCAAAACAACAGAAACATGTAGAAAAAGTTCCACAATAACGCTTGGAAAAAATCCGGCTTAAGGTGATTATAGAACGGAGCCACACCTCGAATTTTCAAAAGCACAAATCTGAGGAACCATATGACAGATCGCCATGAAAATTTGATCGATTGGTCACCACCAGCCGGCAACCAATCGATCAACTTTTCCACGCGATAGGATATTTGGTTCTTCAGATTTGTGCTTTTGAAAATTCAAGGTGTGGCTTTGTTCTATATTCACCTTAAAAGGGTTAATTCGACAAACTGGTCACCCTACACCACGTTGCTCATTGAAATTTGGCTACTCTGTTTATGTTTTTGTTTTGATTTCCGGATTTGTTATAAACCAAGTTATAAACCGTAACTTCAACAGATATTGCGGCGGTGGTGCGAATGAAAAGCTCGTTCTTTCTACGATTGTTGCCTTACTCAGTTCATTCCGGTTGGTCTCCAGGTGATTTGGGTATCGAATAGCACCAACTCAGAACTTCCGGAAAAAGCGGCTGCAAGAACAGCTGCTGCGGGTGCAAGTATAAGCACAATATCCATCTGTTTTTCATTTACAGTGTACATCGCTGTGACATTTGAACACTTTAATTCGCCATGTCGGTTTGTCTGTGATGCTACTATAAAAATTTACTCACACCATCATACATAGTTCCACCTTGATCCGCGGGCAGCGCTGCAAACAGTGACTCCCGATTACCAGCAGTGCTGCAAATAGGGGCATCCATTTAGTACGTCACGCAAAATTTAGGAATTTTCGACCCCCCTGCCATCAACATACGGGTTTTTGTATACCTAATGCATTGCTTGTCACACTTTCCAAATCCCTTCCTCCCGAAAGTGTGACGTACTTAAAAGATGCCCCCACAGTGGTCTTCGGCTTAACCGTTATGTGTCCGACAAACTTTTTTGCTTTTTTCTACACCGTGCTTTTTAAATGGGCGCTGGGTACCCGGGTACCCTGTCGGCCACATAAGGGTTAAGCATCACGCGAGTACAACGGGGAGTTAGTTGTGAGCAGATCAGGAACACTACAGTGCTACAGTGACAGTGCGTTGTGAGGGTTCAAATTGGCGAACTGCAATCCAGTCCAGTCAGTGGAGAAGAGCATCAAACTTAAGCAGTTGTATTAATAAAAACTGCATGCTTTGAGTAGCAAGCCCCAAAGGTTGCCACTGGTGGTGTAAAAGGATTCTGATGAAAAATTTACGGAAATCGTAGTTTCTAACGATGGAATGTTGGGAAATATGAAAAACGAACGTTATCGCTATAATCCTGACTATTCTGATGGATATTAATAAACTCAAGCTCTGGAGAAAACCTGTGACCTAAATAACTCTTGCAAAGGTAAGCATTTGCTTGCTCCCTAGATTGATAACGCAACTCTATCTTAAAAATCTTTCACAGTTTTTTTTTTGTAGAACTCTTCCGATTAGCTCTTCCAGATTTTTTTCTTAAATTTATCTTGGAATTCTGGAGTACCTTCAGGGATTTCCTAGAGTTATTTGTGGGATCTCAACCAGAGCTCCTCTCAGAGTTTCTACAAAAAATTTCACTGTGTATTTCTTACAAAATATTCCCGGTATGCACCAAAACCATACCCAGGAATTCCTTCCAGATAAATTTATCTGATGGAACAGAGATTTCTCTCAGTGGATTTCCGGAAGGGCTTTTCAACTCTTTCGGGTTATTTACGAGATTTCCGTAGAAGTTCTTCCAGGAGTTTCGTCCTGAGCATTTTCAGGATTTCAGGAGCGATGCTCCTATGTTCCTCCCGCGATTGAACCTACAGTTCTTTTAGGCTTTTTTAGGTTATCTTAGGAGGTATTCCAAGAATGAAGCCTAAGAAAAATAGAGAAGCCTGGAAGAACCTCTGAAATAAATCTCAGGAAGAACTTCATGAGATTCGGGGTAATGGTTTCCAATCTGTTGCAATAAAATATCTGATTTTTATGCTTTCATCTGACGCTTCGATGTTAATTTTGCCATAGTTAATTTCCAAGAAAACATAACACTGTCACATCTTTAAGAATTTTTTGAAAAATATCAGCAACCCCTGAACACATCTTGAGAAAAAGCCTAGAATATGTACATTCTAAAAAGTCTAGAGTTTTCCGGGAGCAACACTGAAGTGAATATTATAAAAGAAGAAACTGCGAGAGAAGTCTCAAATGAAACTTCAAGAGAAATGTTGTGATAACCTTTAAGAAATTTTCCAGGAGAATCTCCCGTCATAATCTCTAGCTAGAAAAACGCTCATGAACGCTCATGAAGGATAAACTCTGGTAGGCATCCCAGGAATATCTCATGTTTAAAAAGTGGCAATTAACCCCGAACAAATCTCTAGGAGGAATCCCCGGAAGAACTCTTGGGAAAATCCATAGAAGCAGGGGCACCAATTGGCTGTTAACTTGGTCAAATTAAGGGGGAAGGGGGGGGGGGGGGGGTTTAGCAAAGCATGTTTTTCCTGATTTTTTGTATGGGAAAATTTAAGAATCGGCAAATATGGGGGGGGGGGGAGGGCAAACCATGCTTGCCCCCCCTAAATTGGCGCCTATACCTGGAAGAGCACCAAAAGGAATCACGAAAAATCATTCCTCATTCTCCTCATTCTCATGAGGAATTCCGAGAGAAAGTCTAACACAAATTCCGCGACCTCATACTGAGTGAAACTCATGAAAAGATGTTGGAATTAATCCAGGGTAAACTCACAAATACCAGGAAAACCTCTGGAAGTTCTGCAGGATGCAATTCACCAAACCGTCAGAAAGGAACAGTAGGAACGATGCAGAGTCCATCATTGACGTGACTGACCTTCTGGAGCCCGGGTCTAAATCCTAGCTCGTACACGCACAGTGACCATCTAACGACTCGATACAGGGCGGAACACGGAGGAAGACGGCCACAGCCGAAGGTCATTGACCGTCATCGAGGATGGCTGACCTCACGCTTCGATAAGCCGGCATTTGTGGAGCCATTGCTTATTCACATTTACATTTACATTTAAAATTCATCTGCTACTTGGAGGGTAACACTGACGTCGCAAGTAATCGCCGAACTCCGCGCATCATGCCTAATATCTAGAAGGAGGATGCAAAGAGTTCGCACCGAAGGGTAGAATGGAGCGAAGTGAGGCCTACAGGGCGGCTAATCTGGCACTGGACAAAGAGACAGGACCGGATCTTAGCCAGGATCTAAGGAGGCCGGAGAAGCCAGGGCCCCGGGCCCCCACATTTTAGGGGCCACCACAAAAACCTTTTTTGGTTGCTACCATTAGATTTATTTTTCATATTGCTCAAGTACTGTTCGAAAATAAGGAAAAACATTTGTGCAAATCTCTCAGAAGGGCCTCCACATCCGCTCGGGCCCCGGACGCCCACAATCCTTAATCCGGGCCTGCAAAGAGATCAAGGCGCGTAAGTGGGCGGGCTTAAAAAATCTCTGCCAGGCAGCCAACACGACCCCTTGGACTGGATAAGGTCGAGGCAGAGGGAGAGCTAGATGTGGCAGCTCTTAAGGAATGCTGGAGTGGAGTAAAAGCAGCCTTTAGCGACGCGGGCAGGGGCGCCATATTGGTAACTTGGAACGGGATCGAAGGAACGAATGGACCGACGAGGAGTGCAGAGCGATTTCGGAGTAGAAGGTCGCAGCGCGAGCGCCAATGCTGCAGAATGAAAGCCTACTTTCCCACATCAAATTAGCAGTGCTGTAATGATTCATTACAGCACTGATTTGCGTTGCGTAATGAACCATTACAGCACTGTTTTCAGGTTTGATCAACTTCTTGATGCTTTCTGGACGCAGTCTTGAAAAATTGTGACAACTGCATAACCTGCTATGATCAGATTATCTTAAACATGGCTATGAACATCAGTGTGCAGTTTGAGGTAAAATTTTGTAAAAATCTTCATTCCGCACCTTGTTGCGTAAACCACTATTATCGATCAATTAAGGAGTTTTTTCTATGTTTTGATTGTTTAAACCAAATATTTTAGCAACTTTTTTTTTAATTTTCTGGGTCCCAGTCTAGTGAAAAGGTTTATTTCTAATCTCATTTATAATTTATCCAAAAAAAACTATTGCCGTACTCTAATCCAATGCTATTTCTCTTCACCCTCTCCCCCCGCAGGTGATAACCTGGTTCCAGAACCGCCGGGCCAAGCTCAAGCGGGACATGGAAGAGCTGAAGAAGGACGTCGAAACGGTTAAGGTCCTGTCCGCGCACAAGTCGTTCCTGGAGAACGTCAACGACATGAACATCCTCAAGAAGAAGATTATGCACAACGACGGCGGTGGCAGTCCGCACAAATAATATCCGGAGCCACCACCACCGTTCTTCGGTGGCGCTGGTGGCAGTGGTGGTGGTGGTGCCCGAGGGCCGCCGCCAGCTTCGTTGAGCGCCGTCATTGGATCGTGCCCTGCTACGCCGGCCGAGCAGCAGGCCGCCACCAAAACCCTCATCAATCTCACCACCTACGGCAGACTGCTGCAATCGATTGCCTCCGATAAGACTTGAAACCCTCCTCCCAGTGAAATGCGTGCATCAGCGTAGGGTGCACACTACTGGCACCGCTGCTAGATTCAGTACTATACTTACGTGTAAAGTTAACTAGAACTGTTGTAATTCCTAATCATGTGAAAGGCGAACGTGTAATGAGAGTAGCCGAGTGAGTGATGCCCAGTGTTGATAGTTTTATCCTATTGTTTAAATGTTATTTTGATGAAAGAGAATTTTTGTCTTTTTTATATTTACCAGCTAGATAATTTATTCGATTCGAGGATGTTCCTCCGGTCTCAGTAGCCTGTGTAATTTAGTAGCTTAAGTCGCATAATCCAGGTCGAATCGTGTAGATGTGTTTGTTTCTTCTCACTCGCAGTAAGATTCTTGTAATTTATGTGTACATTATAGCAAATAAATATGAAACCGCAAACGAAACGAGAGACTAATAATATTGATCATCGATTAGCTAGGCCTGTTTGATTCGATCAACCATGTTTCTGTAAATAAGTATCTATCATCAAACAAAGCTTGTTCCTTCTTTAATTCTTCGATTTGACTGCAATGAATATAATGTAATCTACTCGCTTAGGCTGGGATGAAATGATCTAAATTTTCGCACATGATTTTGAGGAAAATTGAAAGTTTTTAGCGCACTGAGGTCGTATTTTTATAAGATCAATAATCACAATAGTAATCTGTTGTGAGTGGCAGTATATGACTTAGTTGTTCGTTTGTCTCCTTTGAAGATGAATTGTTACGCAAGAATTTGTTAACTGAATTGAGCAACATTCGTGCCCTCAGAACAAGGTATTCAATCTAGTATTCTAAATCTACCTACCTAGTGATATTCAACGATATAGATTCGATCTGGCATAGCTTCATAAAAAAAACTCCTACGAAATTAATTTTCTTTTCCAAACAAAGCATCCCATCAGATAAAGCCAATATCATTTCAATCATTCGGTAGCTCGTTTTGAGGTTGAACACGGATGTCTCGGACGCTCTGGAGAAGAAACCGGACGCCACCGTTGCTCGCAGTTGACCATGCTTCTGTCGCTGCTTCTGTAACAAAAAAAGTAAAAAATGAGTATTAATTGAAAAATGAAATGTTAAGTAATATTTCCTATATAGCGTAATTAAAAGAGCGCGTAAAAGTGGGTAGTTTAATTAACTGTGATTACGGGTGTTGGCAACGGCGGCGGCGTGGTGAAAAGGCGAAAGTCGCACCGAAGTGTGAGAAGTAAAATGAAATATCATCCAGTATTCCACACCGAAGCGAAGCACCCACCAGTGAGTGCTGTGGTTGTTGTTGCAGTGGCATGAGAATAAAGGGAACGAGCAAACAAGCAGACTCATGAAACATGAAAAATTGTACATATTTTATCATTATTGGAAGAACGTTTTTCCTCTTCTCGGAAATTTTTTTTTCGCTTGAATTATAGACGAATTAGCCCTATTGGGGGCAAGTACTAAATGAAATGCGTAACCCGGATCAATCAAGCAGTAGAAGTACTCCTGAGAAAACCCAATTGAACAAATTATACAAATATATGATTGCTTTATGATATGATCTAAGCTGAATTGTAATTCATAGCAAGTACACACAGATCGAAAACAAGTGAGAAATCACAATAAGATGAAAAAATATAAACCACTGAATCATAGCCCAGTGAGTCATTCATACGTAGAAAAATTGAGAAATTACAATATGCAAAGGTCTTAAACAACATCCATGTAATACATAGATAAGACAGAGTCATCAATTCTACGCTACAAATTTGGGATCGCTGCTGCTTCTCTCCAACCTTGGCAAGTCTCTCGCCAAACCAATCTCGACATGATCTACCCACCTTATCCACTGTATTCCAACTTGTTTTGTACCATCCGGACATGTTTTTCAGAGTTGCTATCCGGCATTCTTGCAATCATTCTCTGTGCTTTGGCATTGCTCGCTGCCACACACTGCCAAAAGCGTGCTTGGCACTCGTCGCTTTAATAATCCAACCCCGAGCATGGTTGATGTCTCATGACCCTAGAGTCTTGTATACTGAACAGAGCTTAAAATTTTCATTTTCAATGAATGAAAATTAACATGAATTTTGAAAATTCTCAACTGAGGGATCAAAATAAAATTCATTTTGGTGAATGAATTTTTTCACCTATTCATTCATTTTTCTGTCACTGACAATTTTCACTGAGAAATAAAACTGGACCGTAACTCCCGATTATACTTCCAATCACCTCAAAACTTGTGCACAGTAGTTAATTAGAATATTGATTATGTTCCCTATTTGTCCATTAAGTCGGATTGTGCGTCTGTTAACAGAAATTGGATCTCATATTTTTGAGATTAGTGCAACGTAATAGCTATATCACAATCACACGACACGACGCGGAAACAGGACATAACACTTTTTGTTCTTACCCGAAACCGGTCGTTAAAAAAGGTTAATTTATATCCTTTTTTCGTTATTTGTAAGAACAAAAAGTGTTATGTCCTGTTTCCGCGACGTGTTGTGTGATTGAGAAATTGGATATTTTACGACGAGCGAAAAAATATTCGTGACAGAGAATTGAATGAAAAAAGAGAGGCATTCAGCTGACAATGAATGTGGCCAAACACGATTGAAAAAATGAGAATGTCAATCTTCACTTTCAATCTTCTAAATTTTTACTCTCTGATACTGAATGACATTAATGCTTACTTAGATCAAGGTAGGCATAGACTTTGACAGAGAGTAGGGCTTGACGTTTAACTTAGAATAAAATTCTGTAAAACCATCTCAAACCGAACAGTAGTATCTTATTGTCTCCACAAATCTCACGTCTCACAAACAGTCTTTTGATGGGATTCTTTCAGGGATTCCTCCAGAAATTTCTACCGAAATACTTCCTGAGATTTCTCCAGGATTTGTGCATTTAAAATTGTGTGTTTTAAAATTCATCAGAGAATCCCTACAAGAATCCCTACGGGAATTCTAACGGGAATGCCTTCTAACGAAAAACAAAAGCCTTTTCCAATACAATAAGATGAAACATAACTCCTCAAAATATTTCTTTGCACACGTTGAGTCCCATAAATTTCCTAATATTTTCCTGTCAGTGTCTCTTCTTCTTCTCCATGCCTTTCTAAATCGTGCGGAGAAGCGCGCGACTACTTTCGTTGGTCGGTCGGTTTTCTCGGTTAGGGTCGATGGGGACGCGAGTGTTGAAAGCGGAATCAGAAGCGCGCTACTAGGGGAACAAAGCCCAAAATGCCAAGATGGGGTAAAATGGCCAAACTCATAAAATCATTCGTGAATGTGATTTGATCATTACTATTATAGGTGAATGGTGTCATGATATGTTGTCATATAACATTCTTCTAGAAGCTTGGCCGCCAAACCCACCGAAAATCTTTTGATTTCCCAATGAAAATTGTCAACTTCCGGTTTTTCGTGCTTGCAATTAAGGTTTTTTTTGGTGATTTTATTACCTGCCAAGGAGATTGACACACATAGAGGCGCATGAATCATATCACCTAGCAAAGGTGGCTCCAAGATTCACACCTTACCCTACCCTACTAACGAATACCTACTCCTTCCAGAGACAACTGTGGGGATGCTGTGGATTCCACGGTTTCTAGTAACAACGGTTGTCGAACTAACATTCCTTCTCTTTCCCGATGATTATGAGGACGTGGCCGGCGCCGTTATTGACTTTCAAATATTGAACTCTCGAATTATGCGTATTGAGAGTGCGTAGTTAGTCCCAAGCATTCCTCAAGGAACTCTTTTGGAGATTCCTCCAAGAATTTCTGCAAGAATACCTTCGGGGATTCCGCCAAGAATTCCTTCAGGGATTTCTCCATGAATTCCTTCAGGGATTCCTCCAGGGATTCCTTCAGGGATTCCTTCAGGGATTCCTCCTGAGATTCCTCCAGCGATTCCTCCAGGGATTCCTTCAGGGATTCCTTCAGGGATTCCTTCAGGGATTCCTTCAGGGATTCCTCCAGGGATTCCTCCAGGGATTCCTCCAGGGATTCCTCCAGGGATTCCTCCAGGGATTCCTCCAGGGATTCCTCCAGGGATTCCTCCAGGGATTCCTCCAGGGATTCCTCCAGGGATTCCTCCAGGGATTCCTCCAGGGATTCCTCCAGGGATTCCTCCAGGGATTCCTCCAGGGATTCCTCCAGGGATTCCTCCAGGGATTCCTCCAGGGATTCCTCCAGGGATTCCTCCAGGGATTCCTCCATGGATTCCTACAGGGATTCCTCCAGGGATTCCTCCAGGGATTCCTCCAGGGATTCCTCCAGGGATTCCTCCAGGGATTCCTCCAGGGATTCCTCCAGGGATTCCTCCAGGGATTCCTCCAGGGATTCCTCCAGGGATTCCTCCAGGGATTCCTCCAGGGATTCCTCCAGGGATTCCTCCAGGGATTCCTCCAGGGATTCCTCCAGGGATTCCTCCAGGGATTCCTCCAGGGATTCCTCCAAAGATTCCTCCAGGGATTCCTCCAGGGATTCCTCCAGGGATTCCTCCAGGGATTCCTCCAGGGATTCCTCCAGGGATTCCTCCAGGGATTCCTCCAGGGATTCCTCCAGGGATTCCTCCATGGATTCCTACAGGGATTCCTCCAGGGATTCCTCCAGGGATTCCTCCAGGGATTCCTCCAAGGATTCCTCCAGGGATTCCTCCAGGGATTCCTCCAGGGATTCCTCCAGGGATTCCTCCAGGGATTCCTCCAGGGATTCCTCCAGGGATTCCTCCAGGGATTCCTCCAGGGATTCCTCCATGGATTCCTCCAGGGATTCCTCCAGGGATTCCTCCATGGATTCCTCCAGGGATTCCTCCAGGGATTCCTCCAGGGATTCCTCCAGGGATTCCTCCAGGGATTCCTCCAGGGATTCCTCCAGGGATTCCTCCAGGGATTCCTCCAGGGATTCCTCCAGGGATTCCTCCAGGGATTCCTCCAGGGATTCCTCCAGGGATTCCTCCAGGGATTCCTCCAGGGATTCCTCCAGGGATTCCTCCAGGGATTCCTCCAGGGATTCCTCCAGGGATTCCTCCAGGGATTCCTCCAGGGATTCCTCCAGGGATTCCTCCAGGGATTCCTCCAGGGATGCCTCCAGGGATTCCTCCAGGGATTCCTTCAGGGATTCCTCCAGGGATTCCTCCAGGGATTCCTCCAGGGATTCCTCCAGGGATTCCTCCAGGGATTCCTCCAGGGATTCCTCCAGGGATTCCTCCAGGGCTTCCTCCAGGAATTTCTCCAAGGCTTCCTCCAGGGATTCCTCCAGGGATTCCTCCAGGGATTCCTCTAGGGATTCCTCCAGGGATTCCTCCAGGGATTCCTCCAGGGATTCCTCCAGGGATTCCTCCAGGGATTCCTCCAGGGATTCCTCCAAGGATTCCTCCAGGGATTCCTCCAGGGATTCCTCCAGGGATTCCTCCAGGGATTCCTCCAGGGATTCCTCCAGGGATTCCTCCAGGGATTCCTCCAGGGATTCCTCCAGGGATTCCTCCATGGATTCCTACAGGGATTCCTCCAGGGATTCCTCCAGGGATTCCTCCATGGATTCCTCCAGGGATTCCTCCAGGGATTCCTCCAGGGATTCCTCCAGGGATTCCTCCAGGGATTCCTCCAGGGATTCCTCCATGGATTCCTACAGGGATTCCTCCAGGGATTCCTCCAGGGATTCCTCCATGGATTCCTCCAGGGATTCCTCCAGGGATTCCTCCAGGGATTCCTCCAGGGATTCCTCCAGGGATTCCTCCAGGGATTCCTCCATGGATTCCTACAGGGATTCCTCCAGGGATTCCTCCAGGGATTCCTCCATGGATTCCTCCAGGGATTCCTCCAGGGATTCCTCCAGGGATTCCTCCAGGGATTCCTCCAGGGATTCCTCCAGGGATTCCTCCAGGGATTCCTCCAGGGATTCCTCCAGGGATTCCTCCAGGGATTCCTCCAGGGATTCCTCCAGGGATTCCTCCAGGGATTCCTCCAGGGATTCCTCCAGGGATTCCTCCAGGGATTCCTCCAGGGATTCCTCCAGGGATTCCTCCAGGGATTCCTCCAGGGATTCCTCCAGGGATTCCTCCAGGGATTCCTCCAGGGATTCCTCCAGGGATTCCTCCAGGGATTCCTCCAGGGATTCCTCCAGGGATTCCTCCAGGGATTCCTCCAGGGATTCCTCCAAGGATTCCTCCAGGGATTCCTCCAGGGATTCCTCCAGGGATTCCTCCAGGGATTCCTCCAGGGATTCCTCCAGGGATTCCTCCAGGGATTCCTCCAGGGATTCCTCCAGGGATTCCTCCAGGGATTCCTCCAGGGATTCCTCCAGGGATTCCTCCAGGGATTCCTCCAGGGATTCCTCCAGGGATTCCTCCAGGGATTCCTCCAGGGATTCCTCCAGGGATTCCTCCAGGGATTCCTCCAGGGATTCCTCCAGGGATTCCTCCAGGGATTCCTCCAGGGATTCCTCCAGGGATTCCTCCAGGGATTCCTCCAGGGATTCCTCCAGGGATTCCTCCAGGGATTCCTCCAGGGATTCCTCCAGGGATTCCTCCAGGGATTCCTCCAGGGATTCCTCCAGGGATTCCTCCAGGGATTCCTCCAGGGATTCCTCCAGGGATTCCTCCAGGGATTCCTCCAGGGATTCCTCCAGGGATTCCTCCAGGGATTCCTCCAGGGATTCCTCCAGGGATGCCTCCAGGGATTCCTCCAGGGATTCCTTCAGGGATTCCTCCAGGGATTCCTCCAGGGATTCCTCCAGGGATTCCTCCAGGGATTCCTCCAGGGATTCCTCCAGGGATTCCTCCAGGGATTCCTCCAGGGATTCCTCCAAGGATTCCTCCAGGGATTCCTCCAGGGATTCCTCCAGGGATTCCTCCAGGGATTCCTCCAGGGATTCCTCCAGGGATTCCTCCAGGGATTCCTCCAGGGATTCCTCCAGGGATTCCTCCATGGATTCCTACAGGGATTCCTCCAGGGATTCCTCCAGGGATTCCTCCAGGGATTCCTTCAGGGATTCCTCCAGGGATTCCTTCAGGGATTCCTCCAGGGATTCCTCCAGGGATTCCTCCATGGATTCCTACAGGGATTCCTCCAGGGATTCCTCCAGGGATTCCTCCAGGGATTCCTCCAGGGATTCCTCCAGGGATTCCTCCAGGGATGCCTCCAGGGATTCCTCCAGGGATTCCTTCAGGGATTCCTCCAGGGATTCCTCCAGGGATTCCTCCAGGGATTCCTCCAGGGATTCCTCCAGGGATTCCTCCAGGGATTCCTCCAGGGATTCCTCCAGGGATTCCTCCAAGGATTCCTCCAGGGATTCCTCCAGGGATTCCTCCAGGGATTCCTCCAGGGATTCCTCCAGGGATTCCTCCAGGGATTCCTCCAGGGATTCCTCCAGGGATTCCTCCAGGGATTCCTCCAGGGATTCCTCCATGGATTCCTACAGGGATTCCTCCAGGGATTCCTCCAGGGATTCCTCCATGGATTCCTACAGGGATTCCTCCAGGGATTCCTCCAGGGATTCCTCCAGGGATTCCTCCAGGGATTCCTCCAGGGATTCCTCCAGGGATTCCTCCAGGGATTCCTCCAGGGATTCCTCCAGGGATTCCTCCATGGATTCCTCCAGGGATTCCTCCAAGGATTCCTCCAGGGATTCCTCCAGGGATTCCTCCAGGGATTCCTCCAGGGATTCCTTCAGGGATTCCTCCAGGGATTCCTTCAGGGATTCCTCCAGGGATTCCTTCAGGGATTCCTCCAGGGATTCCTTCAGGGATTCCTCCAGGGATTCCTTCAGGGATTCCTCCAGGGATTCCTTCAGGGATTCCTTCAGGGATTCCTTCAGGGATTCCTCCAGGGATTCCTTCAGGGATTCCTCCAGGGATTCCTTCAGGGATTCCTCCAGTGATTCCTTCAGGGATTCCTCCAGGGATTCCTTCAGGGATTCCTCCAGGGATTCCTCCAGGGATTCCTTCAGGGATTCCTCCAGGGATTCCTTCAGGGATTCCTCCAGGGATTCCTTCAGGGATTCCTCCAAGGATTCCTTCAGGGATTCCTCCAGGGATTCCTTCAGGGATTCCTCTAGGGATTCCTTCAGGGATTCTTCCAGGGATTCCTTCAGGGATTCCTCCAGGGATTCCTTCAGGAATTCCTTCAGGGATTCCTTCAGGAATTCCTTCAGGGATTCCTTCAAGGATTTTTTCAGGGATTCTTCAAGGAATTCCTTCAGAAACTCTTTCAGGGATTTCTTAAGGAATTCGCCAGGAATTTCTCCAGGGATTCCTTCAGAGATTCCTCAAGAGATTATTCCAGAAACGCCTTCATGAATCAGTGATTCCTGCTGGAATTCCTCGAGGGAATTCTAAAAGTATTTCATCATCAGGGGTTGCACCATGAACTCATCGTAGATTACTTCAATGATTTCTTTAGAAATTCCTCCATGGATTCCTTCATAAACTTGTTTAGCGATTCCTTTAGGAATTTCCTACGTCGATGCCCACGGAAATTTCTTTATGAATTCCAAAGGCAACTGTTCTAGGGGTTCCTCCGGGAAATTCACCAACAAGCATTCCGGGAATACCTCCAAGAATTGTTCCGGAAATTTCTCCTTGAACTACGAGAACTGCTACTGAAAATCCTACGGGAATTCATCCGGGAATTCAAGGGGAAATTTCTCCAGGAGTCCTTCCAGGAACTATTCCGGGCATTCGAATTATTCCAGGACTCTCTCCAAGAATTTCTCTAGTGTTTCTTTTAGAAATTCCTACAGGAATTTCTCCAGGAATTCCTCCCGGGTTCATCAAACAGTTCCTTCAGGAATTCCTCCAGTAGTAAGTTTAGAAATTACTCAAGGATGTTCTCCAGGCATTTCTCAACAAATTTCTTTCAAAATTTTATCTGGAATACATCCAGGAATTTCCTTGGAATTTCCCCAGGGATTTTTTAAGAAATTTATCTGGATTTCTTACGAGAATTCCTCAAGAGATTCTTCCAGGAGTTTTTCCAGTGATTTCTCCAGAAATTCTTCTAGGAATTCCTCCAGGCATTCGTCCAGGAATTCCTCCACAAATTCTTTCAGCATGATTCATCCAGGAATTCCTCCAGAAATTCCTTCAGCAGGGTTCCTGCAGGATTCCCTTCAAGGCTTCCGCCAGGAATTCCTTGGGGTCTCTTCTGAAACAATTCTTTCAATGATTGCACCTTCAATTCTTTCAAAGACTTCTCTGGGAATTCGTCCAAAGATCCCCCTTGGAATTCCTGGGATTCCTCTAGGAATCCCTTCACATAATTCTTTAGATATGTGAAATTCTTTATGATTTCTTCTTGCTATCCGTCTGGGAACTCCATGAGGGATTTCTCTAAGGGCCTGTTCATAAACTACGTGGACTCTCCGGGCGTCTGACCAAAGTGTCTACGGGGGGGGGGGGGGGGAGGGGGCCCAAGTAACACATTTGTCACAGAAGGGTCACGGCGGCACAGGTTTTTGTTGCGCAGAAGCAGGCTTGATAATCCTCCTCGAAATCAAAAGAGTTTTGCCACATGCTGTAGAGCGGTGTTTTGTTTTTGCCTCGTCGCGAGGGAGCGAAGGAACCCCAAACTTACTTCCAACAAATAAATACTTGCTAGAAGTAAGTCATAGTGACTTCTGCGCAAAAAAAAACCAGCGCCGCCGTGACTCTTCTGTGACAAGTGTGTTACTTGGGGTTGGTCTGAGATGACCCGAAATGAGTTTACCCCTTAGGACAGCGCCTTAGGATCTTTGCAAATATTTTTAGAGGCCACCGAAAATCAACTACGAGAAGAAAAAAAAACAGTTTTCTGTTATCTGTCTAAAGAACGAAATAACATGGGCTTCAATTTTATCTGGTGTACACACTCAATTTTGATTTCTCTGTTCGGTAATATTTTTCGCGGTGCTCGAACCGTAAAACGTCGAAATCACCGAGCTTTCAGCATTTCTGTTGAAAAATAACTGATGTTCAGTTATGTTTCAAAGGAATTACAAAATTCGGTAATCAGCAATACTGAACGTACGGTAATATTTACAATTTGCCGTACAAAGTCAGTAGCACTAAAAAGTCAGTAAAATCTATATCCGAATTCTCAGTAAAAAATAGGTTATTACTGAGCTCTCGGTAAAGCTCAATCAAAACATTACCTGACGCGCGTGCATTACTGTCAGGCGGAAAAATCCGGTGGAGGCGACATCAGGAAAATCTCCTATTGCTTCCTAAACGAAATTGAGAAGATTGCTACCCACGATAAAGGCCGCTGCTTGAGGTAAGCACTATATCTAATCCGCAACAACTTGCAAATGATGACGCGTGATCCGGGGAAAAACTTTCCCCCTCACATTTGCGAAGAAACTCTTCATAAAATCATCTGATGATTTACGGACAGCGGGTTAATTATCTACATCAATAAGCTTTCATTTAACTTCAAAGTTGTACCACAGACACATAGTTGTCTGTGGTTAAACTACGATGAGCAGTTGGCCAAAGTGTAATGGTAAGAAACGGACAAACGTTTCCGGAAGGAAATTGCAATTTGCAAATGATTATTATTATCGCAGGAGGAGGATTTCTGGGTACATATCATAAACTGAAAAACCCAGTAAAACATTGTAAACAATAGTTTTGCTGAAAAAGTCAGCATGTTTGGAGTTGCACTCTTTACTGACTAAGTCGGTAATGATTTGACAGCTCAGAAACCTTGCACAATACTGACTGTTCGGTAATAATACTTTTTACTGAGTTAACTCTGCTGTTCAAAAACCCAGTAAAAATTTACCGAGTTCGGTAATCAAATCTGAGTGTGTAGTTTTTTTATAGTTCTGTTCTCAAGATAAAAATTATGTCCTGAGATCTTCCATCAGATTCAAGCTTCGAGCCTAAAACCTGCAGCATGGATTTACTAGAAACTGTAATTTTTCATATAGAGCTAAGAAGCTGGAACTCTCCAACAGAGACGCTATGTCAAAAAATAGAGGAAGACGTATGAAATATTGAACAACCCATACTTATTTCACTCTAAAGGGTAATGATGTAGTAATTAAAAGGTTATTTTACTCTGATAATGGATACTCGTTCGTTCCTATACACGCCAACGACTCCTACTTCGCTCCCCTGTTATGGTACGATGGTGGTACACCTTTTGTGGCTGTAAAGTCAACAATCTTTCCTCATCATCACAAACAAGACCAAAGAGTGGTTCCGTGATAACAACGTTTAACCTAACCCTCGTGACACCGACCCGTAATGAACCGGCCTGGTAGGTTTCGGGACAGTCTTGGAGAATGGGCTAAAACAGCAATTACCAGCTCCTTACGTCAAAGGTAAACTAGAAATCCATCATTTGCCCTATAAAATATATCTGGCTTGCACGTGACCTGCACAATGGCGAGGAGAGGGTGTAATCGAGTTGTGCCGGCATGTATAAGCAAACAATCATTAAACTTTTTCCGAGCTGCTTGGAGGAAGGTTCGTGTCTCGTAAGAAACATAAGAACCGAGGCGAAAAACTGGGCTCAAGAAGTGAACTCGGCTTCGTTAAATATGTAAAATATTGAGTGAATACATGGGGTATCGGTATTAATTTGATGATTATTCATAGGATACCAGCCTCAGTGAAGTGGGTGGGTGAGCGAGCACTGAGCGAGCAATGTATGGAAAAGGGTACCTCAAACAATATCCACATGATATCGGAGAACGTGTGCCCCAGCCCAACCCTCGCGTAATGGGTAATGACGGGAATTCTCCTCTCAACGTTGTTGTTTTGCAGGTTCCTCACCCCCTTCCGGTTGGTTGCTCATAACTCGTGCTGGAAGGAAACGTTGTAGCTTGGTTAGAATATTCAGTTCCAATTAGTAAATCGATATTTTTTTCTTTCCACATTGCTTACCGATAATAGATGGGGCATGAAAATAGGTTTTGGAAGTATGACGTTTGAGCAATGAGAATGGAAACCATTAACAAGAAACCGATTTTTTTTTCTTTCTGATTCAAACTACGTAAAAATTCAATTCTTGTCTATCGAAGATGACCCAGCTTAGGGCCTAAAATCTCAATTAAGGATAACAAAAATCTTGTCTTGCATTGTATGCAGGGTGCTAATAAGTATGTTTTTCTGCTATAAAAAGCTACATCCAAGATTTTACATCAAAGCGAATAGCCAGGCACTCAAGCACTGCAGAATGTCTCCTTGCTGAACAAGGATAAGCCTAAAAAGATTCATCGACAAATGTATTTTTTTTTCTTCTAAACCATAGGGGGGAAAATCTGCTCAACAAACACCTTAACAGGAAGGTTAGGGAAGTGTGGGGTTAAGGCCGTCTACTACAACAGTAGTAAAATCCAGGACTACTCTCTTCTCGACCCACTAAAACACATTCATATGATCGCCAAACCCTTCTTTTCTCCGGAACCACCAAGAAGGCATTGCGTCAGAGAGAGGCTAGTGCACATCGCATCCTCTAGTTTAGCTGCATAACCTGCAGCAACGAACATCGATGACTCGCTTTGGAGAGTCCATCACGGTAGAATGCTGGCGCTTAGCCAGTTTCCCGAGTGGTCCTCACCACTTGCTTTGTCCTCGGAAGGCGGGCAGGGTCAACCCCGCCCGCGCCCAACTGCTTTGCAGACATCAAGAACTGATGTCCACGTGCAACCCGATCAGACCTGCTGAAGGCAAGGGTATCACTACCCTCCAGGCCCTATCAGCTGCACCAGAAGGTTGGTGACAGCAGGGTGTCCACCTGCCCCGACCCTTGCCGGGGACCCCTTTCCAACCGCGGGCTTGGATCCAACCCAGTAGACCGACGTCGCGACGGCACCACTAACGGGACTTTCTCTCCGCGGCCACTTAATCGCTGTAAGGGTCGGTCTCGACCGCAGGGCACCGGTATGACCTACGAAGCCGACTCCGAACCCCTGGACCACCTCTTGTACTGCATCTGAACTAGCATACACGCCTCCACAACCTTGATCGAGTGGTCGGTAGTCAACCTCACCCCCTCGATTGTTTCGCCGTAAACTTCGAGCGTAATGTCGTCGGCAAATCCGACAATCTCCACTCCCACTGGGTACTCTAAGCTCAACATCTCGTCGTACATGACATTCCATAACACCGGACCCAGGATGGAACTTTGCGGGACTCCTGAGGTTATGTGAAAGCACTTCCGAGCCACCTCCGTGTCATAAACTAGTACTCGATTTTGAAAGTAACTTTCAAGAATCTTGTACAGGTACCCCGGTATCCCAGACGCAAGAGCGCATCGGCAGTAGCAGACCAGCTGGCGCTATTAAACGCATTCCTAACATCCAGAGTCACTGCCGCACACTTCTCCTCCTCTTAGGCTCGAGTGCTTTCTAGGCGGTTTTTGTAACCGACAAGATAGCTGTCGTAACCGGATGGGACAGCGAATGTTCCATCTTCCGGTTGGTGTTCTTCTAACTCCTCAGCTGTGTCACGCTGATTGGCCGAAAGGACGTAAGCTCCCGCCAAACCGTCTTCTGATACATTTTCGAGATTGCGCTCCATAAGGCGTCCGTTGTCGTTCACTATCCTCGTTAAACTGACTGTACTGAAACCGCCAACCTTGTTGGGTGCCTGCTCAAGTGCTGAGCGAGAGAATCTCTCCTTTTTCCATGGTGAACACCCAACTCTTGTTTCCTGGCTGTTTGCTCTGGTTTCACTCTCTTTCTCTTCTGCCCTCCATTTTGCTGTTTCAAAATGTCTACACAATTAGGGCCTGTCCATAAACTACGTAGACTCTTTGGGGGGGACGGGGGGGTCTGGCCAAAGTCTACGCTCCTTACAAATTTCGAAAATTTTGTATGAACAAAAGTCTACGAGGGGGGAGGGGGGGTCTGAAATGGCCGAAAAAAAGTCTACGTAGTTTATGGACAGCGCCTTAGCTGAACGTAAAAGTGCACGTTCTTGAACATTTCAAGCGTAACATTTAAAAAGACACAAGATATGAAGCGTAACCAATAATTTATTTTTCGATAACCAATTAGTTCTATACTGACAAGCGCATATTCCACAATCACTGTCTTCTCTACTCTTTAAAACTATGTATATTACTGACAATGATATATTGAAAATGCCATGTTTCGAAAAACTTCTATGTTCAATTACCAAAATAAAAAGTAACAAAAATACTCAAAAATGTTATGCTGACTATTCCTTCAAAATTTACTACAATTTCTTTAACGAGAACTTTTTAAATTCAACATTTTTGCTTAGTTCTCTGGACAATAATGAAAACATTCGAGATGGAAACAGGCGGCGAAAAAAAAAACTCCAGATGCATAATCAATTGGGTTTTTACCTTTTGAAAAATGTATCGATTTTTTTTACTACATTACATATTGCTATATACAAAAGAGCACATATTTCTGAGCCACTATGTTTTTTTTTCCAGATTTTTAAAACTTTCTTTTAATACCGTAAATTAATTCCAAAGAGATTTTTTTTAAATCATCTTTTCACAGCTGGGCAACTGCTTGACAGCTCCGCCCAGTACAAAATCCGACAAAGGGTGATTTATCAAATCGCTCTTAACCAAATGATTTTGATATGGTTCACGGGCACCAAAATTCATGAAAATCTGGATTTCGGTGCAGATTTAGAATATGAAATTATTTATTATGCCTCTCAAGGAAAATCAGAATATGGCTATTATCTGCCTCTGGCTTCCAATATAAGCGCGATAGTTACTAATCATAACAGCGTCATTAGATTCTAATAGTATAGAGTTATCCAAAAAAGTCTCACGACACCTACTGCAAGCCTATCCATATACGTGAAAACAAAAGATGTTTACAAAGTTCTTACAGATAGATTAACACGGGAAATCTGAACACAAACCACTACCACATAGGAATTTGGATTGATCAATTGTATTCCCTTATGTGGGGTTTGACAGCAAGCACACTCATTTCACTGAGCCACTCTTGCCGTTCATCACAATTACATTTAAAAATTTCTGTCACTTTGCGAAATCCACGTGTTTTTTATTTTATTTATTTTTTTTCGTTTTGCCTTGAGATTGTCACTGTGGCTGTATTCCTTGCGAGCGTACGATCGCCACCGGACCCTATTATTTTCTTAATTAATTTTCTTAATAATAAAAGATAAGCGCGACAATATCTCTACCCCGTTAAAGCCAAATCAAGACTCAATTTTGACTGCATGAGTTTTTCCGTGTGTGCATCACTCCCTCTTGAACATCACCCACCTTGAACATCATGGACCAAACGATGAATGAAGCAACACTCGCGTCTAAAACGTCAGTCAATTTCTTCCCGATCCCGAACCTTCAAAACAAAACAAAATCACCGCGGTGGCAAATTTTCTGCAGTAATCGTGATTTCTAGTTGCGATTCTTTGAAATATTCCCTATAAACTTGAGGACAATCTACCCGAAGATTAAGAACCGAGAATTGAGAGCTTCTCATGTTACTGGATGGTCTGCTGCACGGATGAAACAAGGATTTCGAGCGATGTTTCGCCATGAATGTTGGGGTACGAAGAACGAAGGACTATGTTGCGGTCGTTGTGGTAGATGCGATGCTACCTTCCCGGCCAGGATATTTCGCTGAAGGTCTGATACCTGAACGACAATGTGTAAAAGGATGCTCGGACATCGTGTTGGAATGAAAGAAGTCGCTCGATAATAGGGACAAGCAGAAATGGAAGAAACGAAGGGAGAAATGCTCCCACCATACAAAACAAGCCAACGTCCAACCGTGATGTGCCTATCACCTATCGAACAATCAATAACACTCGTAAGTTCAGCATATTGTGTATTTAGCTTTTTTTGTCTACATTGAAAGTATTTTATGTATGTTCTGAAAGAATTTCGTACAGTAGTGTTCGCTTCTATTCATACACTTGATACAAAACCATGTCTTTGTATTTGGTGGGCTTCGTGATGTTTCGTTTAGGCCTCGCTCGTAACGATTGGTCCCCCACCTGCTGTACGTTTTCATTTATCGTGTCATCCGCTTCACCTATAAAAATAGCTTCAGTTAAGATGTTAAAATATAAGACTCATCACCTATGTGACCTGTTAGAGTTTCGTCGGCATTGAAAACATCTGACTTCTGTTTGTCTGTCGGACCCGGGGTGGTCTCGTCGGGTGAGTCCTGAACAGCCCTCTTAGCATCTTCTACATTGCGCGAGTACACTACTCCTCGGTCGCTCCGAACGACCAGTTTCGCGCCGTCTCTAGCCAAAATCGTGTACTTCTCTATTCCGAAAGTTGGATCGGACTTTAGCCGCTTCTGCTGGGCAAGAACTACTCTGTCTCCTACGGCTAGATTCGACTCCTTGGCTCCTCGTTTTGAATCCGTATATCTCTTGCTCTCTTGTTTTGAAAATGCATCTTTCTCTCTTATTTCCTCACGATCTAGTGTCAGCACTAGCTTCCCATAGACAAGGAAACGTGCCACGATACTTCCACCCGACTAGTAATTCAAATGGCGTGACTCCTAGCCTCGAAAGGGGTCGCACCTTGTTATGATTATGCACATATCTTTCAAGTGCGATTCGCCAGTTGCAGTTGTCCAATTTGGAAGCAGCCAGAGCTTTTTTTATACCCTGGTTTTGCCTTTCAATTGCCCCATTAGACTGAGGGCTCATTGGAATGGACTTTTGAATTGCAATACCTCTGTTTTTCCACGTTTTGATGAATAGATCGCTTTGGAAAGGTGGTCCGTTATCGCTTTGTATGATCAACGGATACCCCCATACCAGGAAGATTTTGTTCAAGGCATCGATCGTTGATTCGGCATTGATCGCTTTCATTTCCATTACATGTAAGTATCTGGAGTACACATCCACCACCACGAGAAATTCTCCGAATCCAAATTCTTTATCCGTGTAGAAATTTCTTATGGCCCTCTAGGGAGTTCTCTATTTGTAAGCGGGATCGGTGGTTTTTTTTCTGGAAAGCAAGAGACACGTTTCGCAGGCCTTTACGTATGCTTCAACGTCGCTACTCATGCCAGGCCACCAGAAGTATTCACGCATTATTCTTTTAGTTGATGATACTCCCATGTGGCCTTGGTGGGCTGAGCGTATGGCTGTATTCCGCAATGCTTGGGGAAGAATCACTTGATCGTTTTTGAATATCGTAAATCCAAGAGAACGAAGATTTCTGGATTGTGACTCGTACCGTCGAAGTCCACTTTCCCACTGACCGGTTTCAATGGCCGCCTTGACGCTGCAAAGCTCCTTATCCTGTTCTGAAGATGATGCGATTTCGTCCCATGTTAGTTCCATCGCACCCGTATCCAGGAAATACAGCAAGTGTTTATCATCTGTTTCGTCGTCGAAAGACTTATCCGGAGGATTCTGCACCACCAGTCTTGAGAGAGCATCCGCAATGTTCATGTTTCCTGGAATTCTTCTTACGGTAAAACTGTACGGTTGCAACTTTAATGCCCAGGCCTCAGCTCTGGTTACAGCGCGCCTGCCGATTCGGTGCAGTCCACTAAAAATAAATTCGTTAGCCTCAGCATCGGTCCTTATGGTGAAAGATATGCTCATAAGGTACATTGAGAATTTCTCAACCCCCCAGACCATCGCCAACGCTTCTTTCTGCGTCTGGGGGTACTTTTGTTCCACGGGAGTTAACGTCTTCGATGCACAGGCTATTACTCGCGGTTGATGGTCTTTGTCGAATTGAACTAAAACTGCGCCTAAGCCAAAGGGGGACGCATCGACGTATAGTTCTGTTTCGTCAAATCTGCTATAGTATCCAAGTGAGGTAACGGTTTTCCACGCATCGTTTTTCAAAAATTCGAATTCTTTCTCCAACTCGTTGTCCCAATAGAAATGGTCACCCTTTGCCAGTTCTCGCAATCTCCATGTCCGTTGAGCCCGATGAGGAATGAATCTCTCAATGAAATTAATCAGACCAAAAAACTTTTTACTTCTGCGATGGTTGCGGGGCTTCTGAAGTTCTTGAGTGCCGCAATCTTGTCATCTGCCAATTTCCACCCATCGGAGGATACAAGAAATCCTAAGAAATCCACAGATTTTTGCCCGAATTTACACTTTTCTTCGTTGATCATCACGTTGTGGTTTTTCAAACATTCCATTACCTTAGCAAGGTTCCGGTCGTGTTCCTCCTTGGTTTTGCCGAAGATCATCATGTCATCTAAGTAGTTAACTACTCCTTCACACCCGGCGAGCACGACTGTCTGTAATACCTCCTGAAATATATCAGGGGCATTGCAGAGGCCAAATGGCAGCCTCTTGTACCTGTATATTCCATCGCCAGCAAAAAAATTGGTAAGATGGCGCGAATTTTCGTGTAGTTCTATATGAAAAAACGCGTTCTTCAGGTCAATGGTTGAAAACCATTCCGCGCCGTGGAGCTCCATTAGAATTGTCTCGAACGTTGGCATCTTGAAGGGGGTCCAATGAATACTTCGGTTAGGGCCCCTGAGGTCTATTACAAGGCGTATATCATCCCTGCCTTTGGGCACTACAAGTAAGGACGAGCAAAACGAGCGATCCATATCGGGGGTGACTTCCTCTATTATACCCGATATCAACAAATCGCTAAGCTTCTGCTTGGTTAGTTCCTTAAATGCTATAGGGATATTGGTATAGACATTTCGAGAGGGTGGCATATCCGTGTTGTATTTCAGCGTGATTGGTGGCACATTGAATTTAGGAAACTCTGCAGGTCGAGATGCAGATTCAACTAGACCAATGTTAGAATTGCCTCGGTTGAATGATAAGCGTTGGTATCGCACAGGCACGGTCAGTCCGATGTCAAGCACACTATATCTTACGGCTGTGTTGAAACCCAGCAGTGCTCTCAGTTCATCCACAACGTAAAACTTTTCAACCATTACGGGTCGGTATTCAGAGACAAACAACTCTGCTGAAAACACAGCAACGACTTTAATAGGGTCCTTAGAGCCGTATCCTTTCAATGGTTGATCAGTATTGGAGCTAAAAGCCAGTATTTTAGATGACGCTAACTCATCAGCTACGATTTTGCTGAACGATAACTTCGTTACCGTGTTCACCTGGGCAGCTGAGTCAATCATGAACTCGATGTCTATGCCAGCCACCTTGGCTTTAATGAGACAGCTTGACTCTGAAATTACTGGAGGGTTGTTTGTGTGTACGTTGTCTACCTTGAGGCTATGTGGATCGATATTCAATGCCGGAATTAATTCCTGAAAATAATAGTTTTTTTTATTTTCCAGATTCTACCTGGGTGAATAATCTTGTAACCACATGACTAAGAAGGATGATCTTAAACAGCTGACAAGTACCCACCGAAGAACGAAGATGGCACAAAAATAGCCTTCATATGAGCACAGACAAATAGACGTTTCACTACGAATATATTGCACTAAAAATCATTCTGCAAAAAACATAGTGTCAGAATCTGAATGCTACTCACACTATGTTTCGAAAAGCACTCTGTATGTTGCAATGGAAAGTAAGAAACGCACTACAATGTCACGAGTAACTGATTGACGAACTACGGAATATTCGAATCCAGCTTTGACACACTGACCTATAGATAACAACAAACAACTATTTATACGTAATACAAGTAATGTACCGTAAATCCTCGAGGCTGCACGATAGCATTGAAAAGTTTTGTTTTTTATTTGAATTTCACTACGAATTAATTATTTTTATATATATTTTTTTTTAACTTCTCAGTTAAACAAAGTTAATATTCAATAATATGTACAAACAAATGTCAGATTATTTTTAATATCTCGTATAAGATAAAGGGTTCGATATTTTTAATAAAAATATGTAGCTTAAATCTTTCACTTGTGCTATCATTTTATTAGTCATGTGGTTTCAAGGTAATACATAGTCGTTATTCTCAGGTGCAGTTTTAGAATCAATTTCAGCATCAATAAAAACATAAAAAAAAAACAACTGACTATTGGAATTCAGTTTAGTCAGTCATCGTCAAAATTAACTCTGAGAATACGAGTCTACTCTGGATCTTCTTCGGCTTTTCGTACCTCGTTAGCAACCTCATCATCCATCCTTGGGTTTTCGATGGCCGCAATTTTCCTCGGTACGCTCCGATCTTCCGAATCAGCCGGTCGTTTCCATGGTCGGTTCCGAAATTCCGACATTCGCTCTGACGTACACATTCGAGCGATGTGACCCGTTCGACCACACGTGTGGCATGCTTTGCTGGCGTTTGGACACGTTGATGGTTGATGAAAAATACTACCGCACCTCCAACAGCCGCTGCCGTGCTGGCTGCTACCGCGCTCGTTTCGTGACAGTCCTTGGTTAAAACCTCTTCCTCCACGTCTCGAGCCGCGACTACCTCGTGCCGCTCCCCTAACACGCCAATTACCACGCCAATTTGATCGAAAAAGTCCTTGCGCTTGAAGCTCTTGAGGATTTTGGGCAATCATTGCGACAGTTGCCGGAACACCGCGACTGCGGGTCCTTTGGAATTCCTCCTCAATTACCTGTTCCTGCTCATGTTCTCGTACTTGATCAATTAGATCCTTCATGCTGCCCTGTTTCACCCAGTTCTACGTGCCAAGATGCGGATGCGGCTGTCACTTGCACCCGTGGTAACTACTCTCACAACCGCTTCCATTTCTTCATCATTTCCGTAGTTGCACAATTTGGCGGCCGAGGCAACGCGACGAACAAATTCGACACTGGATTCTGACGGCAGTTGGCACAAATTCATCAATTTTCCTCTTTGTGACAGGATATAGTTTCGCGATCCGAAATAGTCATCAAGCCGGGCCAAAGCGTTTGAGAAAGGAGCTGTGTGTTCGTCGGGCATCGCTGTGGTGGAATCGGTTGTACTGAAGATTTCACGTAATTTGGCACCTGCTTTGATTTTGAACACACCGAACTTCGCTTTCTCGTCTGCTGAATTGACCAGCTGCAGAGAAGCGACAAGCGTTTCTTTCCAGAACTCATACGCCCGTTTATCGATCTCAGATTCTCCTTCCGCTGGTGTGCACTCTGGTATGTTCAAAGTTCCCAGTGTCCAGTTGCTCATCGTTGAAATGAGCATCGATTCGCTTCTAGAATCGGGAATTTCTTCCGGCGTTGTGCTTGATCGAACATGCCGAAGAGTGTCAGCCAAACTCTGCTCGGCGGAGAGTCGTGTTACCTGCTCCCGTAGATAATTATTCTTTTCAACAGCTTTCTTTAATTCTTTCAGCAGCTTTTTCTTCGAAATTTTCCTGGAAGGAAAAAAAAACGCTTTTTCATTTTTCTTGCTTTTTTTCACAAATTTAAACATTTTCATTCTTTCGTTCCACTCTCTTTTATTAAAATGCAAAATTAATTTCCCGTATGTTCTAATTATTGTTTCAACATTTTTTTTAAGCATTCTCTGTTCAAAACTTTAAATTTTTTTTCAGCTTCGTCTTTTCTATCGATTTAGTTAGGTCATTTTTCGGACAGAACTCCGTCTATTTCCACCGGAGTTTGATTTTTCTTTCGATCTCCGTCTATTTCCACCGGAGTCGGTTTATTTTTACAGACTTCCGTCTTTTTCCACCGGAGTCTTTTCCACGAGCTCCGTCCATCTCCACCGGAGTCGTTTCAAGTATAGTTTCTTTAGTTACACTTTTCTCCTATACTTACTTTTTCGACGAACCGGCGGAACTACCGGCTGCGCCACTGTCGTAACCGGATGGGACAGCGAATGTTCCATCTTCCGGTTGGTGTTCTTCTAACTCCTTAGCTGTGTCACGCTGATTGGCCGAAAGGACGTAAGCTCCCGCCAAACCGTCTTCTGATACATTTTCGAGATTGCGCTCCATAAGGCGTCCGCAGTGGACCAGTGGCAGAGGCGTCTACGGTGGACCTCTTCCTCCGGAAGCCGTACTGGTTAATCGAAAGAACATTTTCGCCCTCGGTGAACCTCAACATTCTATTGAGGATGATCTTTTCGAGCACCTTCCCCGCCGTGTCAATCAAGCATATTGGTCTATATTCCGACGGGTCTCCGGGTGGTTTCCCCGCCTTTGGCAATAATACCAGGCTCTGCCTCTTCCAAGCTTCTGGGATAACTCCCTCGTCCAGGCATTTCTGCATAGCAGACCTGAACATCTCGGGAGCCTCTGCAATAGCTACTTTTAAGGCCAGGTTCGGAACTCCGTCCGGACCTGGGGCCTTACCTACGCTAAGGGACTTTGCTATCCCGCAAGTTCCACATCGGTGACCTTTTCCTCATCGCCAGCCCCAGTCTCCGGCTGTCCTACGAAAGGAGGCCAAGGACTAGGATCATGACGCGGAAAAAGCCCCTCGATGATCCCCTCCAACATCTCTGGAGATTGCTCTGTAGGAGCTATTACACCTCTTGTCTTGGCCATAACGATCCTGTAGGCATCACCCCACGGGTTCGTATTGGCACTGTGACAGTTACCCTCAAAGCAGGCCTTTTTGCTTGCTCTTATCTCGGTCTTAAGCGCGGCTTTTGCAGCGGCGAACACCACCCGCCGTTCGTTTTGCTCTTCCTCAGATCGTGCTCGCTGCATCCATCGCCTAGCCCGTAGGCAGGCACGGCACAGGTCCGCAATCGCGTCGGTCCACCAGTAAGCCGGTGGCCTCCCATTTCTAGGGTGGACTTGCCTAGGCATGGTCGCAACACACGCGAGAGCACCGCTACCAGCTTGTCGCTGTCTAAACCAAGTAAGTTTCGCTCACGGTGGAACGAATCCCTAAATACCCCTTCTTCAAAGTATGATGTCTTCTACCTGCGAGAACTTGGCCTTGGCCCAGCCACCTCTTCCTCTATCCGCTGCCTGCTGTTGTTGTAGTCGATACTGTAGCGAACCGCCAGGTGATCGATATGAGTGTATCCATCGTCTACCCTCCAGTTCGAACTACTTGTTAGGCCAAGACTACAAAAAGTAACGTCGATGATTGACTCCGCACCATTCCGACTGTAAGTACTATTGGTACCGACGTTAGCCAGATCGACATCTAGCATGGCCAGCGTCTCTAGCAGGATCTGACCCCGCTGGTTCGGGAAACGGCTTCCCCATTCCACGGCCCAGGCATTGAAATCACCGCTATTACCACCGGCCTTCGCCCTGTCAGCACGGTCGTCATACAGTCAAGCATCTGCGTGAACTGCTCGATCGACCAACGCGGAGGCGCATAACAGCTACAGAAGAAGACCCCGTTTACTTTGGCGACCACGAAGCCCTCATATACAGTAGACACCAACTCCTGGACGGGGTATTTACCCGTCGTTCATATCGCCGCCATTTTACCGGACCCATCCGCGACCCAATTGTCGTTGCCGACGGGGACACGGTAAGGGTCTGCTATGATGGCGATATCTGACTTCCACTCAGAAACTGCCTGATAAAGCAGTTGCTGAGCCGCATTACAGTGGTTCAGGTTCAGCTGCGTTACCTGCACTGTGTGAGTTGTTCCCTGCGGCTTTCTTGAAGGCCGGGCACCTTGGACCACCCGTTGGGTGTCTGTTGCTCGACAAATGTCTGCGGTACACAATCCATGTATATGTATGTGTAGAGTGGGTCAACGTTGTATGGAGAAACTTTAAATTTGATTGTATCAACCCGGAATAAAGCTTTTTCATTCTATATCAGCGCCCAAAACAACTGTGCAAAATTTGGGAGCGGTTGGTTGCATCCCCGTATTCCGCATTGCGATTGAAGTTTGTATGGAAGTTAGTATGGGAAAACGTACTTTTTTACATTTTTCTCATAAGATGAATTTTTTTGTCTAATACCATGTAAATAATGACGTTAACGTATAGCCTAGGATATGCCGAAAAACTTTGCCGAAAACCGCAAATTGATCCGATACTTGTGAAAATGTTATTCGCCTGGTAACTTAGGCCAAAAATGAGATTTTATTATTGATGTTATTCCTTTACATGTTAAACGTTAAGCACCACCGGACAATCTATACGTTATAACTTTTTTCACGAGTGTCGAATCACTTTGCAGTCTTCGGCAAAGTTTTTCGGCATATCCTAGGCTATACTTCAGCATCATTAGTTGTATTGTTTTAGAGGGAAAATTTCAATTTATGAGAAAAATGCAAAAAAGTACGTTTTCCCATACTAAATTCCATACAAATTTCAATCGCAATGCGGAATACGGGGAAGCAACCATTCGCTCCCAAATTTTGCACAGTTATTTTGGACGCTAAAAAGAAACGAAAAAGCTTTGTTCCGAAAAATCGACTTAGTTGACCCAGTCTAAGTATAGTGAACCTCACACTTGATCTCTAACGCGAAGCTCAATCGTCGATGTAACCAAAAACCGATAGCGACATAAATTCGGGAACGCAATCATGCCTTAGACTGGAATTCAGCAGGACATCGCAGCGGAGATAGCCTTAGAGGCTGTAGCTTCGTCAGAAAAATTAAGGGAGTCGCAAAGAAATTGTCCTAGTCACAGGTCAGAGCGATGACAGACAATCGCTCAGGATGAAAACCAATCTGGGGAAGAGGAAGGAAGTGATGATTGCAATCGTTTGTATCGTCATCAGACCGAATATAACTCTGCATCTGCACAAACTCAGTGTTGGTGTGATATGGTTGGCAGAGCGTTCACACATTGGTGCGTGGATGCCAGGCGTAAGGTGATAGATTAGTCCGATTAATACTATGAAGCTAAAGCGGCACAGTTCGCTTGATTGCATAACTTGAGGCGTTATGTTATAGATTGACGCTGTCATGTGAAAGTTGGAAGCAAGGGAAACGGTTTTTCAACCGTTTCTGGTTCAAAGCTATGAACATATGAATATACATGAGTTGTATATATATAGAGAGAAGAGTATAGAGAAAGTGGATAGAAAGATATAAAGTAGAAGGAAAGGGACGGGCCAGGGATTGAACCCAGGATCTTCTGCATATGAATCAGAAGCGGTAGTCACTTAAATTTAGTATTTATAATGAATTCTACCTAAACTAAAACTAATATATAACAGAAAGTTATCACAGTTGTTTATATAAACCTGATTGAAATCTAACATAAAATTATACTACAGTCATACCACGAAAAGGCAAAGGACAGCACAATTTGCCTGTATGTTCGAAACCGATGATTGTAAGAAACATAGTAAATTTGTAGAATCCAGGTGAAATGTAATAAAAATCATTTACAGCTTTTAGTTGCTTCGCACCTAAACCTCGGAGATTGCAATCTGCTCAACAGACATCGGAGAATATCTCCATCTTTGTTCCCGTAACACCCACTTTATCCTATTTGTGGTCCACTTTAGCGACTAAGAAACATTTCAAAATGATTGTAAAAGGTAATATGGAACCTTTCTAATTCCGGCATCAAAAACCGACGGCAACCAATCACCCGCTGATGTGAGTACTGCGGCAGATGTCATTCGATAAAACCGTACGCACGACATGCAGGCGTCAGTATTAATATCGTTTTAATCGCTTTTCTCCTTTTCGAACCGCAAACACGAAGATTAACTGGTAATTTTAGGAACACATTTTTTTTGTTCGTTCTGTAGGATTCGATTTCACATAAAAGGGGTCGAACCCATTCGACAGCAGACCATACTGGAAGGAACACATTTTCTGCGGGTTGTTTGTTTAGCAGGCGGAAACACAATTTATGTTGGTCCATCCCTTCAGCGTAGCCTAATTGCCGATAAATGGTAACCGAAACCCTATCATCATCGGCGTCATAATCGTTTGAAGGAGCGGATATTCAGGGTAGATGTGATGGTTACGGTTTATAAGTGAAGGGGACGGGGCTTGGCGAAAGGCTCTCACCGCAAGGACTCATATGGATTGAGACGCCAGCAGTATGTTTGCTTTGTGAAACTGTCGAAGCAAACCGAAAACGTGTCAAGATGGTGCATGTAAGCCACAAAACGCCGCTTTGTTTGGTCTGCCATGATATCTCTATATTTGGGATGGGATAATCGTCAGCAGTTGATTTCTGTAGAATATGCATTGTTTCCCGTATTTCCTGATTTCGTTGGTTCAAGACGCACATGATGTGGCATAATGACTCTATTGTCGATCATTGACAAAGAATTGTCGGAAAGATGATGCCTCTAAATAGCGGATGCTTGTGGTTGGTCGTTTGGTCGTTGAATATATACAGAAAAAAAAACGAAATTTTTCACCTAGTGATGATGTCTAGTGCCTTTCTCGTCAAATAAAGATGTACCCATTGTGTTTCAAAGCGAAGTTTGCCATCCAAATTGTCCAATTGTAAACCAATTGTAAAACCTGATGTTTATGGCACATATTGTGGATTTAGCATTACACCACAGTTAAGGAACATACCGACTCAATACGAACAAAATATTCTAGTGCATATACTTACCTTACAGGTCAGACTAAGTCCGAGTTGCCTCTGCTGTACATAGTAGCCGTCTCCATTCTACTCGGTCCATGGCTTTGTGTCTCCAGTTCCGCACTCTGCGTAGGGTCCGCAGATCGTCCTCCACCTGATCAACCCATCTAGCTCGCTACACACTCAATTTTGATTTCTCTGTTCGGTAATATTTTTCGCGGTGCTCGAACCGTAAAACGTCGAAATCACCGAGCTTTCAGCATTTCTGTTGAAAAATAACTGATGTTCAGTTATGTTTCAAAGGAATTACAAAATTCGGTAATCAAGAGACGAACCAGCCAAGGGCTGAAAGTCTCTCTAATAAAGACAAATCAATCAATCAATTCGGTAATCAGCAATACTGAACGTACGGTAATATTTACAATTTGCCGTACAAAGTCAGTAGCACTAAAAAGTCAGTAAAATCTATATCCGAATTCTCAGTAAAAAATAGGTTATTACTGAGCTCTCGGTAAAGCTCAATCAAAACATTACCTGACGCGCGTGCATTACTGTCAGGCGGAAAAATCCGGTGGAGGCGACATCAGGAAAATCTCCTATTGCTTCCTAAACGAAATTGAGAAGATTGCTACCCACGATAAAGGCCGCTGCTTGAGGTAAGCACTATATCTAATCCGCAACAACTTGCAAATGATGACGCGTGATCCGGGGAAAAACTTTCCCCCTCACATTTGCGAAGAAACTCTTCATAAAATCATCTGATGATTTACGGACAGCGGGTTAATTATCTACATCAATAAGCTTTCATTTAACTTCAAAGTTGTACCACAGACACATAGTTGTCTGTGGTTAAACTACGATGAGCAGTTGGCCAAAGTGTAATGGTAAGAAACGGACAAACGTTTCCGGAAGGAAATTGCAATTTGCAAATGATTATTATTATCGCAGGAGGAGGATTTCTGGGTACATATCATAAACTGAAAAACCCAGTAAAACATTGTAAACAATAGTTTTGCTGAAAAAGTCAGCATGTTTGGAGTTGCACTCTTTACTGACTAAGTCGGTAATGATTTGACAGCTCAGAAACCTTGCACAATACTGACTGTTCGGTAATAATACTTTTTACTGAGTTAACTCTGCTGTTCAAAAACCCAGTAAAAATTTACCGAGTTCGGTAATCAAATCTGAGTGTGTACGTACCACGTCTTCTTGTACCAGTCGGATGACTATCGAGAACCATTTTAGTCGGGTTGCTATCCGTCATTTTTACGGAACTTCTCCGTAATTAACCCATTCGGCAGGGAATCCGCACAACTCAGCGCACAACAACACCACCGTCGTCGTACACATCAATTTTTAGACTGAACTCTTGCGTGCTCGCGCGCGAGCACAAGCCTGATTTTACACACTTATCCTTGACTAACAATAATCTGCCAACTCGTAACCCACATGAATAAATAAAAAATTAATATTTTATTCCATGACATCTTATTCCTACAATTCTGATGACGTGACCCGCCCACCGTAGCCTCCCGATTTTCGCGGTGTGGACGATGGTTGGTTCTCTCAGGCTCAGCAGCTGGTGTAGCTCGTGCTTCTTTCGTCTTCTCCAAGTCCCGTCTTCCATCTGCACTCTGCCGTACCTTCCGTTTGAAAACTTCAAGGGCGCGCGTTGGTCCTCTGCACGTGGGGTCAATGTTTTGTACCCGTAGAGGACTACCGGTCTAATAAGCGTTTCGTAGATAGTTCACTTTTATTCGATCGTAGAGTACTGTGGAGTTAAACGTTAGCACGATTTCCTGCCACAATGCGCCTCTGAATTTCTCTGCTGGTGTCGTTGTCGGTGGTCACCAGTGAGCCAAAGTACACGAATTCTTCAACCGCCTCAATTTCATCACCGTTGATATAATTTCGGGGTGGTGGGCGCGGTGATTCCTCCCTGGAGCCCTTTGCCATCATGTACTTTGTCTTCGACACATTAATGACTAATCCGATTCCCTGGCTTCATTCTTTAGTCGAATGTACGTTTCCGCCATCGTCTCAAATTTACGAGCAATTATATCAACATCATCAGCGAAACCAAGCAGCTGTACAGACTTCGTGAAAATCGTTCCATTCGTGTTTATCCCCGCTTTCCTAAATACACCCTCTAAAGCAATGTTGAACAGCAAGCACGAAAGACCATCATATTGCCGTAGCTCTCTGCGACATTCGAAGAGACTCGATTGTGTCCCTGATACTCGAACTACGCACATCACTCGATCCGTCGTCGCCTTGATCAATCGTATCAGTTTATCCGGGAATCCGTATTCGTGCATAACCTGCCATAGCTGTTCTCGATCGATTGTATCATACGCCGATTTGAAATCGATGAACAAGTCATGTGTGGGCACGTTGTATTCGCGGCATTTCTGCAACACCTGGCGGATGGCGAACATCTGGTCCGTTGAAGCGCGTTATTAGCCCATGAACTCTCATGCAATTGGTGATAGACGGTGGCATAAAATTTGAGAGAGTATCTTGTAGGCAGTGCTCAGTAGTGTGATCGCGCGGTTGTTCCCGCAATCCAACTCGTCGCCCTTTTTGTAGATGGGACACACGGTACCTTCCATCCATTCCTCCGGTAATACTTCCTCCTCCAAAATCTTGGTAACGACTCAGTGCAGTGTAGTGATCTCACCAGTGCTTCTCCACCGTATTTTAGAAGCTCGCTTGGGGGTTCAACTATTTCAACAATTTCTTTGGAGCCCCCTGCATCCTTAACTTTACAAAAACAAAATTCAACCAAGGTTGTAAAAAACGTTCCGAATAACAAACGGGAAATGTTAAAGTAAATTAAAAATGATACTCCAGTGTCTTGTAATGTAACTTCAATCGGAGCTTAAGCAGAACTAAAAACTTGAGCAGCAGAGCTGTGAATGTTCTTGAGAGGAAATTCACCACGCAAATCCCTCCAAACGAACGTCAATCAACGGGTAACGGGAACTTGAGCAGCAACTCCACAGGAACAACGAAATGTAACCAAATGAACGTCACACAACAAGCAACAAAACTTATTATTATCTTTATTGACGAGATTTTCAGCCCAGGGCTACTTCATCTCGGAGGGTTCCTAGAAAACCCTTAATCCTTGCCGCGCGATATACGTGCAAAACGATTATTGACAGGGAATGATCTCAGTAACTGTGGAATTGCTCATAGAACACTAAGCTGAGAAGCAGGCTTTGCCTCAGTGATGACGTAATGCTGAAAAGAGGAGGAGAATAAGGCAATCCATGACGACTTTTCGCGATGGGAGTGACAGCCAAAACTGTAAACACAGTGTGAGTACAACTTAACAAAGTTTCGTCAAGTGTCGTCGGTGCTTAACAAATTCCTTTGTGTTCAACTGTCACCCCGATCATCGATTGTCAAAAATACATGGTAAACAAAAAAAATCAGCTGATCGCATCTGTCTCATGGATTGCCTTATAAATGAATGATTTATACGACTACATCTAGCGTACAACTCCATGCACAATAATGTACAGAACGATTTATCGAGTAACTGGAATCTCCACAGTTTGGTGAAGGCTGCGTCAATCTACGTAAGAATTCATAAAAGCTAACCATGTATTACCCTTTCGATGTCTACAGACTCTAATTCAAAAAGATCCGTGTACGTTTTCCTCCAGTACATGCTCTCTTCTGTTTTTCCCTACTAACTTAATATAGCATTGCCTAATTATTAACACAAATACTGGATGGAATCTTCAGAGGAAATTGAACGTCCTGGTAAATGCAATCGCATTAAAAACGACTGCACGAGAAAAACGTGTAACGAATCGTTATTAAATTTGATAATTTCTGGTTCTCGGCTTGAATCGAATCCACTTTGGAGGTTCAATTTTGGATTTTTTTTTTTTACCTTCCTAATGATCGTACTGCAGCAGGCTTCCCTACCTACGGTTCCCCATCGCCACCAATCCGATGGATTGGAAGATGTGGTTTTGTTCTTGAGTGCTGTTTGCCAGAGTTCGGTCGTGAGGTGGCCTCCTCCTGGCGTCGTATTACGATCGGTGTGGTCCAATTTGATTAAAACAGTTGGAGTTCTCAACCCTTTCAATCCATCTCTTTCGCTCCTCTTCCGATGTTCTTCAGCGCGCTGCTGAGGCCACCCTTGAATGTTCGGTATGGACGGACACGGCTGAGGGTCTTCTTTTTCTCCTCCGGTAATAGAGCTATCATAATCTCACACTCCTGCATGAGGGCCGCACCGCCGCCTCGGAACAACAGCAGCTCAACTAACACGAAGCAACGGCCAACCCTATCATTTGGGCGATTTCCCCTGCTTTTCCAGCCCGATGAAGTGTGTTTCGATCGAACTGGGCCGCACACGGTCCTCGCCTGAATTTGTTACGTTATTGGATCACACCGCTTGTGGATTAATGATAAACTTGTTTTGATCTTCTCACGAGCCAATTAGGTATGGTGCGTCGTCAGCTGGTTAATGGTCGCCGCTGGATGGGTTCATTTTTTTCCTAATATTTCTTTTTTATCTGTTGTAGCTGTGAAAATAGTTATTTATGTAACGAGTTGCAAAATGATGATTTTTACAGCACAAGTTGTACATTTATCCAACGAGGCTTGCCGAGTTGGATAAATACGACGAGTGCTGTAAAAATCGAGTTTTGCAACGAGTTGCATACAAAGTTTTTTGCAATGAAAGACAAAATTCCACCAGAATGTGATCGTTCCCATCAATATCATCGTGCTTCGCATTGATTGAATGGGAATGACCACGTGCTCCATCCTGCTAGACACAAAATTTGGATCAAGCAAGCCGTGCTATAACCGTCACAGTTTTTCAAGCTCTAGCTGTGGAAACTGAGGTCAGGCTGAGGTTGTCAATCAAACAATTGCATTATGATTTATAATGCAACCGAAATGAGTTGCATTATGAACCATAATGCAATTGTTTGATATCGAGCGGAAAAGTAGGACGTTACCTTACCGAAACGCCAAGTATAAACTATAATTTTATAGTGCTGAGTTGCAAAAATGTAATTATTAAACTAAACCAGACATATGTTTTTTTTCGCCTGAGCTGGCATGAAAACGTAAGTTAAACTATAGTTATGATGATGAAAAGGTCGAAGTGTAGAATTAGCTTTAGTTAAAATACACAGAAATGAAAACCAACAAAAAAAATGAAATGGTCAAGAATTGAATGTGTTCACGGGATGTTTGTTTATTGTGCACGAAAAAGTGGAATTCTCTCATTAGCACGTTTTTGAATACCTGCATGAACAACCGAATTCACTGCGAAATATGTGTATACTTTAAAGCAAATAAAGACAGTTTTTTGGCTATTGAATTCGAATATGGGCTTAAATTTGTCACAGCACATTACAGTTTTAGGATCTAGGGACACAGTGCCGTTAGTACTCTAACGATCGTAAATTCATCCTATTCAAATACAAACAATTATGGATTCGGTTGGCAGGGCGTTTCGCATGTTTGGCTATGTAGCTCGAGCCATAGAACGGTTTACCCTTTCATCTATGGCTCTTCCACCTTTCATCTATGACCTTTGCACCTCGGCCGAAGGTCATGCTCCTTCTTGACCAGAGCCACCGACTTGCGGAGTTTCAGTGGGCCCTGCTCAAGGTTCTTACAGATATTGTTCTGCTGACTGGTGTACCCGATCAGCTAATCGAGTTGCTCAATGACTACCATCATCAAGTAAACCTCTTTTAGGGGCTCTTCAGGGACTGCAAAAACGGCAATCCAGGGGATTGAAACACCCCCGCCCCTTTCTGCGAGTCAGCCGTGTTGTTGCCGACTAAGACTAAATGATCGAGGGGTGAACAATATGCTAGATCGCTAACGGAGTCTCTAGGGTACTTGACCTCCCCCCCCCCCTCTCACAATATATTGCCCGGACCCTTACCGTGCTAATGCAGGATCCTGGCGTGGTAGACCTTTTTCCCGTGCTTGGTCTAAACTATGAACAACAACGACAATCAAAAATCTGGTGGAAGTAGCGGTAGTGACCAGGGTTGTTGACGTTAATCAACGATTAACGCCGTTAACGTTAATTTTCATTCAGATCAACGTCAACGGCGGTGCGTTAATTTTCTCGGCAATCAAAGTTAACGTTAACGGGTTGCGTTGATTCAACGTCAACGGATGCCGTTGATGGAATCGTTAATTACCTTGAGATTTATTTTAATGCATTTTTCTCGGCCCCATGAAACGTGGTAAACGCGTGGATATTCAGCAAGGCCATGGGACCTGTCCATAAACTTCGTAGCTTGTGGGGAATGAGTCTGGCTAAAGTCTACGCTCCATACAAATTTTGGGGAGATTTCCAAAAATAAGTCTACGTAGTTTATGGACAGCGCCATGCTGAGAATGACGGAATCGATTCCCGATTGATCCAAACACTTATCGTAATGGAAATTTCCTTGGCTCCCTTGGGCATGCCTTCATGTCTGCCAGTGAAATATTTTTACAATTCAATTGAAATATTTTTTTTCTAGACCAGAAGGCATTACGTGCTTTGTAAGGGTTCCAATCAATATTTCGGTATCAATTGGGATTCCATTTACTCTACCGTCTTTTTAGTCGAACAAACTATCGATGGGGATGCATCTCTTAATGGCATCAGAAGCTCAATAGGAGAGCAGTACTCAGACTTCGCTGTACCTACGACAAACTAATTACCAATGTTACAAAGGCAATCATTACATTGCATTGTCGCCACTTAACCCGTGGCCACGTGTCGGCGTAGTTTACAATCGATCACAGCAGGCGTGCGTATATCAAACGTCAGTGTCACCATCGTGTGAAGCAATTCTTCCAATTCTGCGAAGGAGTAAATTTGGTCTGTTCAGAAAACAACGGTCGGATTTTTGAGCGGGTCGATGTACCGGTATACCTAGGCTAAATCTTTATGCAAAATTAGACCTCTACGATCGAATACACTCTTGGCCGAACATAGAACGAAAAACCTGCGGAAATGGGTCAAATCCGCCATTTCCCGCATTGAAAGGTTTTTTTTTATTTCAATTTTCCTTCAAATTGACTTATGGGATGTCTTTTATGCTTCTTAAATGACAGCTGAACATTATCTGTAAATGAAATCCTAGTGAAGGTTTTGAAAGTGTATCAAGTTGGTGTCAGGTAATAACAAGCCGTACCTGGAGCCTCCTGGAGCTTGTCTCATTGAGATGTCTCATTGAGACTAGCAATGCTAATGTGATGTGCATCAACATCGCGAGTCTCAAGCTCAAGGAATTTTCATGTGCACACAGCCAACTTTTCTCAAGCTCATATTGAGATTTGTGTGTACAGATACTCTGGACTAAACCCGTTATAATTTCACGAAATGACATGATACCCATGATAGGGCGCCCATATTAGTGGACTAATAACTCTTCGCGCACTAGACACGGTTCCAAAACGTCGCTTAAAGAGTTGCCACATATAATGTTGGGTTAGCTAATGGAACACGGGAGCTGTAGTTAGGGTCTAAATGGATGCTTAATTTGACAAATCCTTCCAAGTCAATTTAAAGGAACAAATATTAAATATAATCCAGCATTTGTTTTTATTACAATTTTATCTTGACATATGACAGAAGGCTTAAAAAGACCGAACTAAAACCATATTTGGGGAAATTACCATTTTAACGCAAAATTAACGGACTCGTTGACGTTAAATCAACGCTCAGCGTTAACGTTATCGTTATCGCTAACACTAGTTTACAGCATTTTTGAACTCGGTAAGCTGATGATCATTTTTGGTGTAGAATCATGCCCTGAGTTCGAAAACGCGAAGGAAAAAAATTACAGTAGAGCGGAATTTTTTTTCGACTTTCCATACAAGGTTGATTCTATGAAATCGATATTTGTTCTATTTTTAAGCAAAGTCGCTCACTTCACACATCTCATTCTCCGTAATCAATGCTCCGATTGAGCTGAAATTTTTACTGTAACTCGCCTACATATGATATGTCAAATAAACGTCGAGAAAGATTTTTTTAATTGAGTTTTTCCTATTAAAAAAAAAATCATTTCTTCAATTTTTTTTGGGAATTTTGCTAAAATTTAAGGAGATTGTCCCTAAAACTCGCCAATATCTTGAATTTCATCAATCTGACGCAAAACCTGTATTCAGATGATCGAATGGTATTGTATTCAGCTTTTAATTTATGGAAAAAGATTCAAAGTTGGTTGAACAAAACGCAATATATTTAAATTTTAGTAAATTTCATATTTTGAAAAGTTGTAAAACTCGATATTGAGCTAAAACTCAAAAACTGTTCTACTTAAAAATTTTTGAAGGTCAGTTTCGAAATCAGCGCTAAATTGTGCTTCAAAAATTTTGGTCGTAGACAGAAGTTCACGACTTTCGTTTTATTTTGTAAACTAGTGTAATCAACGGTCCTGAAAAATCAACGGAAAATACGTTGATCGTTACAATTAACGCTAACGAATTAACGTAACGGCGTTAATCGTTGATTAACGTTAACAACCCTGGTAGTGACAAGGTTAACCCCTTCGCTAGGAGTGCGTTAGCAAGGACATCTTTGAGGAGATCGGAGGCGGTCGGAGGCAGCTGTGCACGTAGTGCCATCGTAAGAAACACCATTTCTTCCCCCAGCTAGTGTGTCGGGTGAGATAATGGACGGAGCGTGGGGGGCCATCAACAAAAACAGAGATGGATTCTCTGCGATCTGGGTGGCTGCGCAGCAGCTTCACTGCATCATTGACTTTGCATCCATGAAGTCTAATATTAGCAAGGACCTTAAACAGGCCCTTATTGGACATCGTAAATATTGCGGCCAAGCAGAACCACGAGAAACTCGTGGCAACTGCGGTAACGGCAGAACCCGTGAAGTTGAAGGTTCTGAAGTCTACCCACACGGAGGCCTTAGCTTTTGATTGCTTTTGACTAGAATTCACAGATGCATAAGAGGAAGCCGTCAGATGAAAGGCTACCAGGCGGCGCCCACAAGGCTAGGAGGTTGCTGGTACCGAAAGTCAACAGTAATGCCGTTAAGTCGGGCCTAAGCCCGAAAAGATGGGGTGTGCTTGAAAAGGCCGACCTGCCCTGGATGGAAAGGAACAGGGGGTTGTGACCATTGTTGGTAGGTCCTTAGCAACCACAAGGTATGGCGGATCAGAGTGACGATGTGCCCTTGACCATTGTGAAGCAGAATAACAGAAAGAAGAAAGCAAAGGACGTCTTGAGGCCGATGCAAAGCGACGCCAAGTTCGTGGATCTGGGATCGGCAGGGATACAGGTAGCCTTGGTACAGGTACCTGTGGCGGACGCTTACCAAATCCGTTCAAGTATGGCATATCAAGGTAGGCACCTGGCATGAGCCACCAGAGACTTGCTTCGAATGTATGTAACCAGGACACAAATCATGGGACTGCAAAGGCCCTGACAGGAGCAAACTGTGTAGGCTATGTTGTGGTGAAAGCCACAAGGCACAAGGCTGTCTACCAAAGTTTTTTTTTATTTGACCCGACAAATCAGTGAGCAGCAAGCACGTAACGAGAGGTCCAAGGTGTCCGGCCTTCAGAAGAGCCACAGCTGACTGACTAACCACAGTGCAGATAACGCAGCTGAACCTGAACCACTGTGACGCAGCCCAGCAACTGCTTTGTCAGGCGGTTTCGGAGTGGGGGACGGATATCGCCATCATTGCGGACCCATACCGGATACCCGTGACGGTTGTTAACAACATGCAGTCGGCGCAGCAGACGGAGATCAGTGTAAGAGAGTGCACTATCCTGTCAAAGCGCTCTGTCAAGCACTTGGGCGTGCTGATCGACGATAAGCTTACCTTCGGTAGCCACGTCGATTATGCCTGTAAACGAGCCTCCACAGCTATTGCGGCATTGTCCCGGATGATGTCCAATAGCTCAGCGGTGTACGCCAGTAAGCGCAAGCTTCTGGCTAGTGTTGCTACGTCCATACTTAGGTATGGCGGCCCGGAGTGGGGTACCGCGCTTAGTACTGAATGCCACCAACGGAAGCTGGAAAGTACTTACAGGCTTATGTGTCTGAGGGTTGCGAGCGCGTACCGTACCGTGTCACACGACGCTCTCTGCGTCATTACTGGTAAGGTGCCTATCAGCATTCTTATCAGTGAGGACATGGAGTGCTTCGAAATGCGCGGCACAAGAGCCATACGCAGGACTGTCAGGATGGCCTCTATGGTCAAATGGCAGCGCGCGTGGGACAGTTCCACCAAAGGAAGGTGGACCCATAGGTTGATACCGAGGGTAGATAGTTGGAATAATAGGCGCCATGGGGAAGTTACATTCCACCTGACACAGGTCCTTACAGGTCATGGTTGCTTCCGACAGTATCTACACCATTTCGGGCATGCGGATTCTCCCGAATGCCCAGTGTGCAATGGTTTAGAGGAAACGGCGGAACACGTTTTGTTTGTGTGCCCGCGGTTTCGCACAATGCGTGACCGCATGCTTGCCACATGCGGGGAGGACACAACTTCGGACAACTTGGTCCAGAGGATGTGTAGGTTAGCTGGAATGCCGTTTCAACGGCTATCACCCATATCGTCTGGGAGCTACAGAGGAGGGTTCTATAACATTTACCCGAAAACCATTTACCCGAAAGACATTTACCCGAAAACCATTTACCCGAATGTAACATATACCCGAATGCCAAATACCCGAATGCGACATTTACCCAAACGCGACATTTACCCGAATGCGACATTTACCCGAATGCGACACTTACCCGAATGCGACACTTACCCGAATGCGACATTTACCCGAATAGTTTATTACTATGCACAAATTATGATTTTGTGAATAAAGTTCACTTTTTTTGTTCAATTTAAAAAGTGCATGTATTATTTTGTATTGTGGATCAGAAAAGCATTTTGAATATCAAGTTCCTCAAGAACCCATTTTGTCATTTTTTTCCTGAAATGATCCGCGATAGGAATTCACAGGGCATATGCTTGAATAAATCTTATAACTGCAGCTTACATTTGTTATGTTAACGCTGTTAGCGTTCACTCTAGATATTTACCCTTCTTTGATTCATATGCTGTTCTTTTGATAAGCAAAGAACAGTTTATTATTTAAAGAAGGGGAAATCTCTGTTTGTAGGCCAAATGGTCATTAGTTCGAAACGATTAGAAAACAGCCCTCGGAAAATCAACATTAGAATCATTAGAAAATAATATTTGACAGAAAAGATTGCAGATTGTTCACCAAACAGAACATCCCATTATTAAAAGAAGGAATGTAGACTTGGAAACCATCACTCAATCATGTAAGAGCGTAATTAAAAAGAACATCATATAATCGAAACAAGGACAAACTTATATGCATCCCAACTAACAATGGTAGCTGAATAACAGCTTATTCAATCAAAATTTCAAAAATTAAGCTTATGAATGGCTTATTCTTCTATTGTACAGCAACAATGTTTGTTGTGCAGTTAGTAGTTCGAAGGCCAACAAAATATGCAGCAGTGCAACTCGAGAGAACAGCCTTTGAAGAGAAGAAGGGAAAATCTCCGAAGGAGATAATAGTTTGGCCACCAAACAACACAGTGATACTATGACTGTTATAGAAACTCTACCCCCTTACTCCGAATGCCATCATAACCTCGAATAGGACATTATTCCAAAAGCCGTTTCCCCGAATGGGTCATCACCCCGATAGATAAGTATAATAGTTCTCCAAAGGATATAGGTAGAAAGATGGATTCACGGGTCTCTTATGGAGTTAGTAGTTCGTCCGCAACAAACTAAATAACATTTCAACTCCAAATCGAAAAAGTAGCCTCTTATGAAAAGAATGAATACATTCTATGGAGAAATTACCAGTTTAGTCTTTACCAGCCGACCAACTCATCAACAGTTCATGGGTGGACAATGTAAATTCGAAAGAACAGCCTATTTTAAAAAGAAGGCAAATCTTAGAAGAAGTGGATAATACTTGCGGTATGGCTGCCAGTTTGTGACCGTGTATATAAGTAGCTAATTTTGCATTTTTTGGGCGACCTCCTGATTAATTCGGATTGGCATTCGGGCTAATTGGATGGAGCCGTAAAACAACAGAATATCAACAAAAATCCTTTGATTAAAATAGCATTGTGACAGCCAGTTAGTCCTGTACCAGAGTGCTTGATGATCACTCAGTCTGATGATTATTAGGTCTAACCAAAGCCTGCTATATGATACCGGGTCATAACATATTTATTATTGACAAATCATATGGGGATCAAGTACCCATTTTTTATTTTTCGGGTAAGTGTCGCATTCGGGTAAATGTCGCATTCGGGTATTTGTCGCATTCGGGTTTTTGTCGCATTCGGGTAAATGACGTTCGGGTAAATGTCATTCGGGTAAATGTCTTTCGGGTAAATGGTTTTCGGGTAAATGTTATAGAACCCAGAGGAGGTGGTGCGTGGACTCGGAGAATGAGTAGTCCAGATGCAGTACAAGAGGTGGTCCAGGGGTTCGGAATCGGCTCCGTAGGTCATACCGGTGCCCTGCGGTCGAGATCGACCTTTACAGCGATTAAGTGGCCGCGGAGAGGAAGTCCCGGTAGCGGTGCTGTCGTGGCATCGGTCTACTGGGTTGGATCCGAGCCCGCGGTTGGAAAGGGGTCCCCGGCAAGGGTCGGGGTAGGTGAGACCCTGCTGTCTGCAACCTTCGGGTGCATCTGATAGGGCCTGAAGGGTAGTGATACCCTTCCTTTGCGGGCAGGTCAGATCGGGTTGCACGTGGGCATCAGTTCTTGATGTCTGCTAAGCAGTTGGGCGCGGGCGGGGTTGACCCTGCGCGCCTTCCGAGAACAAAGTGAGTGGCGAGGACCACTCGGGAAACTGGCTAAGCGCCAGCATGCTACCGTGATGGACTCTCCAGAGCGAGTCATCGATGTTCGTTGCTGCTAGGCTACGGCAGCTAACCTTGAGGATGCGATATGCACTAGCCCCTCTCTGAAGCAATACCTTCTTGGTGGTTCCGGAGAGACGTAGGGTTTGGCGACCATAGGAATGTGTTTTAGTGGGTCGATGAGAGAGTAGTCCTGGCTTTTACTAGTGTACTGCCGTGAATCGCATATCTGTCCCATTTGCATAGGAAATCCAGCAAAGATGGGACTAATATGCGATTCACGGCAGTGTAGTAGAAGACGGCCTTAACCCCACACTACCCTAACCTTCCTGTTAGGGTGTCTGTTGAGCAGATTTATCCCCCTATGGATTAGAAGAAAAATACCGGATACCCGCCAGCAACGACAATGCTGCTATGCGCCAGTGAAACCTGGTATGTATCAGAGGAGAACACACAACGACTGCAGGTCTTCATCAATAGATGTCTGCGGTGTATAATTCGTGCATGGTGGCCTCACAATTGGATCTTCAACGTGGTGCTCCATCGTCGTCCATCGTCCATCGGAAACAAAATCTGCAAGCAAGCGTCAGATTGGAACCCAGCAGGACATCGCGACACAGAGGCTCATATCGACGCAGCCTTAACAACGAAATCAAGCAAATCGACAGAAATTTTACCTGGCCACAGGTTCCTGTTTAATCTGTTATGTTATGTTAAACATGTAATACAATTGATCAATCGCAATGAAATAGTACAAACGCAAGGAAGTGAGCTTGCGCTTAGCACGAATTCATCACTTTGGCTGACATCCACTTTCGACCAACTCCCAGCTTCCAAGGCCCAGCATCAATGCGCACACCGAAAATCGTAAATCAGGCGTGTCGAATAGCGTGTTTAAAAAGCAGATTTGTTACTTTGTTTGCACTTCCATCCTCGGCTAAGAAAGATGGATTGCTCGAGGGAACAAAATTGAAATTTATTGGATTCTCATCTCCGGTGTGTTGATCAACGGGCACGGTGGTGTGGCACAGAAGATATTGAGATTAATCGGTCCAGATAGGATAGATGTGTTTGAGGTCGACGGCGGCCACCACGGCAATCTGCATGGTTCCCCATGTATTTCAGCTCACACTTGTTGTCAACGAATCGAAATGCGTGACATTTTCATTTTAAACGCACTTGGAATCATACAGTACCATTACGACAACAATTTAAATGATAAAAAAAATCTTATCGCCCTAAAAAGCCCTTTTCTACAATCTGGCATGAGAGTGTAAACTCATTCGATATTTTCATTATCTCTCCTAAAAGGGAAAACACATGCACAAGAGGCCGAACCAGTTCCAATTCGATTGGTCACGGACACTTGTATTGGATGTACTCTGCTGCTGGTTCGCTTCTCCCATCACTTTGGAAAGAACATTCCGTCCGGTGGTTGGTAGTTGGTACTTCGAAGAATTGTTACAAATTTGGCACCTTTTCCGTGTCTGATTTCTCGTCCGATCCAGAAGTCAAACCTCGCTCACACACAATGCCCTTGTGCCCATGAGATGATTAGGGTTTGATTGTTTCCCTCCGCAGCAGCACCGGGCTCCGTCGTCGTCGTCGTCGTCGATGTCCGATTTTGTCTCGTACTCCAACTTCGGCATTCGAAACTAATCACATTAGTAACAGTATCATTTATTGGTTTCTTTTCGGCTTGTGTGTTTTAGATTAGAACGGAGTGATTTATTCGGTTGCTATTTTTCTTTTCCCTTTCCCGATTGTGTCGGGTTTTGTGTGCCTCTAATGAAGTCGGCCAGAGGAAATCACGGGCGTTTTTCTTGCTCCATGACGGAAGTTTATCGGTTCCGATTGTTTGCCTTTTAGGAATTTAATTAAGTCGTTGTTGAGGGATGAGCAGCTAGACGCCTGAAGAAGAGAAATGAAATTCACACGTGTGAATGAGGAGGCAGAAGTTAATGATCTTGTGTTTTTCGAGTTCGGTTGATTCTAGGGTTTAGTTGATTCTAAAATAATAGTCAAATGCTTGAAAAAAAAAACAATGTGGTCTCTCAGTAGAAGAAGTTCCGGAGTTGTCCGAAAATAGTGTGATATTTAAGATATAGTGATAAAATTGATGTGGAAGTTGTACTCCACTGACACATGTACGGGAGGCTCAGTGCCATACAGGCAAAGTACAGACGGGACTACACCCCCGATGCATTACACATTCCCATTGTCGCCAATCCCTACACATTGCTTCGAATAGAGGCTAGTGCTCATCGTTCCCTCAAGGTAAGCTGCGTAGCCATGCAGCAACTAATATCTATGATGGCACATTTCCTGCTTCCTGGGTAATCTGACCCTCCCATTGTCCTTGGAATGCGAGCAGGGTTATACACCATGCCTACACCAACTGCTTTGCAAGTATTAAGAACTTATACTTCGCGCATCGCGATTTGTGGATTTGACCTCCTGAAGGGCTAAACACACAATAAGACTTGCCGACATAGAGCCTCCACCTACCCTTGCTTTTACCAAGAATCCCTTTCCAACCACGGGCTCGGACCCAACCCAGTAGATCGACGCCATGACAGCAATGCTACCAAGATGTTCTCCCCAAGGTTACCTAATCGCTGTAAGGGTCAATTCGACCGCATGGCACTGGTATGACTCACGTAGCCGACTGCGAACCCTTGGGCCACCTCTTGTATCGCGCCTGAACAAACCATTATCCGAGTCCACGCGCCGCCTCCTCTGTAGCTCCAAGATGATGTAGGTGATAGCCGTTGAAACTGCAATCCAGCCAAACTCATCATTACACATCCTCTGGACAAGATTATCCGGAGTTGTGTCCTCCCCGCATGTGGTCACGAATAAACGCGGGGGACACACGAACAAAACATGTTGCGCCATTTCCTATAAACTACCTCAAACCAGACATTCGGGTCAACCTGCATGACCAAAACTATGTAGAAACTGTCGGAAGCAACCATGGCCCAAAAGGACCTACCAAAGTGGTTACCGAAGGTAAGCTTATCGTTGATCATCACGCCCAAGCTTTTGACGGAGCGCTTCGACGTGATAATGCAATCGCCTCTGATCACCGCTTGCTGCTCCAAATTCCGGTTGTTCACAATCATCACCTCAGTTTTGTGAGCCAAAACCAGTTTCCTGGACCTCATCCACGCCCCCACACTCTTGATCGAAGGGGTGGTAGTCAACTCCACTTCTTCGATCGACTCACCGTAGACTTCGAGCGTGATGTCGCCAGCAAAGCCGACAATCTCTACTCTCACCGAGAACTTATACCTCAACACCTCCTCGTACATGACATTCCACAACACCAGACCCAGTATGGAACCTTGCGGGACTCCTGAGGTTATGTGAAAGCATTTCCGATCCACCTCTGTGTCGTAAACTAGTACTCGATTCTGGAAGTAACTTCCGAGAATCTTGTACTGGAACCCGGGTATCCCCAGGCGCAGAAGCGCATCGGCAATAGCTGGCCAACTGGTGCTATTAAACGCGTTCCTTACATCCAGAGTCACTACTGCACAGTAGCGAATCCCCCTTCTCTTTCGCTCGAGTGCATTCTCGGTGGTTTTTGGAACCGACAGGTTGGCGTCTACGGTTGACCTCCCCGAGAGATCATTTACACCTTCGGTGTGAATCAACATTCTATTGAGGATCATCTTTTCGAGCAAAGAAAGCCCTTCAATCAATAACTGTGGAATTGCTCTAAGAACACTAAGTTGAAGAGAGGCAGGCCAAGTTCCAATGTGAACGTCGAGTCATAAAGAAGAAGAAAAAGAAGATCTTTTCGAGCAACCGACTTCAGATTACCAGAATTCAAGAGGTCGATGATAAGTGATTTTAGTTGTTAAGAGATTTGAAGTGATTATCATGTCATGGCATCAAATTGATGACATCTCTGTTGTGATAAACCAGGCAAATGACAGTTTGGTTCATGCCCACGGTGTCCGTGCTGGATAGCAGTTACTAGAGAGGCGTAACGCTCATAGTCGGTCACGATTATTAAGCGTTTCTCGCTTTTGCTTCGCTAGGCGCACAGGTTATTGCCAAACAACTGTTACACACCTTCCCCGCCGCGTCGATCAAGCATATTGGTCTATACGCCGACGGGTCTGCGGGTGGTTTCCCCGCCTTTGGCAATAGAACCTGGCTCTACCTCTTCCATCCTTCTCGTCCAAGCATTCTAAACTCCCTCGTCCAACCATTCCTGCATAGCAGACTTGAACATCTCGGGAGCCTCTGCAATAGCTACTTTTAAGGCCAGGTTCGGAACTCCGTCCGGACCTGGGGCCTTACGTACGCTAAGGGACTTTGCTATCCCCGCAAGTTCCACATCGGTAACCCACTCCTCATCGCCAGCCCCAATCCCCGGCTGTCCTACGAAAGGTGGTCAAGAATTAGGATCATGACGCGGAAAAAAACCCTCCAACATATCAGGAGTCTGCTCTGTAGGAACCATTACACTCTAGATTACACCTCTCATCTTCGATCCTGTTGGTATCACTCCATGGATTCCCATTGGCACCCTGACAGACACCCTCGAAGCCGGCTTTTTGTTTGCCCTTATCTCGGTCCTCAGCGCGGCATTTGCAGCAGCGAACACCACCCACCATTCGTTTTGCTCTTCTTCTGATCGTGCTCGCTGCATCCGCCGCCTAGCCCGTAGGCAAGCGTGGCGCAGGTCCGCAATCGCTTGAGTCCACCAGTGTGGTCTCCTATTTCTAGGGTGGACCGCATCACACGCACGCGAGAGCACCGCTAACAGCTCATCGCCGTCTAAACAAAGTAGGTTTCGCTCACGGCGGAGCGCCTCCCTAAATACCTCTTCGTCGAAGTATGATGTCTTCCATCTGCGAGGGCTTAGCTTTGGCCTAGCCGCCTCTTCCTCTACCCGCTGACTGTTCTTGTTGTAGCTGTACACAGAAAAAAATATTCATGTAAAATTCAGCGAGAAATCATGCACATAAAGGGAATGCTAGATTATTATTATTTATTAAAGACACTTTATCACTTATGTGGCATTTGTGTCTGAAAGGGAATGCTAGAGTTAGTGCATATTTACATGAGATATCATGTAAAATTACGTTACATTCGTGTAAATTTCCGCTAATAGTCACGTAACCGGTTAGAGTCCATGATGGTTTACGCGATGGTTGGCGGAAATTTACACGATGGTAATGTAATTTTACATTATACAGGGGATGGCCAAAATGTTTGGGATAGGCAACTTTTTTTTCTCTCACAAAAAAGTTCAGCATGCTATAACTTTTCATAGAGCGCATCAAAAAATCTCAAATTTTGACTGTTTGTCAACCTATTATATGTGCATCATTGGTACAAATTTGGGCTTGATTGATTAATATTTCGCAAAGTTAGAACCGTTCGGGTAAAACACCTTTTTTTAGACAACGCATTTTTGAGCTGTCATATCTCGGAAACCAGTAAACCGAATTGAATGAAATTTTGAACGTACACTAACAATATGTAAATGCTTCATGAACTATTAAAACATAGATACTTTTTAAACGTTGAAAAAAGTTATCATGGATTGACACTTTTTGGATTTTTCTCGAAAAAATGTAATTTTTTTACATTAATGTGAATAAATTTTAGTGTTGATATCCAAAGATTTTCCACTTCTATTCTCAAATTATCTCTAGTCAGATATATTAGAGCCTGTTTAGATTGAAAGAAAAACACATTTAATAATTTTTGTGTGGTATTGTTAATTTTACTTATTTTCCTCTATATGGGTAAAAATTTCAACCCGATATAACTTAATTCGCCGTGAGAAAATATTACATTTTGGAACGTCGTATTGAGTATCAATATATTGTTGATAAACGTTAAAAAATTCATTCAATTTGGTTCACTGGTTTCCGAGTTATGACAGCTCAAAAATGAGTTGTCTAAAAAATAGTGTTTTACGCGAACGGTTCTAACTTCGCGAAAAATAAATCAATCGAGCCCAAATTTGTACCAATGATGCACACATAATAGATTGACAAACAGTCAAAATTTGAGATTTCTTGATGCACTCTATGAAAAGTTACAGCATGTTGAATTTTTTTGTGGGAGAAAAAAAGTTGCCTATCCCAAACATTTTGGCCATCCCCTGTATCTCATGTAAAAGTGCAATAACTCTAGCATTCCCTTCATGTGCATGATTTCTCGCTGAATTTTAATTACATATTTTTTCTGCGTAGCGAACCGTCAGAGTGTAGATATTGTCTACTCTCCAGTTCGAGTTACATGTTAGGCCAGGACTACAAAAAATCACGTCAATTATCGACTCCACACCGTTCCGACTAAAGGTTATCAAAAGTATCATTAGCCAGGTCGGCATCTATTATGGCCAGTGTCTCTAGCAAGATCTGACCCGCTGGTTCGTGAAACGGCTTCCCCATTCAACGGCTCAGGCATTAAAGTTACCCGCTATTACCACCGGCTTTCACCCTGTTAGCGCGGTCGTTATGCAGTCCAGCATCTGCGTACACTACACTGCTCGATCGGCCACCGCGGAAGCGCATACTAACTACCCCGTTTAGTTTGGCGACCACGAAGCCCTCATAGATAGTAGACACCAACTCCTGGACGGGGTATTAACTCGTCGTCCATATCACCGTCATTTTTCTAGATTTATCCGCGACCTAATCTGCCGTGTGCAGCATAGTTGTCCCATATTCTATGGGAATTCCTATTTACATGTGACAACTATGCTGCACACGGCGGGTACTCGGTATGAGTCCGCTGTGATGGCGATATCCGTCCGCCACTCCGCGTCACAGTGGTTCAGGTTCAGCTGCGTTACCTGTACACCTTGGACCACTCGTAGGATGCCTGTTAACGGATTTCCCGGTACAGATCATACAAATCGCCGGGGCCCGTAGCGTAGTGGCTACACGTTCACTTCATAAGTGGATGGTCATGAGTTCGATCCCAGCCTGGCACTTGCAATTTTTCGTCAGTTACTCTTCCCCCCGAGAGCAGCTGGCACCTGACTCTCTTCAGAACATATGCTCCAACGGACCCGGAAACCTGGATATCGGCTAACGGCAACTCATTCTCGGCCACACATCAACATCCCCGTGCTCATCATTCCACCATGATAGGGTAGGAAGTGAAAGCAGCGCAACGGAATCCAGTTCGATCTAGTAGAATTATAATAGAATACACTTAGGAGCTGTACAAAGAGGCTGTACTTATCCAATTGGAACCGCTCACACAGTGCCCTAGTGGACAAAAGAGCTGTAAATTAGGTTAAGTGATTGAAGAATAAATCATACAAATGGGTGGACTCGTGCAGCCTTGTGCCTTATGACCTTCAGTGCTGCATCTCCTACACAGTTTGCGCCTGTCAGGGCCTATGCAGTCCCACGACTTGTGTCCTGGTTCCAAACACCTAAAGTAAACCTCCGGTGGCTCGTGGGACGTTAGGCGACATACGCACCAGCCAACCTTTATCTTCCCTACTTTAAAGAACTTTTTGACGTCCGCCACAGGTAGCAGAAGCAAAACTATCTGTCCCTGCTGGCCCTTCCGTAGCCTAACGGCTGCATCGGCCACTTCCACCTCACACTGTTGCCGGAGCGCGAGTAGCTCGTCAATGTCTTTGACCTTCAGAGTTGCCTTTTGTGTGAGAGCCCTCACCTCTACTCCTTCACCTCTACTCCTTCACCAAGGACCTCTTCCGCCAAGCCCTTGTAGACGGCGCCCTTGCGTTCCTTATGGCGCTTCAGCTCCAGGATCATCTCGCCCGTACGAGTACGTCTAATACTGCGCATGTCCGCTCCCAGACCCTCGAGCTTGTCCCCTTGTTCATATCCTTCCGGGACGGCCCAGTCTATTCAGGCCCACCCTCCCCAGCTTTCCGGGAACCCTGGTGGAGTCCAACTTACCGGCATTGCTGCCGACCTTCGGGGTAAGTACAATCCTAGCCTTTCGGGCACCGCCAGACAGCTCCTCACCTGACGGCAGCCTCGCCTACTTATGCGAGTTGTGGGCTCTCTGACTACCTGCGAAAGCGAAGGCCTCCGTTTGGGTAAACTTCGACTCCTTTTCCTTTACAGGTTCCGCCGCATCTGCAGTCATTATCGCGAGTATCGCCTGTTCCTGCTTGGCCTCGTCCATCGACACCATGTCGTCCATGCATAGAACATTATTTTCACCAGAGTGGTGATAAAACGAAGGCGCACTTGATGGCGATTGATTGATCTTCCTCGCTGCCATTTTACAGTATATCCGCGGTAGGATTTTTAAAGTTCCTTGATAATTTTTGTTTGAAAACTACAAAAAGCTCTCCATTCTCGATCATCTCTCCGCGTCCATGACGTCCGAGATGTCGGAACCAATCTTATCGTCAAAGGGGAAAGTCTTGTTACCTTTAAGAATCCTGTTCACGAGACAAAAACGAGGGGTTTGATAAAAAACGAGGCGAATGTATTACTCATAGAAGATTAGGCTGAGAAACTGCCTGCGTATCAGTTAATATGAAAATAAAGAATGAGAATGCAACGAGAAGGCTGAAGAGATGCTACGATCAATCTAATATAAATCTTCACAACAACCGACAAAAAAAAACGTATCATGATCCGCTGACAATCATGAACGATACAGTGTTTTTCTTGTTTCATTTTCGCCATCCATTACGTAACCCAGTTTCAGATTCAATTAGTATTAAACCTTAACAAATGCAAGAAGCCGACGTCACTCCTATATTCTCTCGTTTGCCGCTAAATGCGCAACGTGTTATCCATACAAATCCGCTCTTTGACGAGATTAATGTTGTTTTCCCGCCCTTAAATTTGTCACCACTCACGGATGTTTTACGAATCCGGTTTCAAACTTCACTGTGTTTGAATGTGCAATCACAACTTTGTGGAAAGGACACCGCACCGCCGCCTGTGATGATGACTGGTGGCAGTTGGCTTTACGTTGTCGGTACAAGACGGGAAGATACGGTTACAAGGCGGCGCCTTTATCCAAATTCTCATCAGGATCAGAGCGCAAAAAAAAGGGAGAGCAGTGGAGTGCGAAATCGGGTGTTTATTTTCGCGCTTTTGATTGCCTGGCTGACTGAGACGTGGAAACAGGGGATGCGATTTGTTGTTTTTGTGCGTTTTTTTCTACAATTGTGTTGCATTGTTATTTCAAAAGCGGCACAGGGGTCAACCCAAAATTACGAAACGCTAGAGGGGAAGGGAGTAGATCTACTTTAGTACGAAATTTAAAAACTGTTCACATAAAATTTGTTACACGAGGGAAGGAGCGGGTCTAGAATCGTCAAAATTTACGTTACGTAATATTTGAACAAATCCATATAGCTTAAAACGAACTTTCTAATACCATAAATTAAAAATCAAAAAACGAATTGTAGAAAAAAAATACTTGTATGTTAGACCAGGATTTCCACCAGAGATAATTGTATGAATTCCTCTAGAGATTCCTCTCGGGATTTCTTCTGGGATTCCTTTCTAGAGATATGCTCTAGGATTCGTCCTGGAATTCATTCTTGGGTTTATCCAGGAATTTCACCATCTAGGATATACATTGTGGTGCATAATTGATCGGACAAACGCCGATTTTCATACAAAATGGCCAAGTTTGGGATGCCGTAACCTTGTGTAACCGCGTGTAAATCAAAGGGGTACCGCTGTCCGATCACTTTTGCACTTTTTGAACGCCTTGCCACGCCCAAATCTGTGAAAGAAAACATTTTGTACTTCGTATACATCAAATTCAGCATATTAGTAGTCCCGTGTCAAAAATTGAGCTAAATCCATCAACGCACAGCGTCAAAGTAACAGCATCCCAAACTTGGTCATTTTGTATGAGAATCAGCGTTTGTCCAATCATGCATTACAATGTTTCCAACATTTTCACCAGAGATTCCTCCAGATATTCCAAGAGGGATATATTTGGAAGTACTTTTAGTGATTTCACAAGGGGTTTCACTATGGGTTAAGCCAGGGCTTCCTCCAGAAATCCAACGCCAAATATAACTCCAGGTGTTCTTCGGGGATTCTTCCAAGAATTTCAACAGAGATTTCTTCAGAATGTCTAAAATTCATTCCTCAGGGGTTTCACTCAAGGATTTTCCAGGAATTCTCACAAGGATTTGAAAAGGCATTCCAACATGGATTTTTTTCATGCACTTCTACAGGAATTTCATTTGCATTTCTAGAGTTTGCCAGATCTCTCCATCGATTTCTCTAGGGATTCTATCAGTTATTTCTCCAGACGTTTTCTCAGGTATCCTCTAGGAATTTCTCCAAGGTATTATCCAGAAATTTATTATACAATTACTAAAAGTTTTTCGGGAAAGAATTTCACTAGAGATTTCACAAGGAATTAACCCAGGAGTTCTTCTAGGGATTTTCCCATGGATTTTCATGGGGATTTCTCCATAGACTTCTCTGGGATTTCCACCAAGGGCTTATCCTGAAATTCCTCTAAAGTATATCCAGGAATTCTCCTGGAATCTCCGTCAGGAATTCCTCCAGGAGTTTCTCCAGAGATCCATTACGGAAATCGTCGAGAAACATCTACAAAGATTACGATTCTCTAGGTTAAGATTCTCTAGGAGTCACCTAGGATTCCTCCAGGGATTTATCCAGGAACTCTTCTAAGGCTTTCAACTGGGATTTCTCTGGGAAGTCCTCAAGGGACTCACATGCTTTCTGTTACTGGCATCGCTGATCCCAGTATCAAATGTGCGACATACAACACGGGATGTTTTCGGTTTAGAGCACTTCAAAGTGTAAGTAAAGCGGAAAGCTAGCAGAAGCAAAAACGGTTTGGGGCAGTTTGAGTTGATATATTTGTCGATCATGTGTTGGTATGTTTTCATTCGTTAACTAGTAATGTGGGGCCCCGGGGCCACTGTGTTGTGGGGACCCTCTTTCTAAAATATGAATAATTCTTCCAGGAAGTAATAAACTTCGATCAAAAAAACGATCAAATCTGATTTTACTTGTCAATGGTTCCAGGAAGTAATAAACTTGTGAAAAAAAATGAATCTAGGTAAATATGTAAATCTGTAGATCCATAAATAATGCGATGTATGCTCAACACAAATTCATGACACACACTTCCACTATACCGGCGAAAAACAAGGCTGTCGTTTTCCTATCTAGCAATAATACTTCATTAGCAAACAAATGATGGCCAACAAGAGTTTTCACTCATCTGTTTTTAATATGCATGCATGACGCATTTGTAGGTAATATGCACGATCAAGTACCCGATCGAGCGTATAACCATACCATGCCATAGGGTGAGGGTTGGATTCCCGCTCCGAGTGATGATTCTTATCGCAAGAAATGTTTCTTCCTCGTATTGGTGCTCGTAATACCTACACAAGTAGTTTGGTTTAATGCCGGCTGAATTGTAGTGAAAATTGTCCAAAATAGAAGCGTTGACTAAAGATTGGACTCCCTTTTTTAATACAGAGGCAAAACTACATGTTTACCTAAAAACGGAAATGCCAAAACAGATCGTCTTCATGATGAGAAATCTTTGAAGGAAGGCAATGCATCAACCCAAACATGTGAGAGCTGTGGAAAAAGGTGATCAAGACAGCTGTAACTAAAGAACAACGTCATTACTGTGTGAACTGCAATGGCGAAGCTCAGATTCACCGAAAAAGGAAATGCAGAACAGTATGTTACTATTGCATCGATTATGAAAGGAAGAGTGCAGTTATCAAATCAAATATTTGCAAGCAGTGTGCTAACAAAAAATAGTACCGTAAATCGGGATGAAATTGAACAGCGGCGTGAAATCGAGCACTCGGGTACTTAAACAAAATATCATTCCAGGACCTTCTAAACGTGTTTATGAACATAAACTTCTTACCTCATCTTGTTTATAGATTTTTAAAGATTAGTGTAGTGTTGAAAACAGCGAACAATCGGGCACCGGTCCTTCAGCAGGGCAACTAAAACGCATCGCGGATTCCATTGCCACATGAAGGACCGGTGCCCGATTGTTCTTTGCGGGAACAAAGAGGGGGGATTTTCTCCGATTTCTAATGAGCAAATCGCAATCTCCGTAGCTCGGGTGCGAAGCAGCTAAAAGCTGTAAAATTTATTATAAATACCATTTTAACAGAATTTCAATTACGCTTGGATAAATAACTGTAATTACTCTCTGTGATATCGTATTTAAGTTAATGTAGAATTCATTGTAACAACTTTAGATTTAGGATCAATTTTAGTAATAGGCTCAAAACACTGCTTTTAAACTCTTTTACACATGTCTGATAGTTCAGTATTCATTTCATTTATTTAGTATTACATCAAATTCAAGATAAAACTGAATCAACAATATTTCTCCATAATACACGGTTCGTGGCTGCCGCTCTCCATCCTCGGTCGCGCCCAATGCTCGTCAAGTCACGTTCCACCTGGTCCGCCCATCGTGCTCTCTGCGCTCCACGCCTTCTTGTACCAACCGGATCAGTTGCAAACACCAGCTTTGCAGGGTTGTTGTCCGGCATTCTTGCAACATGCCCTGCCCACCGTATCCTTCCGGCTTTGGCCACCTTCTGGATGCTGGGTTCGCCGTAAAGTGCAGCGAGCTCGTGGTTCATTCTTCTCCGCCACACACCGTTCTCCTGCACACCGCCGAAGATCGTCCAATGATAGTTCAGTAGTAAACGGCAAATACTACTGAATTCGCGTTCTTCTTCAGCCATCTCTCTATTGATCACATTAAGACAAAAACCTATCATTTTGTGCGCTTGGCATGTCCAGTCGCATGCTGTGATATAACGGCAGGCAGTGTTGCCAGCAACATATAGACTTCTCAATGTTTAGGAAAATGCTAGTCTTACTTTATTTTTTTTTAAGAATTCCTAATGTGTTTCTTACCTAGCGAAAATAGTTGGTACAAAACAATCGTTTGCCAATAATAGTTACCTACTGTACATTTTCTGCGTTTACATTTTTTGCCTTTCTCGTACACTAAGTGTACTGGAAAGGCTATATGTTCACTCCAAAAATGACTTTTTGATAGAAGCCCCGGAGGGTCGAGTCATATATACCAATCAACTCAGCTCGACGAATTGAGGTGATGTCTGTGTGTGTGTATGGGTGTGTGTGTGTATGTGTGTGCGTGTGTGTGTGTGTATGTGTGAGTGTGTACAAACAAACTCACATCACTTTTTGGCAGTAAACCTCAACCGATATCAATGACCGACGGTTCATTCGACGCGGAATCTGGTCCCATTGTTTCCTATTGAAAATGGTTCGGATCGGTCCAGCCGTTCCGGAGATATGGCCATTTAGGTGTTCCGGAACGGTACCCCAGGAAGGGACCAGATATGAAAATGCATAAAACCTATGCATGCGACACATCAAACCATGGCATTTTCGATAACCTGATGAGCAGTAAGCAGAAAAATAGTCTAAGATCATGTCTGAACCGGTAGTGTTCCGGAACCGGTTCCGGGTGTCTCGCCGGAAGTGGCCAAATATCAAAGTGAACCCAACCCATGCATGAGACACATCAAACCACGGCATTTTCGATAACCTGATGAGCGGTAAGCAGGAAAATAGTCTCAGACCTTATCTGAACCGGTAGTGTTCCCGAACCGGTTCTGGGTGTCCCGCTGGAAGTGGCCAAATATACAATTGAACCAAACCCATGCATGCGACACATAAAACCACGGCATTTTCGATAACCCGATGGACAATGAGCAGGAAAATCATCTCAGACCATATCTGAACCGGTAGTGTTCCGGAACCGGTTCTAGGCGTTCCCCTGGATGTGGCCAAAAATACAATTGAACCAAACCCATGCATGCGACACATCAAACCACGGCATTTTCGATGACCTGATGGACAGTGAGCAGGAAAACCATCTCAGACCATATCTGCACCGGTAGTGTTCCGGAACCGGTTCTAGGCGTCCCGCTGGAAGTGGCCAAATAAACAATTGAACCAAACCCATGGATGCGACACATCAAACCATGGCATTTTCGATGACCCGATGGACAATGAGCAGGAAAATCATCTCAGACCATATCTAACCCGGTAGTGTTCCGGAACCGGTTCTAGGCGTCCCGCTGTAAGTGGCAAAACATACAATTGAACCAAACCCATGTATGCGGCACATCAAACCATTGCATTTTTTGATAACCTGATGAGCGGTAAGCAGGAAAATAGCCTAAGACCATATCTGAACCAGTAGTGTTCCGGAACCGGTTCTAGGCGTCCCGCTGGAAGTGGCCAAATATACAATTGAACCAAACTCATACATGCGACACATCAAACCACGGCATTTTCGATTACCTGATGGACAATGAGCAGGAAAATCATCTCAAACCATATCTGAACCAGTGTCACAAATTTCCCAAATGGAGGAGAACGTGCCTCTTGAGCCGACCTACTGATATCTGAACCAGTAGTGTTCCGGAACCGGTTCCGCGGTTCTCGCCGAAGTGGTCAAATCTGAAAGAGAAACAAACCCGTGCATGCGTCACATCAAATAGCGGCTTTTTAGACCTAATGAACGGCCAGCATGTGTTTCGGAATCGGTTTTGAGTGGCCGGAAGAGGCCAAATGTAAAAGTAAACCAAATCCAGGCATGTGACACATCAAATCGTGGCTTTTGCGATAACCTGATGAACAGTTAGCAAGAAAATAGCCTGACATCACACTAGAGACAACTGGTAGTGTTCCAGATTTGGTTCCGAGAGTCCCGTCGAAATTGTCAAACCCTGCATGTGACACCTTTAATTTGCAACGTTTTTGGTTAACCGATTGATGATGAACAGTTAACGAGAAAATAGTGTCAGACCATATTTGGTTCAGCCGGTAGTTACCCGGAATCAGATCCGTAGTAAAATGTAAAATTTAACAAAACCCATGGATGCGGTACATCAAATCACGACCAGTCTTGTAAACATTCGACACTTTTTACTACCTTCATTTCGCTGCCGCAGTTGGGTGTCAGCTTGCTTTGTTACATTCGTGCGCTACCGTTACCTCTTACGAGCAGTAGAACGAAGATCAATAAACATAAGAAAGGGTCAAATTAATGTCATCTGACACGATGACATTTGTCTAATTCTAGCTTTACGCATAGATTTTCGGTCAGTTCCGATTATGAATGTTAATATTAGTTTATTCTTGCATGTTGCATTGAATACGACACACAGATGGGCAATATAGCTCTTATTATGGAAGAAGACAGGAATAACAAAAGTCGAACCGTCTCCCGCAGCCGCTATCGTCGCTATCGCAGATTTTTTGATAATCTAATGAACGGTTAGCAAGAAAATAGCCTTAGATCACATTACAGACTAGCTGTTGTGTAGCAGAACCAACGTTTGTGTGAAAAATTAAATCGTGGCATTGTTTAATGGCCTGATAAACGTTAGGTATGAACAACAGTGACGAATAGGTCTAAGGTGCAAATTTAAAGCAGGATGGGTCAACGTTGAATGGAAAAATAAGAATTTGATCGCGTCAACAGAAGATGGTGGCTTTTTTAAGGAATTTTGAGCTTTAAAACTATGTAAAATAAGTGTTTTTGGTATGGGAAATATGTATGTTCGGAGTCCACCAGAGTATCCAAGATAGCGGTCCAAAATCCAAGATAATGGCCCAGTATTCAAGTTAGCGCCTATTTGAAAGGATTTTAAATTCTTGCATTATGGGCATATTTTGTATGGAAATATGTTCACAATTCAAAATTTGTAATCCGAAAACCCAAGCTGTGCGCTGTTTCGCAAGGTCTGCAATATGACTATAGTTCGAATGGGGAAGGATGCCGGTCTTCGTCCAAAGCTGGTAACCAGAAAATCATAAACATGCCAAAATTCAATACGGTGACTATTTTATGTAGGAGTCAAAAAATGATGACCGGAAAAACACTTGTTTGGTTTGGTTTTTGGATGTTGTCTTATATTTTCTGAATATTGGATGTTATGCTAATATAAAATGTATCCATATTGAGTAGATTTAGCAAGCAATTTCCATTTTATATTTATGTCAATGTCATCAACACATCGCTTGAGTTTTGTTGAAAGGATATTTTAAAGCACGAGAAAGGCACCATCACCGCTAGGTGGATTAATTAGCGTTTTTTTTTGCTGGAACCTTTATTGTGAAATACTGTAGCTGTTCTGAACATAAATCGGTTTAAAAGGTTCAAAGAACTGTTATCGAACAATTGAGTTTGCATTGCGTTGCCATGTCAGCCACGTTTCCGTAAAAGCATAGTGGGATGAAAGAGGGGGCAAGTGCCCCCTCTTCTATCTTTTTTTATTTCTTCAATCACTTAAAGTAATTTACAGCTCTTTTGTCCACTAGGTCACTGCGTGCGTGAGCGATTCCAATTGGCGACTGCACTTACACGGAGAAACTGAAAAACTCAAAATTAGGTACTTTTAAACTCAATTTTGAGTTCTTTTTCATCTCCCTTTTCATGCGCTCTATCTGTTGTTGTCAGAGAGTGAAGAGAGAAACAGCCCAACCTAGTCAAAATTTCGGTTGGGTGGAAAAAACTTAAAATTAGGTATTTTTTTTCACATGGAAGCAAGCGGGAACAACCCAACAAAACCATCGATTCCATCAACTCAAAATTTACTTGACGCACGCAACCCCGAAGTTGGGTGGAAAAAACTCACTTTTGGGTAGTTTCGTCTCTCCGTGTACACTTTCTACAGCGCCTAAACGTATTCTATTGTAATAAGGCAATCCATGAGGACATATCGCGATGGGGGTGACAGCTGAAATTGTAAACACAGTGTACGTGCAGCTTACCAAATTTTCGTCGAGTGTTCTCGGTGCTTAACAAATTCCTTTGTGTTCAACTGTCACCCCGATCGACGAATGTCAAAAATACATGGTAAACAAGGGAAATCAGCTGATCGCATCTGTCTCATGGATTGCCTTATTCCACTAATTCTAATTCGAGCTGGTTGCGCTGTTGTCACTTTTCTACCCTGTTCATGGTAGAATGATGAGCACGATGTTGCTGTGTGGCTCTTGTTCCATTTCCAGTCCGATTGGGGGTCCATTATGATTTGCCTTTAGCCGATACCCAAGTTTCCGGGTCCGTAAGAGCATATGCTCAGAAGAGGGTCAGGTGTCAGCCGCTTCCAGGGGGAAGAGCAACTGACGAAAAATTGCAAGTGCCGGGGCTGGGATCGAACCCATGATCATCCACTTATGAAGTGAACGTGTAGCCACTACGCTACGGGCCCCGCTCTTTCTCGTGTTTGTTTATGAGAGTGAGTGAGAAAAAAGAAAAAGCTGCGCACGCTAGAGGATATCATAGCAGGTGTCACTACATGCTTACTCATATTCTACTATTGAACCGTTCATGCCACCAACATTTTGATAGTAGATCAGGCCACGTGCCGAGGTTGACGGGTTGATGGCACACGCTATGTCCAAAGGGAAGTATTATGAAAAGTGAATGTGCCTCAAAGTTTATTCGCTGGAACCGTATTTTTGGACCTCTAGATTCAGAATATGTGCGATTTAAAATAATCCATCTTGGGGTTTTTTCCCATACATTTTTATATAAGGTGAAATTAACCTTGAAATGACTTTTTTTGCCATTTGTATGAAAAAAAACAGGAAAAAATAAAAAAAAATCGAAAAATATCGAAAAACCCAAGATGAAATACTTTAAATCGCACAGATTCTGAAACTAGAGGTCCAATCCTACGATCCTATGGAATAACATTTGAGGTACATTTGATTTTCATAATACTTCCCTTTGGACATAGCGTGTGGCAGGTTGACAACTGGATTGAGATTGCTAAAGAGCCTCCGAGCGTAGCAGAATATTGAACGGATGGAACGGCTGGCGGGGATGATGAGGAATACTCAGTACTATCACAGGTTCTCATCGTAGGTGAGCTGTAAGCGGTGGACTTTACTGCAAACGTATTAGACTGAGACTGTGCGTGCATACTTGCCTGCAAAAAGTGTTCGGAAACCCTGTTCTCTCATACACAGAACCGGGATGACTGCAGGACACCGGCAGGAATGGCTTAATTGTGATGAGAGCATCAGGGGTTTCCTTGAAGCCGGCTGGCATGCATCCCGGTTTTGAAAGGTTAGATGAACCACAGAGAACAGACATCCAGGCTAGAACAAATTTCATTCGGAAAGTTGTGTAAGGATTTGAATCTTTACTTAAGTAAGGTTGCAAACCAATGCATGATGACACCACTAACGCCACCAAACACCATATTGCCACAGTCAGTGGTGAATTGAAACATTTCAAGTGGTGAATTAAATTAGTATGGGAAATTAAGCGATTGCAGCGCCACGCTATTGCCACATGTGTTGCCGATTTCAAATGGCCGTTAAATTCCTTACACAGTTTCGGAACTGGACTTGGATGTCTGTTCTCTGTGGATGAACGAAGCGTGGCACAGCGACTGTGGGCAAGAGCGATTTCAGGGTGGATAATGTTCCTATATTGCGGATACTTGCCTGGAGCTGGTAGCACAGGCTTGAAGACCCCTTTGTTGAGCTCAAACACAGGACCAGGACCTATGACGGTTTTGTGACTTAGAGGAAGAAAACTGCTTTTGACAAATTGATGATTGCTGATGACTGAATGATGGTTATTTGAGCCTTAACACGCTGTCCGACGAATACACCAAAGTCATATAATTGATTCTCCGAGAAAACACTGAAATATTGGTTGGCTTTGCCCTATATATATTTGGAAAAAAAAACAAAATACGATGATCTTATAATAGGTAACGGAAACGAAGGATACTGGAAATTGGGGTGAACTTCTTCCAACTTGCGCTATACGGTAACACAACCAAAAACGATAAACAACTTCATTTTCAAAATAGCAAAACAATCTGGTTACCTTCTATGGTTTGAGTAATTCACAAAACATAAGAACATGCCTGTGTCAGTTGTCTACACTGCCTATGATCGCTTATCAGTCCCATATGAATAGGATACCCAGCAAATATGGGACTGATATGTGATCATAGGTAGTACCGTTCTTTAATAAAATATATTATCGACCACACACGAAATAAATAAAACTATGGTCATATTCTCACTTACTACTTACAATTCAAATACTGAACCTCACTGTCATCAAGTGCCCGAAGAAAAACACCACACAGTCCCCTGATTGATCCAGGTTGGTGAATGTCTTCAATTAACGGATTGACTTCGTTACGAGCATCAGCAGAGCTCTGAAAACGATGACTGTGCGCGCGGCATCTGGACTAAATGAGAAGCAAAAGCACCCACACAATTTCTCTTATTTTCGGAAAGACGCAGCGGCCAGTCAGTCAGTCAGTGTAGTGTCGGTGGATGCTGAGTGCCAAGCTCGCCCATACCACACGTATACAGCATAAATGGATAATTAAAGAGCGGTTCGATGCGTATGATTAGGTTTTTTGCAACTCGCGGCGATTTAATGAAAGGGCATCGAGTGCCGTAATTTGAAGCCGAAGTGGTTCTCGCTCACGGGTTGAAGATGTGAAAAAGTAGTGCAAATTAATTACGCTAATTTGTCCGGTTGAAAGGGCAATTTCGGTCGACCCGAAATCTTCTGGTTGTGAATGGATGGTGTGGCTGTCTGTCGCTTCGCAGTCAGTGGGGCGAAAACAATCTTTCGCTTTACACCCCCGAACCGACCCGACAGACGACGACGACGTCAACGACGAAGGCGGACAAATCGCTTTGTAATTTTCCCCTTGGGAGGACTCGTTCTTTCATTTGCCTTCACCACAATTTTATCGCCTAAATCCAATTTTCCCCTTAGCGACTATCAATTTTCAGCTTGACAAACATCCCTTGGAGAAGAACATATTAGTACAAACACCAACAAGACAGGCTGAACTTAATACAGTAGCAGGCAAAATTAATGGAACATATTGCAACAAAACACGTGTGGGTCTAATATTCATTTCTAGTGTGTAACTTCTGGAGATCTCATATATACCCTAGCCCAGCAGGGTAAGCTAGCAAAAGTAGCCAACGAAACATGCCGTATGAAGTTTGAAATCCTAGGACTGAGTGAGGTCCGCTAGCCAAACTTTGGAGAGCACAGATCAGCGTCGGGTCAAATTCTGCTATATCCTGACCTTTTTAGGATTTTTCTGGCTTTTCAGTCCGATTGTGAGATCAAAAACAATCTTATGTTCTCTTACTCCGACGTTTCGATCCGTATCGGATCTTTCTCAAGGATTCGAGTTATCGATTGCTTTCTCGTCATTTGGATTTTTCAATCTCTCAACCGTCATTTGATTTTTGTGGAAATCCGTTTTTTACCCGGAAAAACCACAAATTTGATTTGACTAATCGGGATTCGGACCGCTTTCGATATCGAGTATGACGGTTGAGAGATTGAAAAATCCAAATGACGAGAAAGCAATCGATAACTCGAATCCTTGAGAAAGATCCGATACGGATCGAAACGTCGGAGTAAGAGAACATAAGATTGTTTTTGATCTCACAATCGGACTGAAAAGCCAGAAAAATCCTAAAAATACACCAAGAACAGTCGTAACCAATTGGCAATATATCCTGACCTACGAGGTGAACACGCTCCTCGCCAGAGTTGGTTTCCTGCTCAGCGCTCACGCCCAACGTTCACTCATGAAGTGAGAACCTATTCATGAGAAGATAATTGTAGCCGCAGGTTCAGAACACGGGTTCGAAACCTTACCATTAAATGAGAACTTTTACAGTCAACTGAATGCTGTCGTGGATATAATTCGAAAAAGCGATATCAAGATCCTCATGGGTGACTTCAACTCGTACTATGAGCACATCATGGGACGCCATGGTCTCGGAAGAATGAGCGAGAACTGTGAGCTGTTTGCAGAGTTTTGTGGCAACTATGACATGGTGATTGGGGGATCGCTCTTTCCTCATCGATCAGTGTACAAAGTGACACGGGTTTCCGGTGATGGCGTCATGGAAAATTAAATCGACCACATCTGCATCAGCCGGAAATGGAGACGCAGCCTTCTTGATTAACGGAACGTACGTAGCGCCGGCATGGCGTTCGACCATAATATCTTAATCGGCGAGATCCGGCTGCGCATGGCGAGGATTGATCGACAGGAAGAGAAAATCGGGCGCCGGTTCAACACATGGAAGACGCTGCTGTGAAAAGGTCCTTTGTCGAGGAGCTGGAGAACCTTGCTGCGGATATGCCAGAAGTGGAAGCGTAGAAGATCAATGGAGCGCCATCAAGAACGCCTTCATCGCCACCGGTGGCAATAATTTGGGCGAGATACGCACCCGGAGAAAGCCGTGGATCACAGATGACGACACGAGGAGCCAAAACCGTAGCCCGTCAGCGTTATTCGGCTCTCGAGAAGGAAGTAGAACGCTCATGTAGGCGGGACAAAAAAACGTGAGCGGACTCCCTAGCTGACGAAGGCGAGAAAGCCGCAAATGCCGGCGACATTCATCACTTTTACGATGTCTCACGTCGCCTTAGTGGGACTAAGATGAATAATACGATGCCTGCGATACAGAAGAAGGATTCCGTGGAGCAAATCAAAGATTTTCAAGAATCTCTCTACCTGATGTTCATTGATTACGAAAAGTTCGACCGTCTCAAACACGAAAGCATATGGGGAGCCCTCATGCGGAAGGGTGTCCCTAAGAAAATCATCGGCCTCATTGAAGCACAGTACAGAGTACTGCAAAACGATGTCTTGTCCGATCCCATCCGGGTCTTTGATGGAGTGAGGTAAGGATGTATACTATCACCGCTACTGTTCCTCATCGTACATAATCGACGAAATCCTGGCAGATGCGATTGATTGTGAATCAAATCGTGGGTTGCCGTGCCAGCCAATAATATGGAGCACCTAAATGACTTTGAACTGGCTGAAGAAGTTGCTCTCCTATGCAGAGTAAGCTGGATGATCTTGTCGATCGTTCTTCGGCGGCAGGTCTTACCTTACAGACAGTTACAGACCGACCCGGCAGACCAGTTGAAACGATGCTTAGAGCACTTTGGAAACATTTTTCAAGTGTCGCCCACGCCATCCTTAGCATAATCCGCCAAAGGGTTCGACGCATTACCCGTGTCAACACCGAAGCTCCATCAGTGCAGGAGATGGAAACAGCCATCCGTAGCATGAAATCGAACAGGGCCCCAGCGGTCGATCGCATATCAGCTGAGATGCTCAAAGCTGATCCCGTAGTATACGCACAACTACTGCATCAATTATTCTGTAACATATGGGAAACTACGACGTTTCCGACCGACTGAATGCTAGGCTTCTTTGTAAAGGTTCCCAAAAAAGGTGACCTGACTGTATGCGATAATTGGCGGGGCATCATGTTACTGTATATCGTTCTCAAAGTCCTCTGCAAAATGACCCTTAACCAGATACAGAAGAAGATTGACGCAACTCTCCGACGGCAGAAAGCAGGATTCCGTGCCGGACGATCCTGTGTGGAGCAAATCAATGAATTCCAAGAGTCTCTCTACCTGGTGTTCATTGATTAGGAAAAAACTTTCGACCTCACGGAAACATGTGGGAAGCTCTCAGGCGCAAGGGTCTCCCTGAGAAAATCATCGGCCTCATTGAAGCACAGTACAGGGCATTTTCGTACAGAGTAATGCACAACGGTGTTCAGTCCGATCCCATCCGGGTCGTTGCTGGAGGCAAGGATGTATACTATCACCGCTACTGTTCCTCATCGTAATCGACGAGATCTTGGGTAGGTGCGATTGACCGTGAACCAAATCGTGGATTGCTTTGGCAGCCCTTTACAAAGGAGCACCTAAATGACTTTGAACTGGCTGATGACGTTGCTCTGCTAGCTCAACGGCGCTTACCTTCAACGTCAACAAGACCAAATCGTTGGATGTAAACACGGTCAACCCTTCCAGCTTCACGGTAGCTGGGCAAGCAGTATAGAATGTTGAAAGCTTCCAATAGTTTGGTGGCCAAATGGCAGTCGATTGTTGCACCAAGATCGACATAGGTGCAGGAATCAAGAAGGCGATGGATGCCTTTGCGAGTTTAAGAAATGCATGGAAAAACAATCAGTAGTCGACGCACCAAAATCCGAAGTTTCAACTCGAACGTGAAATCTGTGCTGCTGTACGTCAGTGAAACTTGGTGTGTATCAGCGGAGAACACTCAACGGTTGCAGGTTTTCATCAATAGATGGCTGTGGTATATAATTCGTGCATGGTGGCCTCACAATTGGATCTACAACGTGAAGTTCCATCGTCGACGTCATCAAAGACTGTAGCAACAGAAATTCGGAAGTGGAAGAGGAGATGGGTCGGCCACACTACGCAGGGGTGGGAACGAAATCTGCAAACAAGCGTTAGATTGGAACCCAGCAGGACATCGCAGCAGAGGCAGACCCAGAGGATCATGGCGGCGCAGCCTCAACAAGGAAATTAAGGAAGTCGACCGAATTTGACCTGGCTAAGGTCAAGGCGATGGATGGAAATAGCCCAGGATGGATATCTTTTTATTCTGCCCTCTTCACCACCATAGGTGCTTAGGTCGGAAAGTAAGTGAGTATCATAAAACCAGCAAGCATTTGTTACACCCTAGAATATTATACAGATTAAAGCTCGTTTTTGTTCTCAGAATATATTGACAGTGCTGTGCAAGTATAATGTGGGAAACGCCCTAATTTTATGAGCCGCGGTTCATATCAACGTAGAATGTAAAGTGGATAACAGCTCTTCAACACAACGAAGGATACAGCTGGCACAGCAATTGGCTTCTTTAGCGCTGTTGAGATAATTGCATATTCTGAATATGCATTCCAAACTGAGCCGGAATCCAAATTTTCATGAGTTTTGGTGCCCGGGAACCTATTTAAAAGTCAGTTTCAAGTTTGTATGGGAGCGATTTGTCGAATCACCCCTCGTCGCATTTTGTACTGGGTGGAGCTGTCAAGCAGTTGTTCAGCTGTCAAAAGGTGATTTCAAAAAATCTTTTTGTTATTGATTTTAGGTATGAAAATAAAGTTCTAAAAATCTGAAAAAAAATCATGGTGGCTTAAAAAAAGGTGCTCTTTCGTATAAAATCAAAAAATCAAAACATTACTCTAAATTTAAAAACCCAATTACACATATGCTCCTGTTTCCAATAGAGTTAAGAAACTAGTTTATTCGCTCAATTCTGTTTTCTGTATGCGGTCCCGGTGCATCGCTAGAAACAAAATGGTTGCTGATCGTGAACAATAACGACTTGCACAAGAAAAAACGAAGCTGCGTCCAGGGTACTGTAGAAAAGCAAGCAAATCGACAGCGGAGGAAAAAGACTACGGAGAAGCCGCACTTGCTGTCTCCTGCATACCAAACTCACATCATTTATACTGGTTTAATCAATGCAAAGTTTATTTTCATCTACCTAGCTTTCGGAAGAATCTCGAAACAAAATAAAAACATCTTTGGCCACAGCAGAAATGGAATAATTTGCCAAAAATGCAGTTTGATTCTTCTTATTTGCCGCCAGTCGGGGTGACATTGGGCCGAAAATCAAGAAAGATGTTTCGCTCAAAATACTAAAATTTATCAAAGTGATTATCAAAAAGTGGATGGTATACGGTAAATATAACTTGCGTTGACCATGTGATGTAGAAAAAAGTCACATTTAGTCAATTTTCTATTAAGAAAACTTGATGTGAGTTTTATGGTTAGGCGTACTGTACAATATCGTTGTTTTAAAATGCCCAGCATAAAACAGCTGAAAACCGAAAATCTAATGAATTCCTGTTTTCTCGGTGTGTTGGGTAGTTGTTTTGAAAAGTATAATAAGTTTTCTTGGTTTTGTATGCTATTTTGCATGAAAAACCTATTTACTCAAGCTGTAGTACAAATACTTCGTTTTGGGGTGACTTTGGGCCATATAAAAGAAATGCATTCAGTACGAGAACCTTACAAATGTGAATTAAAACGACTGAGAGTATTCACATTATTTTATGCATAATACGGTGTAAAATTTTGGAAATAAATGTTAGATTCATGCAAAATTAAAATTCACGCATATCAGTTGCTAGGCAGATGATCAAGAAATATTACTTTCGTCTTTTGAGAATGTTAGATGGAGTTATATTTATGGGATAGCGGATTGTGTAGGAACGTTGATCGTTTACAATGAATGTGTGTGTGTGATCCATCTAACACCCACTGTCCGGCAGTAATATTATGGAAGAAAGCATTCTGCAACGCCGTTCTAATAGCGTTGCAAACTACTTTAGTCCGGGAGTTAGAAGGTGATAGCTCTATTGCAGATCCAGAGACCCATTTCAGAATGGCTGGAGAGACACGTCCATTCAGAAGTCACTTTCTCTTACAATAAGCCCCGCATGTATGCATTACCGTTATCAAGTGGACAATGATAATACAAACACACTTCCTGTTCTAAAGAAAATTTCTTTAAAACTGGCACGTATTTAGTCAACAATAGAAATAGTCAGTAATAGTAATAATCAGAACAATCTCACCATAAATAGTACGAAGAAGCCACATCGTCGTCATGGGAAGTTCTATTTCAACTGCCTCCGATTTCACTCCATGGCGCATTTGATTCCACATTTTTCGTGCGTAGCTAACTAGACCACATCTCCGATGCATATTTATTTAACTTTTACACCATTCCCAACAATAAAGCAAATTACACAACATTAAAATGGCACTATTTCAAATGTAAGAGGCGGTATTGAATGAAAACAAATAATTCACTAATTTCAACCATTCTTGTCGCAGCTTTTACCCACTGTGCAATAACAGAATCATGCAACACGTCTTACTAAACGTTTCAACGATTTAGCTGCGCTACATACGATTGCTTTGCGACAAAACTTGCTACAAACTATCGCCCCGCCAACGAGCGGGTTACCGCGGTTACCTACTGGCTAGACACACACGCACAATCGAAACATCCGCGGAGCGACCCGAATACCTATCAATCGCGTTCATCACCGCGACACGGTGCTCCATTTACCGTTATTATAAAATAAAATATACCATCAAAGCCTGAAACGCCATTCTCTTTATTTATCTATCCTACACCTCTGGACAAATTTTTAAAATCATCCTTGGGCGAATTTTTGAGTTACGCCCTTTTAAAGGGCCTAACCTCTAGAAAATCGAGTTTTCTATAGAATAACACCACATTTCATTACAGAATCATGAATTAATGACATAAATAACAGAAATTATCATGAACAATATTGAAATTTGGTAGTTTGCATCCATATGAATATCGGTGGAGTGCATTTTGTATCAAAATTTGTCATGACGTCAATATACGGTAGAAGTTCTTAGGGCCTATATGAATCAAATTTTACATTGGTGTAACAAATTCAATTAAAAGTATATTGTATTGTGATTCCATATGTCAACAGATGTTCATATTACTCTCCGTCAAGGAATACATGCTCAGCACCAACATTTCAAAAGGACGTAACTGATCTTCAACACAATATCTTCTCCCATAGCAGATCGAATCTCATCTTTTCCAGGACACCAACAACCACTATCAGAAAGAATTGCATTTTATCCGTCCAGTAGTAATGGACTACCCGCTTTGCGCGCAGCCACAGTTGATCAGCAGGAGTAAATCAATTTAATTTTGTATGGCCAAATGCATCTAAACTCAAATTACTTGAAATAGAAAGCTTTTCCCGAAAAAATATTTGGTAGCCTTAATAGTGGTCACCATTGTGCACAACCACTACCAAATATTTTTTCGAATAATGTGTTCCACTTCGAGAAATTTGCCTTTAGATGCTTTTCGCCATACAATATTTTTGCGATTTACTTTTAGCGATTTTTCGCGCATAGAAGCTAGCGCCACATTGGTCGATGCGGAGAGTAGGAAAACAGCCGATGTAGGTAATTCATTGCACATTTCATCGGAGAGATAAAGGTTTGGTTTCGACAAGCAGTTGCGCCTTTTCGAAACTCTATACAGCAAATCTGCCTCAAAAACAATAGTCAAAATTTGTCAAAAATATTTAGTATGAGCAACCACGAATTAGACAAAAAGAAGTATGTCTGTGTGCCACATAGGGAATCGCGCCACTTGGGCGGTGGCTTCTATATTCGTCTGTTTTCCACTATAACTCAGTCAAATTTGAACAACTTGACACAACTTTTGGAATGTGGTGAGATAGGTATAGTATCTACCCGTGTACAACATTTCAAGTCAATTGGTTCAAAATTGACTGAGTTATAGTGGAAAACAGACGAATATAGAAGCCACCGCCCAAGTGGCGCGATACCCTATTTTAAGTTATAAGAATAGAAATTCAAAATATCGAAAGGACAAAAAGTCGGAACAGGCAACAAATAATCAAACATAATATTCTGGGTGAAAATTCTTTCTTCTTTTAAAATATGTAGGTATAAGACCTTTTGTCCATACTAATTTAACTTTTCTTCGACCTATTGTCATTCATTTTTTATTTCACTCCATTTGAAAAAGGTCCAACAGGTTTTGTGCCTTTTTCCGAAATCGATTCGAGGGCCTAACAGCAGCCCGCCCACGCAAATGAACACCGTTATCTGAAAGATTTGCTCTATCTAAAAACTGTCTTAGTTTGTGTGGATAAGTTGATGGGGGCTCAGGAGCGACGTGTGAAGTCATTGTTAACCAATGCTTGTATGCCCTTTTCAAATGTTGCTCCAGATTTGTACGATTTATCTTTTCAGCTGCAGCAATTCAGAAGGGCGTAACTGGTTGATGATACGGCTCCTTCTTCTATGGATATAGATTGCATGTCACCCCTCTAATGTAAGCCATCGAAAGTGGAGCATTCTTTTTGTCTAGAAGTGCCACGCCTCAGCTTCGAAAAAAAAGTGTTGTTTTGGAAAGCAGTTACGCGCTCTTGAAATGCTGAGGCTGAGAAGACAAAACGTAGGAATGTAAAAAAAAATAATCGAAGACAATATTGCGCGTTTCGCCGTAGATTATCGCAAAAAAAAATGTTCAAAATCGCTAATAGATTGTCGCCAGTACATCATATCGTATTCGTATCTTCCAGAATAAATGCGGAAAATAGCTAATAATTGACCGCGCAGAAGACACCGAAACGATTATATGTAACCGCGCATATCTATTTACATTTTTGTATAACTTTTCGCGATAATTTTTCTTGTGATGTATAGTAGGTCGAAAAAAATAAAATTAGTAGGAACAAAAGGTCTTACCTACATATTAAAAAAAACCCCAATTAATCCACCTAGTGGTGATAGTGCCTTTCTCGTCGAATATGTTCTCACATTATATCACCGATGAACCAACGTGACAGCTAGAACAAATAAATTGAAATTTGTTGCCCCCGACGCCATGATGAAAAGTAGCCGAACACTACCGCCTCCTCTATAATGGTTCGCGTTGTTTTGATAGCTTGACTCCAAACTCCCGTGTAGAGTAAGGTGGGGCAAAAGTTCGACCTTAGTTGAAAATTCAACCTATTTCAAAAAATCGAAGCAGATAAAAATAAATAAATACCGTGTGGTGATTCTACCATCCATGAGCTAAAATTTTGCTGAACAAAGTTACCCCAAATGTCTTTTCAATTTTGAGTTACAACAGTTTTTGTATATGTGTGTTTTATTCGAACTCTTGCCCCACCACTGGGGCAAAAGTTCGAATCAAGTGTTTGTGGAATTTCGCTAACCGTAGCACACTATTTTGATACTTTGGTAATAGGAATACCTGAAACCACTTAATATTAGATGTTAGAACTGGAGTACACTTTAAAATTCGATTTGGATTTTACCCAAATCAGGGTTAAATTTACTACATCAAAAATTAGTAGTTTTCCGCCAAATTTAAATAAAACAACATTTTTTTTTAACTTTAATCGAATTTTCTCACTAATTCCATTATCTTAGAGATAATATGTACATTTTGCAGAATTTTAGGTTTATACCTAAAGTTGCCACATGACTCGAACTTTTGCCCCACAATTCGAACTTTTGCCCCACTATGTGTAAAATACGATTTCCAAATCTTTTTTGCAAAAAGTTATACATGCTAGAGCATCTTCAAAAACCCAAATTAATCCACCTAGTGGTGATAGTGCCTTTCTCGTCGAACATGTTCTCACAATCTTTCCGGCAACGTAAGTCCAAGTGTTTCTGAATCCGAATATTTTTATAGAAAAGCAAGCATTTTATCAGACATCTTTGAATTGACTTAAAACTTATTGATTGCACATTGTTCGACATTATGTTCAACGTATAAGCAGGGCTGAAAAATATCAGACTTCTCAGTTGACTGCTTGAGCACTTTGTTGAGCACCTTCACTAACACTGGAGGCTGATCAATATCAAGACGATACTAATAAGCTAAGCTATAACTCTTTACACAATCACAGATCACAATTTTTTTTCAGAACATTTGGGCTGTATCTTATTGACCGTTGAAAACAAGAGCGATAGGTAGTGAGTATAGTGCGACGTCTGTTTGTATGTGGGTTTAATTTGTAAGATTTTGTTCTCTTACACATATTTATCGCTTGCATTGGTTTTATTTTCTTTCATAGCTCCGGCGAAGCACCAAACGCTGGTTGTGCAACCCTACCGGTAGTCTGTAATGTGGTGTGAGCCTATTTTCTAGTTAACCGTTCCTCGGGTCATTCAAAAAGCCGTTGTTGATACATTTGGTTACTTTCGATGCGGTACCGGAACAGGTTCCGGAACACACCGGGTCTCCCAAATATAGTCTGAGACTATTTCATTGCTAACGTTCATTAGGTTACCCAAAAAAAAACACGATTTGATTTATCTCATGCATGGGTGGGTATAGATCACTTTTACATTTAACCACTTCCAGTGGGACACCCAAAACTGGTTTCGGGACACTACCGGTTGTCTAAAATATGGTCTGAGGCTATGTTCTTACGAATCGATCATCGTGTATTCAAAAAAGTTGCTATTTGATGTACTGTCAAACACTTATTTGTGCATTTCGCCAGTTCCGGCGAGACACTCGAAAGTGGTTCCGGTACACTACCGGTAGTCTTAAAGTGGCCTGAGACTTTTCTTGCTGACCGTTCTGCGCGTCATCTAAAAAGCCGATATTTAATGCGCGGTGTGCATGCGTTTGGTTCCGTTCTACATTTGACCACATCCGGCGGAGCACCTGGAACCGGTTTCGGCACAGTATTGGTTTTCAAAAGTGTGGTCTATGATTGTTTCTCTTGTTAACCGTTCATCAGGTTACCAAAACAGCTATTTATGGGGTTGGTTCTCCTTTACATTTGACCACTTCCGATGGGGCACTCTTAATCGGTGAGGAATACTACCGGTTGTTCCAAATATAGCCGGAAACTTTTTTTTTTGCCAAATCAAGATACCTAATAATCCGCGATTTGATTTGTTCCGGATCACTACCGGTTCAGATACATATGGTCTGAGAATATTTTCCTGCTGACTGTTTATCAGGATATCAAAAAAGCCACTATTTGATATGTCGCATGTATGGGTTTGGTTAACTTTGAAACTTGGCCACCTCTGGCGGGACATCTGGAACCGGTTTCGGAACACTACTGGTTCCGATATGTTCTGAGAATGCTTTCCTGCATACCGTTCATCAGGTTATCGAAAAAGCCGCGGTTGCATGGTTTTAGTTCAATTTTATACTTGGCCACTTCCGGCGGGACACCTGGAACCGGTTCCGGAACACAACCGGTTCAAATATGGTCTGAGAATATTTTCCTGCTTACCTTTCATCAGGATGTCAAAAAAGCCACTATTTGATATGTCGCATGCATGGGTTTGGTTAACTTTTATACTTGGCCACCTCCAGCGGGACATCTGGAACCGGTTCCGGAATACTACCGGTTCCGATATGGTCTGAGAATGTATTCCTTCTTACTGTTCGTCAGGGTATCGAAAAAGCTGCGGTTTGATATGCCGCATGCATGGGTTTAGTGCACTTTTATGTGTGGCCACTTCTGGTGGGACACCCGGAACCGGCTCCGGGACACTACCGGTTCAGATATGGTCTGAGACCATTTTTCTGCTTACCGTTCATCAAGTTATCGAAAATGCCGTAGTTTGATGTGTCCCATGGATGGGTTTGTAGCGTTTTCATATCTGGCCCCTTCCTGGGATACCGGTCCGGAACACCTAAATAGCCATAACTCCGGAACAGCTGGACCGATCCGAACTATTTTCAATAGGAAACAATGGGACCACATTCCGCGTCGAATGAACCATCGGTCATTAAAATCGGTTGAGGTTTAGTTCAAAAAAGTGATGTGACCTTTTTTGTACACAGACATACATACACACATACACACACACATACACACATACACATACATACACACATACAGACATTTGCTCAATTCGTCGAACTGAGTTGATTGGTATATGTGATTCGACCCTCCGAGCTTTCTATCAAAAAGTCGTTTTTGGAGTGAACATATAGCCTTTCCAGTACACTTAGTGTACGAGAAAGGCAAAAATACCTAGTTACGCCCCAAAATAAAATATCGAATTCGATTTCATTAAAATTTCATTCCATGCGTTGGAAGGGCCATCGCATGTTACAATTTTTTGATCAAAAACCAACATTTTGTCATAACTTCTCGAAATATTGATCAATTTTCATAATTTTTGGAGTGAAAGACTCTTTTTCAAAAAGGGTTCGAACAACCTTGACACCCGAAAGAAATAATTTGAATTGAGCTCAAAAACCTAAAAAGAAACTCTTGCCCCACTCGAACTTTTGCCCCACTTTACTCTATTCATATTGGAAGAGGTTTGCGTCTGCGCTGATTTGACAGAAGCGTTCGCTCGCTTCGCTGGTTGACCGTTAAATTTGGGGACAGTTTTGAATCACCACTGTCACGTCGGTTCGTCGGTGGTATATTGTCGCGCTTATCTCAGATTCTCAGCAAGCTGCGTTCGAAACGCGCAGCCTCAGACCGCGCCAGACCGCGCACGTATGATTTGTACACGGTGTGCACCTTGGCTAAAACTGTTTTGCAGCCACCGGGTGGAGCTGTCAGCCGCCGTGTACCTACAAATCAAACGGGCGCAATCTTATGGCGGCTGACTCAGATCAGCAGGATCTGAGGGGGCATCCATAAAGTACGTCACGCTTAGAGGGGGAGGGGGGTTTGTGAAAGTGTGACAAGCAATGTATTAAACATAGGAAAACCCCGTACGAAGGGGGGGGGGGGGGGGGTCGAAAATGCCCAATTTTTGCGTGACGTACTAAATGGATGCTCCCTGAGTGATTAAGCTAGGATGCACAATATTCTCACAAATATAGCACATTTTAGGCTATATTTTATTGATCGTTGAAAATAAGAACGTAAGGTAGTAAATATAGTGAGACGTTTGTTTGTATGTGGGTTTAATCGCTTGCATTGATTTTATTTACTTTCGTAGTTCCGGCGAAGTACCAAACGCTGGTTGTGCAACCCTACCGGCAGTCTCTAATGTGGTATGAGCCTATTTTTTAGTTAACCGTACCTCAGGTTATTAAAAAGCCGCAATGTTATATCGCATGGTACATTTGGTTACTTTCGATGCGGTACCCGGTAGCCGGAACAGGTTTCGGAGCACTACCGGGTCTCCCAAATATAGTCTGAGACTATTTCATTGCTAACGTGCATTAGGTTACCTGAAAACACGATTAATTTTATCTTATACTTGGGTATAGATCACTTTTACATTTGAACACTTCCAGTGAGACACCCAGAACTGGTTTCGGGACACTATCGGTTGTCTAAAATATGATCTGAGGCTATGTTCTTACAAATCGATCATTGTTTTATCAAAAAAGCTGCCATTTCATGTACTGTAAAACCCTGCGTATTCATTCTCTTTAATACGACATTTTTTAATTCGACAATGTCACAGTGTAATACACTGTAAATACAAATGATCCGATATTGTGTTGTTACTCACACCCGCAGCGGCTCCTCGTACAGCTGCTACTTCCGGAAGTTCAAACTCGTCGGTGGTTCAAATTTGATGCTTTCCGACACCTGATCCTTTTTGTGATCAACCGCAGTGAACTTCGGAAGCCAACAATCGTAAAAGGAACAAGCTATCAATTCGTACCACCACAATATCTGTAGGATTTGTGTCTAAAACCAAATCCTACAAACTAAACAAATACTAAAATATAGTTAGTTTATCGAATTAAAAGTTTAACCAGGTAATTTCACAACAATTATTGGCATGGTTTTATGGTACCACACGCCTGGGTTTGGTTCAATTTCACATTTTACCACTTTCGGTTTACATTTTACCACTTACCGATTGTCCCTGATGTGGTCTTAGACTAGTTTCATACAAATTTTTAATCAGTTTTCCTAAAAAGTCGCGAATTGATGTACTGCATGTGGGTGTGGTTCAATTGTGCATTTCGCCGGTTCCGGCGAGACACTCGAAACTGGTTCCGGAACACTACCGTTAGTCTTAAATGTGGCTGAGACTATTTTCTTGCTGACCGTTCTTCGTGCTATCGAAGTAGCCGTTATTTAATATGCTGCGTGTATGTTTTTGGTTCTGTTCTACATTTGACCACTTTCGTCGGGGAACCTAGAACCGGTTTCGGCACGCTATTGGTATTCCAAAGTATGGTCTATGATTTTTTTTTTCTTGTTAACCGTTCATCAGGTTACCTAAAAAGTCATTTAATGTGTCACAATTATGCGTTTCGTTCTCCTTTACATTTGATCACTTACGATGGGGCACCCGTAATCGGTTGCCGAACACTATCGGTTGTCCCAAATATGGCCTGAAACTTTTTTTTGACAAATCGAGATGCCTAAAAATCTGCGATTTGATGTGTTGCATGCATGGGTTTGGTTCATATTTGGCCATTTCTGGCGGGACACCCAGAACCAGTTCCGGACACTACCGGTTTAGATAAGGTACCCCGGGGCAAGTGGGACCTAAAAAAATGCTAATTTGGTTTTGTCATGCCAAAGTTTCAGAACACAAATCCTTTAATAATTCCAATGGACCCAAAAGACGTTGTTGGTATATTTGTACTTATTAAAATGCATTAAAACAGTTTCAAATTTTTTACATTCCATATATTATGCATATAATGACAAGTGTAGCAGATCTTCATTTACTGCGTTTCACGGGGCAAGTGGGACCTATTCAGAGTTTTTGTTCAAAGGGCTTAATATAAATTGCAACAAATAAGGTAACATAAATCATAAATCTCTTATATGAATGACTATGTTTAGAGATTAAAATAAGAGGAGGTTTGTGGTATCATGCATAAATTACGTAACACATAACAAATCGCTGGGGGAAATTGAATCAACTCTAGCAGCTCATGCAAAATAAATTGATTTTTTTTTTGTACAAAAAGCGCCGTAAAGTGAAGAGACAATAGATTTCGAAACTTGGTCTCTATATTATATAGTTGATGATTCTCACCAATAGTAAATCTGGGGTATCGAGATTTTCAGTAATATCTTCTCCCTTATATAATCTTACGATCATTAAATAATGTGTTTTTTTTATCATGAATTTTGAAAAGGCCATTTCCCTAATTTAATTTTTTATGGGTGGTTCCCGAATGCTCAGAAGAATGCAATATGCAGCGTTAATTGAAAAAAAAAATGAAAGATATTTAGAGAAAAACATAAAAAATACATGCTTTCGATTTATTTTTGTTTTACCCAAGGTTTTACCATTTTTAACAAGAATTTCATCATCAAAATAGAGGTAATAAAGTATAATTCAACAGTAGATTACTCAACGCGTCAATTTTTATTGACTTTCGTGCTAATTTCATCTTAGGCTGGACAAGGCGAGATTAACCCATAAAATTGTGTTTGTTTATTCTCATAAGGTCCCACTTGCCCCAGATAGCGAAATGCACTGGGGCAAGTGAGAGCAGTAAACTAAAGGCAATAAATAAAAATAAAATACAGCTTTTTCGGTTGAAATCATTTGCATGAGCTCCAAATACTATCCTGAAACCAAAAAAGTATTTATAGAATAACAAATCTATTTTTAAACGACGAATGTAGTAGAGCACGTCAATCTTACCTAGTCAATTGAAGATTACATATGAACAACAATAACGTATATGGTCTCTTTATGGTTGAAACAATAACATTTTTTGTATTCAAAGTATCCGTAGGTGTGATACCTATGTTTTCCATGAAGAATGTTAGTCTTAAAAATAAATAATAAAAAAAATACTAGCTATAGGTCTCACTTGCCCCCGATTCTCACTTGCCCCGGGGTACCTTATGTTCAGAGAAAATTTTCCTGCTTACTGTTCATCAAAATATCAAAAAAGCTACTATTTGGTATGTCGCATGCATGGGTTTGGTTAATTTTTATACTTGGCCACCTCCGACGGGACATCTGGAACCGGTTCCGAACACTACCGGTTCCTATATGGTTTGAGAATGCTTTCCTGGCTTACTGATCATCAGATTATCTAAAAAGCCGCGGTTTGATATGTCGCATGCATGGTTTTGGTTCAACTTTATATTTGGCCACTTCCGGTGGACACCCGGAACCGGTTCCGAAACACTACCGGTTCAGATATGGTCTGAGAATATTTTCCTGCTTACTGTTCATCAGGATATCGAGAAAGTCACTATTTGATATGTCGCATGCAAGGGTTTAGTTCACTTTTTTTGAATGGCCACTTCCGGCAGGATACCCGGAACCGGTTCCGGAACACTACCGGTTCAGATATGGTCTGAGACCATTTTTATGGTTACCATTTATCAAGTTATCGAAAATGCCGTAATTTGATGTGTCGCATGGATTGGTTTGTAGCGTTTTCATATCTGGTCCCTTCCTGGGGTACCGGTCCGGAACACCTAAATGGTCATAACTCCGGAACGGCTGGACCGATCCGAACCATTTTCAATAGGAAACAATGGGACCAGATTCCGCGTCGAATGAACCGTTGGTCATCAAAATCGGTTGAGGTTTACTGCCAAAAAGTGATGTGAGTTTTTTTGTACACACTCACACATATACACACACACACATACATACACACACACACACACATACAGACATCACCCCAATTCGTCGAGCTGAGTCGATTGGTATATGTGTCACGTCGCTCCGAGCCTTCTATCAAAAAGTCATTTTTGGAGTGAACATATAGCCTTTCCAGTACACTTAGTGTACGAGAAAGGCAAAAAGAAAGAATTTTCACGAAGCATTTTATGTGTGATTATTTGAAGCCTGATTCGACTTTTTGTTTTTTGTCCTTTCAATGTTTTGGTTTTCAATACTTTTAACTTAAGCCGTTTGGCACACAGACATATTTCTTTTTGTTTAAATTGTGGTTGCCCATATTTGACTATTGTTTTTAAAGTGGATTTTCTGTATATAGAGTGTTCGCTCTTCGCATATCGGTGCTAACATTTCAAAATGGCGAAACTGCTTGCCGAAACCAAACCTTTATCTCTCCGTTTCAATGTACAACCACTACTGGACGGAGGAACTGCAATTCTTTCCGATAGTGGTTGTTGGTGTCCTGAGAAAGATGAGATACGATCTACGGCTATGGGAACAGATATTGTTTTGAAGATCCGTTACGTCCTTTTGAAAGGTTGGTGCTGATATGCATGTGAATACTATCGCTATGACTGACAGTAATATGAACATCTGTTGACATATGGAATCACAATACAATATACTTTTAATTGAATTTGTTACACCAATGTAATGTTTGCTTTCTATAGGCCCTAAGAACTTCTACCGTATATTGACGTAATGACAAATTTTGATACAAAATGCACTCCTCCGATATTCATATGGATGCATACTACAAAATTTCAATATTGTTCATGATAATTTCTGTTATTGATGCCTTTAATTCATGATTCTGTAATGAAATGTGGTGTTATTCTATAGAAAACTCGATTTTCTAGAGGTTAGGCCCTTTAAAAGGGCGTAACTCAAAAATTCGCCCAAGGATGATTTTAAAAATTTGTCCAGAGGTGTAGGATAGATAAATAAAGAGAATGGCGTTTCAGGTTTTGATGGTATATTTTATTTTATAATAACGGTAAATGGAGCACCGTGCGCGAGCTAAACAAAACCTACACACACTTGTCTTTTTCTAGAGACGAGCAGTCGAGTCGAGACGCTATCGCAGCAAGCGCCGAAAGCATACATGCAACCACTGCACAACACGCGAAGAGACTGAAAGAAAAAAAACTACAACGCATCATTCGACCCCATCGAAAGCCTAACAAGTTTTCGGAAAATAAGATTTTTGTTCACTGTTTGAGAGTCAAGACGGGTTAAAATACAATTATTTCGATGCTTGCGTCTTCTAATAATCGGGAAAACACCACTTGGACACAAACATTCACTTTATCACTCGAAAAACACGATTTATTTGACCAGTTCATCACTAGCACGACCGACCTAGAACGTACCGTCACACTTCCTCCACGTTGATCGTTTATCGTTTACAATGAATGTGGTAAAATTGTCACGATTATTTGTCTGTGATGTTATTTTGAAGTGACAAGACATTGAGAGGTTGTGGGCAAGTATCTATATATTTCATAGTTTCGATTTTCAAGCGATGTTATCTCACATTGAACTGTTTTGTTTGAATTTTAGTGTTTGGCCCAACCCCTAGAAGGGGAGGAATTGGGCCAATTTTATTAAAGCTATATCATCTTCAAAATTAAAGTTAAAACATTTTCACTCTATACAATCCTAAACAGTATAAAAATGAACGTGTCTACCGAATACAACATTGATTTAGAGCTAAAATATTGTTGTAACGACCCACAAAGAGATGTACTATGCAATTTTGGCCCAATGACACCCCCACTGACGGTACTACAACAACATGGAACCACATACTACAAAACAAACACTTTTTCGGTTCACTTTTGCAGCACTCAACAAAAATTTCCATTGACGAATGTCATGAGTTTCTTTTGGTATTCCTGAAGGTTTGTGTGACAGATAAGGTTCTTGTTGTTATATTGTGCCAGTTGTCCTCTGTCACAGAGGGTGATATCGTAATCCAGGGTCAAATTGATCACTTCAAACAACTTTTACAGATAACATTAGTGACAATTCTAATGCATGTCCAAACAAATTTCAGTGAAATCAGTACCTGGTGGAATTCTCTAAAACTACGTGACAAAATTTCGGTTAACTAATTTGAACTTCTAATTGCATAACTCCAAAAATAAAAAAAAAAAATGTTGCTTTGAAGCGAAATTGATCAGCATACGATGGAACATTGCCAAGCATAGAAAATTGCCATTATATATCTGTACTTCTGAACTCGAATAACGGGTCAAAGCTCTTGCAGTTAGTACATTCAACTGTTTTTTTTTTGTTTTTTTAATCTGTATTAACGAGATTTTTAGCCCTAGGCTAGTTCATCTCGGAACCCACGCTTTACTTCCCTTCCGAAGGAAGAACTCACATTTTGCGAGTTTGTCGGGAGTGGGATTCGATCCCAGGTCCTCGGCGTGATAGTCAAGTGTTCTAACCATCACACCAGGTCCGCTCCCGAATTCAACTGTTGAAAATCAAAATTAAATTTAAATACCGTAATCCGGGGTAACATTGATCAGAATTTCCGATCTTTCTTGAATAATTCTCTTGTTAAAGCAAATGTTACATGTTTTATATTTTTTAAAGAAGTACTGGCCCTCTGAGTTTGTGTTAAGCTACTTGAAATAGTATTGTAAAACTTTAAAACATGCTTAAAAGGGTTTTTAAATCTAATTTTTATTTGTGTTGATTTGGGGTAACATTGATCATGTCAGTGATCAATGTTCATTTGTGTTGAAAATACCCTTACTTACTAAATTCGGGGTCGCTGATTTCGAATATGTTGTCTAAATTCCTACAAATAATGTACTTTTTAGGTTATTTTAGGATTAAAATCCTCTAAACCACGAATAACGCCTAAAGGTAGGCAATGGCTTAAGGAATTGATAGTCGACTTTTAATAAATCGTAAATTTTACTGAAAAATAGCATTTTCATAAAAGTTTCGTTTATTAAATCCAACTCTAGGATATCATATTGAAGTAATACAGTGATTTCAAACCTCATACTATATCTAGTATTCACGCCAAGCATGAATGTTTGACAGTGTACCTCATTGCGTTACGAAACACAGTTATGGAAAAATCGATTTAATTCAATGTTTATGAAATTCAATTTTCATAAATTGCATGTCATTTAATAGCTAAATGATAGCAGATTACGATATACCATTCCATAGTAGAAACTGATTCAATGTAAAATGCTTGTTTGAAGATTTCATGAGGTGGGTCAAGCCGATCAATGTTACCCCGCTGATCAATGATACCCCGGATTACGGTATGTACCATATGAAATAAACGAGTTCTACCAATAGTTCTACCACTGGACCACTGGGTGTTACATGTGTTGTCCGTTGTCTTATGTTAGTAATGTTTAGTCTGTGCGGCCTCTGGCTGAAGACGGTGTAATTGTCTTTTAAAATAACGCTTCCCATGAAAATCAAATAATGATGCTGTCACTTTTCCGTGCGAAAAAGTAGCACTAAAAAATTCTCAAGGAAAAGTGACATTTCTTCCCATACTAGATCAGTTGTCAAAATTAGTTGAGGGAAAAGCAGCAATTTCACTTGAGCACTCTATTTACCTAAAAGGAGGTTGGCCAACCAAAATGTCGAACACTCTTTGAGTGTTACTGCTTCCAACGCATACAAGTATACAAGTAACGAAAAGTGTCAAATCATCACACAATTTAATGATACTTGAAAACCAAAAGCAGAAGAACGCAGGTTGTTGTCAGGTTGGCTCGTAAAACAATCTTGAAAACACGCTGAGCCAAGATGCCTATCCTAGGTCCAAGGATCTCTGCTTATGGCTAACAGAACATGAAACTGCCGAATACTGGTGGGTGAAAAATTGGTTGTCCTAAATGGAACCAAAAGTTACTCACTCGGAAAATCAACTTCTGCCTGCCTGTCCGCATGTTGTCTGGGGGTTTTCTCCCAGCCAGCCGCGACCATTCCGGCTAAGGATCGGATGTGCCACTTACAACCGAATGGGTCGTAACTTTGTGCCTTTGTAGCTGCCTTCCTGGCACGATGGCATAAGCCGACATGTTGGCAAGGATGGGATAAAGCTAGGGACGGACATAATTTTCATGATTGATAAATTCCTTCCTCTTCCTCTCGCCTGCACAAATATATAGGAGTGCGAAATGACGAGGGATATGTTTTGGTGGAATAACATTTGATGCATTGCTTTCGGGAATATTATGCGAAAGGTTGGGGTTTTTAATACTTGAGTAATTTGAAGGATGTGAATTTGCATAAAAACATGGATTTTTAGGACATTGGTTAATTTGATGAATGATTCGTCTCTAGAACTCAATATCCAAAAAAAAACTTAGGAATTGTTCCTTAAATAAGTGAAACAAGCTTCCATTATATATGAATGAATCAACTTCCAAATAAAAAAAATACTGAAATATTTCCATGTAATTATTACCCGTTCCGATCGCATGCCCCTTCATAAGCATGAGTGACATTTTTAATAGATTCATCCCGTATATCCCAGGCATTTGCTGCCTTCCCTCGTTGGCAGCAGTATAATAAAATCGCACCATACAACAAACTGCCTGAGCTGTGGCGTGCGCGATGACAACAGTAATAACAATGCTGAGGAGCGGGTCGTGATTTACGATTTTCAATTAATTCTCGTTTCGTGCACCGCGGCAAATGAGGATTTTTTTTTCGCAGAGCTACTGCATATCTACATGTTATACCGCTGCCACTTACGTCCATTACCTACATTCGCGAGCTGTTTTGGTTTGATGGCATCCAAAAATAGAATGGCTTGTCGTCTCTTCGAGAATGGTGAGAATCAGCGCCATACGATAGACAGTGAACAATTAAGAACTATATTAGTTAGCAGAGTGGTTCAGGGCATAGTAGACACACTTGGCGAATTAACCCATTAAATCTCAAGTAAAAATAAAATGAAGAACTGTTAGAAAAACTGAGTAGCTGTTCTATTTATCAATTTGTATCATTGGCATATCTTCAATCGAAACCAAATATTTATAGCTGCTGTTTTTTGTACTATAAATGTGAAGAATGGTAGCAATGTCCGGCAAGACTCAAGGAAGAATTCCAAAATTAAAACTTCTGGTGAAATTCCCAAACAAACTACTGAAAACTCCATGATGGTATCCCTCCCGATAGAATTTCCAGACGAAATCTTGCGAGAATTCACAGAGAAATTTCTGGTTAAGTTCCTGGAATAACTCCTGTAACACTTTCCGGAGAAATCACCTAAAGATATTCCAGAATCCATGGAAAATTTTATAGTGAAATTCTGTGTGAAATTACCGAAGAAAATCGTGGAAATTCTCAGAGGAGCTCCTGGAAAAAGTTCTGGAAGAATCACTTCAAGAATTTCCGGAGATAATAAGCGTAGTGTTTTGGGAGGCATTCCTCAATGAGGCATAACCCCTGGAGGAACTTCTGTTGGCATACCCAAGTGTACCCCCGCAAACATTCTCGGTAGAAATGTTGAAAAAAGCAAAAACTACCGAAAGGATGCATAGAGGATCGTGGTTCATCCTTCTCCGCCACACACCGTTCTCCTGCACACCGCCAAAGATCGTCCGTAGCACGCGTCGCTCGAAAACATCGAGTACTTGCAGGTCCTCCTCGAGCATGGTCCATGTCTCGTGTCCGTAGAGGACCGCTGGTCTTATTAGCGTTTTGTATATGATACATTTGGTGCGTGGGTGAATCTTCTTAGACCGCAGCTTTTTTCTGGAGCTCGTAGTAGGCCCGACTTCCGCTGTTGATGCGCCTTCGAATTTCACGACCCACGTTGTTGTCAGCTGAATTCCTCCACCACCTCGAAAGTATCCCCGTCTATCGTAACATTACTACCCAGACGCATCCGGTCGACTTCGGTTCCGCCTACCAGCATGTACTTTGTTTTTTAGGCATTCACCACCAGTCAGACCTTTGCTGCTTCGCGTTTCAGGCGAGTGTACAACTTCGCCACCGTTCCAAATGTTCTGGCGATAATGTCCATGTCGTCGTCCATTAAACGGATCTTGTGAAAATCGATCCCGACTCGTCGCATCACACCTTCCAGAGCGATGTTGAAAAGTAGGCATGAGAGTTCATCACCTTGTCGCAGTCCCCGGCGAGATTCGAATGAACTGGAAAGTTCACCAGAAATCCTTTCGCAGTTTTGCACACCGTCCATCGTTGTTTTAATCCAGTCTAGTCAGCTTCCCAGGAAAGCCGTCGATGAACAGGTGATGCGTTGGGACCTGGTATTCACGGCATTTCTGGAGGATTTGCCATACGGTGAAGATCTGATCCGTTGTCGACCAGCCGTCGATGAAGCCGCAGCTTGATAACTTCCCACGAACTCATTCGTTTTAGGTGAGAGACGACGAAAGATGATCTGGGATTGCACTTGTAGGCAGCATTCAAAATAGTGATTGCTCTGAAGTTCTCACATTCCAAATAGACGCCTTTCTTGTGGATAGGGCAGATTAGCCCTTCCTTCCACTCCTCCGGTAGCTGTTCGGTTTCCCATTTCCTGACTATCAGCTGGTGCAGACAGGTGGCCAACTTTTCTGGGTCCATCTTTATAAGTTCAGCTGCGATAGCATCTTTACCTGTTGCTTTGTTAGTTTTAAGCTGACGAATGGCATCCTTAACTTCCCTCAGCGTGGGAGTTGGCTCATTTCCGTCCTCCGCTGCACTGGTGTCGGCGTTTCTTCCGTTGCCGTGGTCTCCCGTGCCTACGTTTTCCCCGCCATTCAGGTGCTGATCGAAGTGCTGCTTTCGATCACCTCATGTCCGTCCTTCAAGAGGCCTCCGTCCTTATCCCTGCACATTTCGGCTCGTGGCACGAAACCGTTGCGGCATGCGCTGAGCTTCTGATAGAACTTCCGTGTTTCTTGGGAACTGCACAGCAGTTCCATTTCTTCACACTCCGCTTCTTCCAGGCGGCGCTTTTTATCCCGAAAAAGGCGGGTCTGCTGTTTCCATTTCTGTTTGTAACGTTCCACGTTCTGACGAGTCCCTTGCTGCAGCATTACCGCCCTCACTGCGTTCTTCTCTTCCAAAACCGTTCTGCACTCTTCGTCGAACCATTCGTTCCGTCGATTCCGTTCCACGTAGCCGATGGTGCTCCCGGCTGCGTCTTTTATGGCTGCTTTCACTGTACTCCAGCAGTCCTCTAGAGGGGCCTCAACGCGGCCCCAGTGGCAACGCGGCCTCGAGATTTTGCGCATATGCTGAGTCACTCTAGGTTGTACCGTGGCAATCGCCGGTACCGTACATTGTTGATGATGGAAAGTTTTGGGCGCAGTTTGACCAGCACCAGGGGTGTGTTGCCGCAGCTCTGGTGGATGGTATATTTACATTTAAACGTTCGTACCATGGATCCTGCCTTGATCCTGCCCAACACACCTCCTGCAGCGCTACTATGCCGAACCCGTGGTCCTTCAGTAGATCGGCGAACATGCAGGTGCTCCCAATGAAGTTGAGAGATCGGCAGTTCCACGTATCGAGTTTCCAATCGCAAGTCCTTTTTGTTCGCTGTGGTCATTACCGTTGGTCTCGGTTCGTATTATTCTGTTGCTGATTTTCCGTTACAATGGTTTTTTACGGCTGGCTCGTAGGGCCTGACACCAACCCCCTACTTTCCGGAAGACCATAGTGCACAGTTGAGCTTAGAGTCCTTCCCTGGCACTCGGTCGTAGATCAGCCGCCCCTAACATGGAGATCAGACGCTGTTGTAAGCCGCTCCTCCTGGAGAACAGACGCTCAGGTTTGCAGAAGCAAACCCTTCCACCCCTTCCTTGGCAGCCTACGACCAAAGTTCCCACCAGGGTTGGTTACCCGATCTTCCCTAAGGTTGCTCGCAGTTTCCGGCCGGTACTACGAGGAGGTAGAGATAGGAGTTGCTGGGCAGAGGCTAGTGGATCACAATGGGATCCTGTATTGCGCAGCATACCCAACCTTTACCGTGCCAGGATCTTCCGGTACATGACCTGAAAATTTTTTGAGACAATTTCTAGAGACACTCGTGAAAAAAACATAGAGGAACAGCTGAACCATGGCCTGAAAGAACTCTTACAAGAATTTTCGTTGGGACACCTGGAAGAATAACCAGAGCAACTTCTGATAAAATTACACAGCGTAACAAAAATTAACTTTTTGTCTGTCTCAAGAGCAAACTTATGTGTCTCCGAAGGATTTTGGGCCGCTGAATCCGAATCCGGGTTCAGATTTGCTCTAACACGTCACAATTTTGAGCTATACCTCAATTTATAGGGCAAAATATGCGATTTTGGGCTTTTTTGACTGCAAGCCATTAAGCAAGTAAATTTTTTTTAGCAATCAAAAAGCTAATTGGTCAATTAACATCTAAATCAATGACTCATGCAAAATATTACGTTTTACCAAATCGAATTTGATAGTTTTAAGCGATTTATGTTAGCTACGATATTTCCCATACAAATCACAAAGATATTTCCCATACAAATCACAAAGATCAAAAGTTGCATGCAAGCTTTCATACTAACATAAAATGCTTAAATCTATCAAATTTGATTAGGTAAAACGAAATATTTTGCATGAGTCGTTAATTTAGATGTTAATTGACCAATTAACCTTTTGATTGCTAAAAAACATTGCCCCCTCCAGAGTTATCTAGTCAGGATTAAAATCACGTTATTCAGGCGATAAGTATCTTTGGAGCTGATCTGGAGCATACAAAATCCCTATCGACATGGTCGCTAGACCGCTAAACCTATGTCCTAGTTATGCTTAAGAAAGACATCCTGATGGAACTTCAGAAAGGATTTCCATAGTACCTTCGGAGGAATTCTGATGGACATCCTCGAAAAATGTATAAACTATTTGCCTGAATTTCTATAAGAACTCCTGCAGCAATCGAACTTTTGATTGAATATGTGGAGGAATTTCTGGAAAAACTACCTGTGAAACTGCTGAAATAATTGCCACAACAAACAAATTTTCGCGAATATCACAGATTCACAACTGTTACGAAATATGTAAAAACAATTCCGTACTGAATATGTATCTAGCACCTCCATTTCAACGTGGAAAATCGAGCGGTAATCGGCAACATTGGCCCCTGCACAAAGGGAAAAGCAGTCATAAACAAATAATTAAGATAGAAATCTTTAATTAACGTTACTTAAAAATGAGAAATGTGTTTTCGGTTCATCGTGTTTGTTGCCTGCGGAGAGTGCGGTCGGTCGATCAGTCGGTCGGTGAGCGTCTTAAGCCAAATGTGATTAAGCATCAATGAAGCGGCGAGAGCAGCTGGGTCCTACCGTGAGCCACTACTGCACTCCCAGTCCGCCTCGACCACAGCCCATCCAACCAGCCGCGGCCTAGGGAGGAAAAATGTATTTTAATAGGAGCTCTTGAAATGAGAAAAATGTTTTTCTTTTGCCGCTGCTGCCGCGGTGCCGAGAAATCCAGAAGGGGGTTTAAGCAGATACTTTTCTAACCGAGCGATAGGAAACGGCTCCGATATTTCCCATCCATCAAAAATATGGCGTTTCGGCGGTTGATCAGCGAAACGGCAGGAGCAGATTAGGCGCATAGAGAAGCAATTACAGCTGCCATAAATAGTTGCTCCGGCTTGTTGGGTTGAATAGCTTATTGCCGTGTTGGCTAACATTAATCGGCCAGTGAATCGGAACTCGAGCCATATTGTATATGCTAACACTAAATGAGAGATTTTGCTGCCTGAAGTGGTTCAGCTGTGGACCACCTGCATGTTCAAGCACTGCAGGAAGCTAATTATTGATGGAATTATAGTGTTATGATTGTGGTTACTGGTTGATACACACGAAAGGTTGAAAGTTTGTCCCGTAATATTGATATTGGTGTTTTCCTTTGAGTAGCGAACATGGCAAAAAATTATCCTTGATATGATTTGTCTCTTTTGTTTTCATTTTTAGGAAGATTCATATATATCGTCCATCGTTTTTCGGGATTTCTAGACCCCCTCCTCCCTCCGTCGCTCTGTTTTCCTACACCCACTATCATGTGCGGGATCAAAACGTCCGGGGCCACACTTTTCTAGAAAGATGCTCTACACAGAGAAAAAAAAAAACTTGTGATATCACTTTGATCATTATCATTTGAGCTACACACCAGTCGCTTCGTGGAAGTGATGAAAAAATTACATCCCTTCCACGCAGTGAATTAGACACCGCCGCCACAGTGGGAAAACTCGGGCCAAAAAACGGAACTTATTTTTGCCGCTGGTTTGAGGCAGTAAAAAGTATGTAGGGGGATTAGGGGCATAATGGACACCCTAAGCAAAACAGTACGTTAGGCCTATATAACAGAGAAAAACTTAACATATTATCAGTTGGCTTACAACTTTAACTTGTTTCCTACGTATTTCAATCATTTACAGCATGTAAAATGTCTTTATTGCGGAGAAATAATGAATTTAAAACCGTGTGTTTTTAAGGGCTGGCAGGAAAAGTACGGGGCGAAATGGACACCCATCGGGGCATAATGGACACCCGTGCATATTTTATGCTGTATCTTTGATAACATGGACCAGTTAAGTAATTTGCCTACGGAGATCGATACTATAGGTATAATACTTTATCTTAGACGAGTTTACATAACATCAAAGTTATTTAAATAAACTTTAGACTAGATTTTTAGCAGATTGATTTTTTCCAAACTCTCTTAAACGCCTAACAGTATGCAATGGACTTACATCAATTCGTAATTGCCAGTGTTCATTTCGCCCCGAATCGACTACAACATTAAAATTGCTGTTGTGAGTAAATTCTGATCAAAAATAAAATATTTCATCCATTGCTAAATCTGCGTATATATGTAGGTAAAGTAATAATTTACTTGTTTTTATGGTGGACACGTTTAAACACTCGTAATACCTTATTTGCTGCTCCTTCAAAATTATAAGAATTTCATCAATTGAAAAACATATTACAATTTCAATGATATTTTGATTATTTTGGAGGAATATAAATGGAACTTTTGCAAAATAGAACAATTACTTGATCCTTTACACTTATGCATTAACAATTTACCATAAAAGTCAACGGTTTCGGCAAAAACAGGGGTGTCCATTTAGCCCTGGGTGTCCATTATGCCCCTAATCCCCCTATCCTGAAGGAAAAAATCATGTCGAATCGTTTTTTTATGGTTTCTGAATTTTGGTCCAGTTCCTCCGGATCCGGATTTTGGCCGTTTCAAGAGAAGTCATACGGTACGATATATCAATTCATATCTATATTGGGTAAGAATATTAATGGTGACTATGTGCTTGATGTTGGAAGCGGATAGTAAAAGCCTATGAACCAATCCTAACCCACAGTCGGACGTGTTCTGCAAAGCGAGATCCATGGCTTGGGTTAAGGAATCCGACATCGTCACAAAATAACTTTACAATGCGTTTTTGAGGAGATTGACAACTTTCATGAAAATCCGGTAATAATATCAAAGGAAAACGGAGAACATCCTGTCACTGTGTCAGCTATGTACAGCCAGGTCGATGGTAAAGCTGCCAACACTATTTTTGGGAATAGGAATACGCATGCCTGTCCATCATGCATTTCAGGAGTAGATCCGACAGTGGGGCCTTCGGTTTTCCATTCGAGGCTGAATACGTTTGGATGGTTAAATGGCTGTTGATGATCATCCTTCTCAAACTCATGTTGCTATCAAGGCCAAAGCTCGCGAAATAGCTGACCAGCTAGAGAAATGCATCAGCATGAATATAAACCGACCCAAGACAGGAGGTAGCGGTTCCACCAACAATGAAAATACGGCTCGAATACTATTAGCAGACCCTGAGAACATTTCCAGGATTCTTCAGTTTTTTACACGACTGCCAACATCGGTCAGGCAGATAGCGAGAACCTGCTGAAATCGAAGATCATCGACTTCTACGAAAAGCGGTATGTCTTGTAGCCAAAATCAATTCTGAATCATAATCACTACCGTAATCCGGGGTATCATTGATCAGCGGGGTAACATTGATCGCCTTGACCCACCTCATGAAATGTTCAAATAAGCATTTTACATTGAATCAGTTTCTGCTATGGAATGGTATATAGTAATCTGCTATCATTTAGCTATTAAATGACATGCAATTTATGGAAATTGAATTTCATAAACATTGAATTAGATTGATTTTTCCATAACTGTGTTTCGTAACGCAATGAGATACATTGTCATACATTCATGCTTGGCGTAAATACTAGATACAATATGAGGCTCGAAATTACTGTATTACTTCAATATGATATTCTAGAGTTGGATTTAATAAACGAAACTTTTATGAAAATGCTATTTTTCAGTAAAATATACGATTTATTAAAAGTTGCCTATCAATTCCTTAAGCCATTGCCTACCTTTAGGCGTTACTCGTGGCTTAGAGGATTTTAATCCTAAAATAACTTAAAAAGTACATAATTTGTAAGAATTTGAACACTATATTCGAAATCAGCTACCCCGAATTTAGTTAGAAAGGGTATATTCAACACAAATGAACATTGATCACTGACATGATCAATGTTACCCCAAATCAACACAATCAAAAATTAGATTAAAAACCTTATTTAAACATGTTCTAAAGTTTTACAATACTTTTTCGAGTAGCTTAACACATACTCAAAGGGCCAGTACTTGTTTTAAAAATATTAAACATGTAACGTTTGCTTTAACAAGAGAATTATTCAAGAAAGATAGGAAATTCTGATCAATGTTACCCCGGATTACGGTACCTACTATTTTTACTTCAAACTGCACATTAACATTATTATAGATTCCCTGAAAACGATCAATTTCGAAGTAACTATTGGCTCCGTTGAGGTGTTGTCGCAACACTGGGTGTTCCACCCAGGAATATAGCGTGTCGTCCAGACACGTCCGGACGCTGGAAGATAAGCAACATTGTATGCCACATCACCGACGTCCACAAAATAGTGTTCTCCTTAACGCCAATGCTTTCCGGATCAATGACTACCGGAAAGCATTTCAATATTGGCACAAACCGATTCATCTCCTGTTGACTTCAAGTTGTTCGCAGTTGTTGCAGCTCTAGTTGTATGCTGGACTCGGGGAATGGATCTGGCAGGTTGATGCGTGAGGTGTAGATTCAATAGTTCGTATGTTTTTAACTTGGCTTATGATAAACACACTTGAGTAGGTACTTTTCATCTTAGCGATAGATCCTTCCGAAACCACGATTCCAAGTCATGAGAAATTACATTATCATCATGTAAATTTATGCGAAGAGTCGCATAACCGGTTGAAGACCAAGTTTCTACTCATATATAGATGTGATGTGTGGGCACGTTGTATTCGCGGCATTTCTGCAACACCTGGCGGATGGCGAACATCTGGTCCATTGTAGCGCGTTCACCCATAAATCCAGCCTGATATTGCCCCACGAACTCTCTTGCAACCGGTGATAGACGACGGCATAAAATTTGAGAGAGTATCTTGTAGGCAGCGCTCAGTAGTGTGATCGCGCGGTAGTTCCCGCAATCCAACTTGTCGCTCTTTTTGTAGATGGGACACACGATACCTTCCATCCATTCCTCCGGTAATGCTTCCTCCTCCCATATCTTGGTAATGACCCAGTGTAGTGCTCTCACCAGTGCTTCTCCACCGTGTTTTAGAAGCTCGCTTGGTAGTTGATCTGCTCCAGCGGCTTTGTTGTTTTTCAACCGGCCAACCTCCTCCTCAATATCTTGGAGGTCAGGGGCCGGAAGTCTTTCGTCCTGTGCACATACTCCTAGATCTGTTACCACGCCACCTTCGGTACTTGCAACGTCGCCATTGAGGTGCTCATCGTAATGCTGCCGCCACCTCTCGACCACCTCACGCTCGCTCGTGAGAATATTCCCGTGATTATCTCGACACATGTCGGCTTGTGGCACAAAGCTTCTGCGCGAGCGGTTCAGCTTCTCGTAGAACTTTCGTGTGTCCTTAGCGCGGTATAGCTCTGCCATCACTTCGCAATCTCGTTCTTCCTGCTGGCGCTTCTTCATCCGGAAGACTGAGTTCTGCCTGTTCCGCGCCTGTTTGTAACGTGCCTCATTCGCTCTCGTACGGTGTTGCAGCATCCTCGCCCATGCTGCATTCTTCTCGTTTTTCAACTGTTCACATTCGCCGTTGTACCAGTCGTTTCTGTGATTCGGAGTCACGAAGCCTAGTGCTGTAGCCGAGGTACTACCTATGGCGGATCGGATGTCCCCCCAGCCATCTTCAAGTGTAGCTGCGCCAAGCTGCTCTTCCGTTGGTAGGGCCACTGCTAACTGCAGCGCGTAGTCTTGAGCCACTTCTACGTTACGCACCTGCTCGATGTTGAGCCGCGGCGTTCGACTTCGACGCGTGGTGATAACTGTCGAAAGTTTTGAGCGCATGCATTCAGCGACTAAGTAGTGATCCGAATCTATATTCGCACTGCGGTATGTGCGGACATTGGTTATAAATATCCGAGAAGAATTTACCGTCGATTAGAACGTGGTCGATTTGGTTTTCTGTTTGATGGTCGGGTGATCTCCAGGTGGCTTTGTGGATATCTTTGCGGGGGAAGAAGGTGCTTCGGACTACCATACCACGGGAGGCTGCAAAGTTTACGCATCGCTGGCCGTTATCATTCGATACGGCGTGCAGGCTGTTTCGCCCGATTACCGGTCTGTACATTTCCTCCCTTCCTACCTGCGCGTTCATGTAGCCGACAACGATTTTCACGTCACGCGGCGAGCAACCATCGTATGTTTGCTCTAACTGCGCGTAGAACGCTTTCATCCGGTCTCCCTTCGTGTGAGCAGTGGACGTTGATGATGCTGTAGTTGAAGAAACGGCCCTTAACTCTCAACAAGCACATCCTTGCGTTGATCGGCTGCCACCCGATCACACGTTGTTGCATCTTGCCTAACACTTTAAATCCCAGATCATTGGTGGTGCCACAGCTTTAGTAGAAGGTAGCCGCTCGATGTCCGCTTTTCCACACTTTCTGTCCAGTCCAACAAAGTTCCTGCAACGCCACGATGTCGAAGTTGCGGGGATGTAGGGTAATTTTCCAATTGTTGTACGGCTAAAAATTCGCCAATTGTTGCACACCTCCTCATAAGAATAACATGGAGTGTGCAACAATAGGCGAGTTTTTAGCCGTGCAACAATTGGAAAATTACCCTAGTTCGTCGTAGATTATCCTGCGAAACCTAGTGACTTGCAATTCCATGTTCCAAGTTTCCAATCGTAGTCCTTATTTCGTCGCGTGGGTCTTTGCCGATTGTATCGAGTCGTATTTTCTCCTATGTTATTCGCAATGGGGATTTTTACGGGCGGCTTATTGGGCCTACGCCAACACTCCTTTCTCGCCGGAGGGCCATCGTGCCAGTTCTGTTTAACGTCCCAACCAACACTGGGACGACCACGCTGATGGGGCTACCACCTTTGATCTATCTGGGCGTGATGCAGCGTTTCTTACTTAGACGCCGGATGCCAGAACAGACGCTGTTTGAGCCGCACCTCCTTGGTGAACAGACGCCCCGATCGTACTTCCTCAATCTAGCTGAAGTCAGAAGGACAAAAGTGCCAAGGCTGCACTACCAGCTAAGCACACAACTCTTAGCTGGCGGTCTTTGTCATCGCTTGACCCGTGGAAGCATGAGGTAGAAACTTGTGAGGACCAGAGCTATATTGGATGCTCTCCTTATCGACTCACCGTTTTGCAGCCTGCTAACATGGACGCTTGGCATAATAAATCTATTAGTTCCATATCTTTCAATATAAATTATGATTCTTCATGTTATGCTCTGTCAACAAACAGTTCAAAATAAATTGAAACTAAATCATGTGCTCTCACCATTTTTAAACGGCACTTAGGGAAATTGTAAAAAGTTCATATACATCTCAGGTTTCATAGAGAAATGTTACGAAAATAAAACATAGACGTTTAAGATAAGTTTTCGTTGCGTGCTCTGTGACCTATCAAATTGTGGAGCCGTGGTTTCATACCTCAATCAATAAAAATATGTTTGCGTTACAACGTGTAAACGTTTGCCGGATAATTTAAGAGTCGTTATTGGAAAATGATCGTGTCAAAATTTGAAATCCGTATCTCAAGGCTATATGGTTCCTCGAGGGGCCTAAAGTTTTGAAAAAATCTATGAGACAAAAACAAACATGAAACCGTTTATTTAAGGGCCCTTAGGATTCCGATCTCTCTACTCGTTTCTGAGTTGTCAAAAAACTATTGAAAAATCGACATTATTGATATTTTGTAAGATCCCGAAGGAAACTTTTCCTATTTTGCTCAATAACTTGAAAACGAGTGGAGATATCGCCATTTTTAGCACATTTTTGGCCCCTTAGGATCCTAAAATTTTTGAAAACTTTGGGCCCCATGAGGGACCACTTGAGGGTTCTTGAGATACGGATTTCAAATTTTGCTAAAACGATCATTTTCCAACAACAAAATTTTAATATTTTCATTTTTTGCAAAATAAGGGACGGCCTACTGTTTAGGACGTCAAACGAAAATTAAAAAAAAAATATCCCAGTAAGAAAACAGTCTATGACGAACAACTGTGTCGCTCAAATGAAACTCCGACATGTAATTAAAACAAATTTCAAGGTAATGTCATTATCACATCTGTGTGTGAAAAACTCCTTCAAAAATGAGTGAATGCACCTGAGAGTTGGTTTGAAAATTAACAAATTCGATATTGCACTTTAGACAAAAAATGACCAGATGCACCGCGTAGAGATTTATTTCCAAAAAGTGCACCGTGAACCAAAAGGTCTGAAAACCCCTGGCTTATGGAATGCTATTTGGGAAGGAATAGCTATAGGATAGGAAAGGATGTGATGATATGACACCTACTTAAAAAGAGGTCAGCGACTCACCGGCACTCCCATAGGTATCAAGGGGTTGGATATTTGGAACGGGGTAATTTGGGAATCGCTATAAGCGAGTGATACGACAATATTATGATTTTGTAGGTGTATTGGTGTAAATCATATAGATGTATTGGAATGAGTGAAATTGTTTTGGTATATTTAAACACCAACGTTTGGAGTGACATAGCTAAGAAATTTTTTGCAATTTCTGATCGTAATAGGCCGTTTTACCTCACCCAAATCTGACAGGAAAAGGCCTACTTTCCCACATCAGATTAACAGTGCGGTAATGGTTCATTACAGCACTGATTTGCGTTGCGTAATGAACCATTACAGCACTGGTTTCAGTTTTGGTCAACTTATTGATGCTTTCTGGACGCAGTTTTGAAAAAAATTGACAACTGCACAGTATAACCAGTATAAGTATGTTTCTTGAACATAGCTATGAACGTCAGTGTGCAGTTTGATGAAAAAGTTTTGTTCAAAACTATCCTCAAGGGTAATTTATGAAATTGCAAAAAACGTTGTACGCAACTCGGTGCAGAACTCGATTTTTCCAGCACTCGTCGTAATTATCCAACTCGGCAAGCCTCGTTGGATAAATGTACGACTCGTGCTGTAAAAATCGTCATTCTGCACATTGTTGCGTAAACTACTATTGTTACTCCATGTGCCTTTTTGCTTCCGGGGTGGGGCACAGGCATTTACACTGTGTCCTGCCTGGCTAACAAGCCTAGGCTTAACCGCCATTGATCGGTCTCTGAAACGATAAGAAACACGTTACGGGGATGGGAAAGGATAGTAGGGAAGGGATAACCATTTATCGAAATGTCAGCGACTCACCGATGCTCTCGAAAACAGAAAGGAAATGATGATACCAAACCCTCAACCATGTCAAGATCAACTAGTTTTGACTGTTTTTCTTCACGAACTTTTTTGGTGAATTGCTGGTTGGGAAGCTTTGATGTATTACATCGCTTCAGTGTGGACTGTGGTTCCTATGCATCCTGACGATTTTGAGAAAGAAGGTAAGAACCTGAAATTATCATACTTGTAATTGCTTTTAATTGAATACTTCGTGAAAATTATGAAACATGGTTCAATGATTTTCAGTCGCAACTGTATATTTCACGTTTGGAATAATGCATACAAGGATTGAGTAGTTCGATGATGAGAATGAGGTTGTTATGTATATTTTGAGGCTTAAGGCTTGTATGTATGTGTAGAAACTTGGACTTCAACCGGTTATTCGACTTTTCGCTCAAATTTACATAATGATAGTGTAATTTCGCTGACTTTTAATCAAAGGAATCATCGCATCGGAAGGATCTATCGCTAAGGTGAAAAGTACTCGAGTGTGTTGATTATAAACCAAGTTAAAAAACATACGAACTATTGAATCTACTGAAAACGCTCACATTTATCACCTTCACCTCACGCATCAACCTGCCAGCTTCATCCCCCGAGTCCAGCATACACCTAGAGCTGCAACAACTACCAACAACTTGAGGTCAACAGGAGATGAGTCGGTTGTGCCAATATTGAAATGCTTGCCAGTAGTCATTGATCCGGCAAGCATTGGCGTTAAGGAGAACACTACTTTGTGGACGTCGCGTCGGTGAAGTGGCTTACAACGTTGCTTATTTTCCAGCGTTCGGACGCGTCTGGACGACACGCTATGTTCCTGGGTGGAACACAATAAAGCGAGCAGTTCATTTTTGCCACAACACCTCAACGGAGTACTTCGAGATTGATCGTTTTCAGGGAATCTATAATGTTAATGTGCAGTTTCAAATAAAAATAGTAGGTAGTGAAGATGATTTCAGCTACAAGACATACCATACACCACCAGGTTCTTGCTATCTGCCTGACCGATGTTGGCAGTCATGTAAAAAGCTGAAGAATCCTGGAAATGTTCTTAGGGTCTGCTAACAGTATTCGAGCTATGTTTCCATTGTTGCTGGAATCGCTACCTCCTATCTTGGTCGGTTTATATTCATGCTGATGCATTTCTCTAGCTGGTCAACTATTTCGCGAGCTATGGCCTAGATAGCAACATGAGTTTGAGCAGGATAGTCATCAACACCCTTTTGGGCTGCAAGGCGTATTAGGGTAATTCATGTATTTTGGACAGGCTGAGGACAACGTTCAAAAAATCGTCCCCTAGCTTCTTTAGAAAGCAATTGATTATGTAGCAAAGTTACCAATACGCTTATAACATGATTGTACTTTCCGTTCCTGGTGACAAAAACCTTAACGAAAGCATTTTTAGCTGAGAAAATCACAATTTCCGATCGCCTGTAAGAATTGAATTTTGGACACCGAATATATGTTTTGGACACCCTCATGTATATATAATTTGAACAGGGCAATTATCTCAATGTTTAGCCATGAATACTGCTAAATCATGGAAGTAGCATAAATTAACAAATATTTTCTTACAAATAATCAAATTTCTTCACTTAACAGGCATCTATTTTGATAACTATTACAGTTTTTGTTAAAATCGAGGAAATATCGCCAGACCCACAGAATACGCCTCCAAGTATGCAATCGCACAGCATCCCCATGTAGTTCGTCAGATGACCAAAATATATTTACTGTAGGAACCATGCAATGTATTTTGGACACCTCCTATTTAAGGCGTTCTAGATTAATGTTAAGAGATTGGCTGCCTAATGCTTCTTTATTGTACATTTTTCATTGCAAAAAGGCTTTTAAATTTCTTACAATTATTAATTCAACCATTGTGAGGTGAATATTGTATGTGGCTATGAAGTGTATGTCGTCTTGCATACCTGTGCATTTGAGGGGATTTAGTGGAATAATTTACATTTTAGTTAATTTTGAAGTAAATTCTTAATTGTTAAGCGTATTTTCCACGTATATCATCAGAATGGGGTCTATTTGATCTAATAATCGATATTGTAAAGTATCTACTTATATAAGCTCTCCGGAACAAGGCATACATCGCCGTGCATGTCCAAATTATATACATGTCCAAATTATATTTTTTACCCTAACCATTCAACCGTATTCAGCCTCGAATGGAAAACTCTCGAATCTGCTCTTGAAATGCATGATGGACAGGTATGCGTATTCCATGCGTAACTCTTTCTTTGGACTCTTCCACCAATGAACCGGATACATCGCGGTCCGAGAATTTTGACACAAGAGCGGGGCCGTTCCCAATCAGAATCGTTCAATTCTGACTGGAAATCGTTCAGTGTCGGCACCGCTCAAACGTCAAATTTTCGGTGAGAGTAAGCAGGCTAGCATAAATTCGTGCAGTGGACCATTGAACGATTTCCAGTCAGAATTGAACGATTCTGATTGGGAATGGCCCGGCTCTAGTGGCAAAATTCTCGTATCGCGATGAATTCGGTTCATCGGTGGATAAGTCCATCATTATAACAAAATTTTATCAACTTCTGTTACTCTTATAGTTGCATCATATAGGGTAGGCAATCATGAGTTGAACCAAATTGCGGCTTTCTGAAGCAGCGGAAATTTTGACCGATTTTTTCTCTCACATGGAAATAATTTACAACGGTAATAATTTACTCTCAGATACATGAAAGCCACGGATATTAGCTTTTCGTAAAATGGTAGAAAGCTTACATTTGCACGAAATTTCATTGAAAAATTCAATTATTTGCCAATAATGATTTTATTCTTTATTTGAACCAATTTTAATCTAGATTTGAACTACTGGCGGCAGCAGCTCGAACATTTCCCAAAACAGCCAATTTCATGCTAAACAACTAAACATCTCATGAATCTACCAATTCTCATAAATATTTTTCATTAGGCAGTGGAATTTCAACACAGAATTCTTCTGTTCGGAATTCTTCAGGAATTTGGAAGCTATATTTGGAATTTGCCATCCCCCAAGAGTAAACAAAGCAGCTACTAGCGCAGTCTGCAGGCCAACACTGGAAGCTCGCCTTCATTCACTCGTTCAAATCTAGATTACAAATGGTTCAATTCAAGATAAGATTCTCCAAGTGTTTATTGAGCAAATTTGATATTTTTATTACAAATATTAATGCGAAATATTATTCGGTTGGTCGATTCTACAATAAATTGGCTTCCAACTAGGCTACCAATTAACTTTTTCTCTTTTTGCGTGTGCGTAAGCTGTACGAGTGCACCGAAAATGTGCTTCTTCTGGGGGAAAAAAGGGTGAAATCAAAGTGATTTTTCAATTAAAGAAAACGTTTTATTCAGTGCTTTTAAAGGCATTACTTGCAGGTTCTATTATGGAAAGCCGTTTACTACCGTTTTTAGGAAAATATTTGCCTAAAAAGTATGTAATTTTAATGAATTTCGAAATGGTTCAAATTAAGATAACAATAATGGATCATTGGAGCTGACTTTTCCGCTACTCACCGCATCAAAGCAAAAGCACCTACGTATATGGGCGGTAACACAGTGCAGCAGTCGAGTTACGTCAAACACACAAGGCTACGGTGGCGCTATCTGTTCATTTCATTATGGCCGTTTTAGTTATTTTAGTGATCCATTTAACTAGTTTAAAATATAAAATCCCAGAGTTGTCTGTCTTTCCGTCACGCTTTGAAATGTTGCATTGAAATGTTTCACACAGTATGACAGCTAGCTATACAATTCATTGCATTGATTCACCGTTTCATCGTTGCATTGGTACATCGATTAATTGTTGCATTGGTGCATCGCTGCATTGCTGAATTGGTGCATCGTTGCGTTGTTGCATTGTTGTGTCTTTGAATTGGTACATCGTTGCATTGATGTAACGGTACATCGCTGCATTGTTGCATTGGTGCACTGTTGTAAGTATCGGTTGCATCATTGTATTATGTAGTTGCAAAATATTCGTAAAGCAATGTATTGCTGTATTAATCCTGTAGAATGTTCTAGAAGTTTATTTAATTCCATATGAATCAGAACCCTACAACAGTCGCTTATGAACCCATATTGATTACATAGTATACCTTCTGGCGCTTCTCAACGAGTTGCCCAATGCTGAGTGAATTGATTTAAAAACTTCTAAGGAAACTTCGAAAAATTTACCTTTCAGAAGATTCTAGAATGTTCTTGATTCGATGACAAACATATATGTATAAAATTAGAAATTTCTTAAAATCAAAAACACAAAATTTATCTTCAAAGAGAGCCTAATTTTAAAAAGGATCGAAAAAAAAAATTAAATTATTTTTGGAACGTTGGGTCTGCTAGTTTATTATAATTTTGTTAGGGAGTTCTGCGCATGTTTTCCTTTTTCTTCATTGGACAAAGTTCAAATTAAGAAGAAAAACAATTCACGCTTAGGTTAAACATAATAAACAAAGGTTTGTAATGGCAGATCTTTTCTTCAATACATTTGTAATTTACTTGGAAAGAATGAAACTTATCAAATCACCTTCTTTAGGAATACTCCATTATCTCAACTATTTAAAAACAGTTGTTACACTAAAGATACGAAGTATCATAATCTTCAAACGCCAAACTGCTTTCAACCACCCAAAAAGAAATACGTGCGTCGCTCATTTTTTCCGGCTTGCCCAAAAAAGTTCCATAAAACCACGTGGAAGGAAGAAATGCTACCCACCGCAGCTTCGCCAAGGTAGCAAAGAAGGTGAGAAGGTTAGGAAGAAAACGATCAAATTAAAGCCCAGCGAACTCAGCGATTTTTCCCTCCTCCGCTGCCGCCCTTCCCCGGAGCGGAGGGGAGCGCCCAGCCCGATCAACCGAAAATTGAGAGCCCCACGGAGTGCGGGCTGGCCTCTTATAAGTGGTCAAAAGAAGCCGCGGCCTTAGGTGTCGGTTAAGCTAATTGGTAGAAGATCAAAGGAGCCGCCAATGTGTTTAAATATAAGTATGTATGAATACCTGGTGATAAAGCATGGTTGGTTGGTTGGTTGGTACATACAACCGCGGAGAGTTGAACAAATGATGGAGGCTCAATGAAGTTTGAAAGGGGTTTGCAATTGGGCTCCCGATGATGCGACGACGAAGGAGAAAAACGCGAAATTGGGGGATTGAGTGCTCGGAGAGCTTGTCCCGTGAAGATCAATGCAGGTAATAACTCTATCTTCAATATGGGAGGCCTCGGTACTTTTACGTGTGCACGGTAAAAGTGTACATATACGATGCTGTGGTTTTTTGAATGTGTCATTCAGTCAGAGGCATACATATCTGCGCAAAAGGAGTTGGATAATAGTTATTTATGTGACGAGTTGCAAAAAGTTGATTTTTTCAGCATGAGTCGTACGTTTATTCAACGAGGCTTGTTCATTTTAGTTGCATTATAAACCAGTACGGAAAAGTTGGTCGTTATGATACTGAAATGAGTAGTATAAAATCTAAATTATGGTAATGAATTGCATAATAGTTATTTATGCTACGAGATGCTAAATGATGATTTTTACAGCACGAGTCGTACATTTATCCAACGAGGCTTTCCGAGTTGGATAATTACTGAGCTTGAGTAAATCATCCTGGAAGGGACGATGGCGGTTCCAACAAGTCAACATTGGCGAAACAAAAAAGTTGCCAGCACGCTCTAGAATTTTTAGACTGGACTTTTTCATGACCATTGATGATATAAATAAGTTTTGGTTTGTTTACGTAGAAGCTATTAGGTAAAGTAGTATTGAACTCCACCTTCTAATGTTTATCCTTTCCTCAGTGTCAGTTATCCATCCTGTGGATAACTGATATTGAGAAAGATCACAAGTATTAAAAAGGCACATTTATTCGAGAAGGGATTCCGCTTAAAATGTTCGAAAAGTTGGTATAAATTGGAACTATTTCGACTTAAGAATCCCTTTGGAATTCCCTGGAAAAATCCCGAAGGAATGCCAGGAGGGACCTTGAAAGAACAACAGGAAGAATTCCTGAAGAACTCTCTAAAAGAACTCGTGGTGGAATCCCTGAGGGAACTCGTGGACCAATCCCTGCTGGAATTGCTGTACGAAACCCTGAAGGAATTTCTGGGTGCTTAGAGAGATCTATTCTATTCTATTCTATTCTATTCTATTCTATTCTAGTGCTTGCACAGCCAGTATTGAAAAGCATCCTGGAAATACCACAATTACTTCGGGTATTTTCTTGTCATCATTAATATTTGCAGCATATCAGGTATGATGTGATACAAATATTAAAACGGCCAGGCCCACTGTGCAGATTAATGGGTTCAAAGATAATTCAAAAAATTGTGGCAATCAGATTATCCACTTATGAATAACATGATTGATACAAGTTTTCGAATTTGACAGAAGAAGAAACGGGGACAACCGTACCAACCGTTTCGTTTACAGGGAAATGAGGATTGGGTAGAAAAATCATTGGGAGTGGTGAAGCTAAGAAGGTTAATACGCACTCCATTGGTATGCAAACTCCTGGGATGGAACACAGATATTTGATCTGTGTCCGGGCTCGAAAGCCTAGGCTTAAGCGCCATTACTCGCTCTCTGAAACGAAATAAAAAAGCATTGCAGACCACCCCTCCCCCCACTCACAACACTAATACTGAAATATGCAATTAAATATTTAATCGTAAAAATAATACAAAGTAAACTGGAAAGATTTTTCCGCGATCAGGTTGGGAAAAGTTATGAGGCCATCTTTGAGTTCAACAGGTTGTATAAAATACTTTTTGACCCTCCAAACACAACCCACTACTCAGGAACTGAAGGCGCTCGAAAATATCACCAAAAATTAATTCTATTGAAATGGATAAAGAATATTATTCCAGTTTGGTTAGGATTGTGTGTGCACTCATAGAAAAATATGCTTACTAGTATGAAAAAGGAAAGATCTAACCTTAATGGCGACCTAGGTCACCCAAGTGCTGACTTGCATTGTAGACTTCTTCTCCACAACGTTCAGTTACACGGCACAGTCCGGATTCGGTTGGATCTCGTTGACAGTCGTTCGGCGGAGATCATCGGTCTGCATCATCGGTCTGCATTCCGACTCTTTTGCAGAACGAATGTGGTGTGGCGGTAGAGAAATCTGGGTGTTTTTTCCGGGCTTAACCGTCGACAGCCACTCGGTAGAGGGAACCGGCAGATGTCATTAATTGTCGAATTACTTACAGTGGAGAACCAAGACATTTTTCCGAAACTAGCTGCTGCAGACAGTAAAACTTTTAAAATAAACCCCAACTGCCAACCGACTGCAAATAATTCCATTTTTTCTGTTTTCACAATCACAAAAAGGTACAAAATTCTCTGGGTGCTTAGAGAGATCTCTGCAGAAACTTCTGAAGACACCTCTGATTAGAATTATGGAATTTAAGAGGAATTCCAGAAGGACTTTCATGAAGAATACCTTACTAAACTAAACTAAACTCACTATTTTCGTATTCACCGAACTAATTATGCTAAACTTGATCCCATCAACCAAATAATGACAACTTACAATTGATTTTGCGAAACTATAGATTTTACCATGACGAAATCACATCTAAAAAAATATCTACAAAAAATGAAAATATTTACATAAGAAGAAATGAAATAGGAAAACAGTTATTGTTTTAAGTTCAAATTGTATTGAAACGGTCTACTTATGATTGACTACTTGAAATACATAATCAAATAAATAGATTCGCTTTACAACAAAAACACTCAATTCGTTATCTTTTCAAACACCCACCAATTGTTGTTTTGATCAAATCTCGTCGTTTGATGCACACATTAACAATAGAAACTCTTTGTCATGTAGCAGTGATACTAGCACGGGCATCGTTGTGCTGAAATAATCAAAAGGTTCAAGCATCGCTTAGTCGTACTGCTCAGCGTAAAATTATTCAAAGACGCAGGAGAAGCGTGATGCCGAAAAATCTGGAAGATATTGGCAATTGGGACAACATTGACGAACGCTACAAGCAAAATCTGAATGGCGAACCGTTTCTTCGACGTGTGCTCAACACCAAAGGCCCGGTGCTCATATTTGTTTCTGACAAACAACTGCAGCTTTTGCTAAAAGCAGAAGTATGGGTTATGGATGGAACGTTTGGATGGGAAGATTTGTTGAAAGACGAATTACTTGAACGGTGTCTCGGCAGGTTTACACAAAACAACAATGAAAGCTACAACCAGTTGATTTGGAAAATTACCCCAAAACATCTTCCTGGAGGTGCGGTACCAGTGGACATTGCAGTATATTTATCTGCCTGCATTTTTTAATGAGAGTCAAAAAGCAGTTTTGAAGGTAGGTTTTTGAGGAATTAGGGGTGTCCTTCGGTACGAATTCACGCGAGTTCGTCGCCAAAGAGGACGCAAGACGGATTTCAACGGCTGAGCAGAGGGCACATAATGCAACCAGGGAAGGCCGAATAGCTCTCAGATAACACAAAATCGATTATTTGGAAGCCGACTCGAATACAGAAGACTCCTACTATCGCCCCGGAATAAACAATGACTTGCAAGTTTACTTAATTGACCGCTACAGTAAGCAAAAGTATACCTGCAACTTTAACGCGATTACCTCGAAAACTTGTTTTTCCAAAAATGTCGTTGCGGTGACTACGATTGCGGAAACAGTTTTCGACCGATTTCAACCAAATTTTTATTGTGTGTTACTATTTCATATGCCGTGTCCTTGAACGATCAACTTTTCCTAAAAAAAAAATCATATCAATGTTAGGATTTTTTAAATATTTTTTTTCTCGTAAAACACGGTCAATTCCGCAAAACAAAATAAGATTGCCCTTCTGAACGACAAAGTCGACATAATCACTGCCGTTGTCGACCAAAAAAGATCAAGAGATCGCGGAGCTACGAGATTAATTAGGGGCTGTTCATAAACCACGTAGACCAAATTTTGGCCAGCCAGACCCCCTCCTCCCTCGAAGACTTTCGTCCATACGAAAGAGCACCTTTTTCTGAGCCACTATGATTTTTTTCAGATTTTTAGAACTTCATTTTGATACCTAAAATCAATTTCAAAGATTTTTTTTTTTCAAATCACCTTTTGACAGCTGAGCAACTGCTTGTCAGCTCCGCCCAGTACAAAATCCGACGAGGGGTAGGTATCAGGTATCAGAAGGCCGGCTCCAGAGGCACGTTATCCTCCAGTTGGGACATTTGTGCCATCACCATACATATAAGCCTATTTCATCATTTACCTGAGGAAGCATGGGAATTAGGAAAGGAAAAGGTGATGAAATAGGAAGGAGTACCCTAGAAGAGGGAATAAACGCATAAGCGCAACGAGAGCTAATAGCCCATACCACAACGGGTTTAATCAATGCCCTGAAAATGACACTGTAAAACGCATAAGCGTAAAGAGAGCCTATAGCTCATTGGAGGTAGCTTGTGACGTTATGCGACTTTCAATATGACATTGAAAGGCACGACATCGAAAGCATCCTCAATATTCAAGAAATCACCCAAGCAAAAACTACGTTTGAGCGAGTACTTTCTTGAAAACGTATACAACTTTGTGTAAAAGAGTCACTGTGGACATCCCAAATTGGGAAGCATGTGAGTTCACATGAAATGGCATGTCAGCCAGACGAACATCACAGATGTGATAATCGACAATGCGTTTCAAGCATTTCAGAAAAAACGAGGTAACCAGGAATGTATGTACCTAAGTAATCCATCAAACTGAAGCATCTCAAATTAATGTTTGATCTATTTCAGATGATGTAACCATCGTAGCAATACTGGCAAATATCAGCGAAAAGATGTTGATTACAAGAGCTTGCTTGAAGGCATCCATAAGGAAAAATTGAAACATAGGTACTAAGATATAGCATGCTCGAGGTACGACACTTCATTTATAATGAAAGAAGCAAAACTGGGTTCACAAGGTTAACTATACAGAAGTTACCCTACGAACATGAACTTTTTGAAGTAGAGCCACTTGGGCTACGAACGCAATCGGTGTCAATTGAAAAACGCCAATGGCGAAAACGCCTTAAGCGAACCCATAGGTGGTAATATAAGCTAATTTACAACATTTGAATAATCCTGCCCTTATTTAGCCTCAAAGGAGACTTGGCAAAAATGTATGGAGTCTGGGCGCGTATTGTACACCAATGACCCATAGCTCTTTCGAAATGTCTAATTGAGACAAGAAAAAGTTGCTATGGGGCCAAAAATATTCATCATGGGAGAAAAAAGTTATTTGACCTTGTATGGGATGGATTTTAGTTGTTTTTGTTGTAATTATTTGCATTATTTTTTACAAGCAACCAATCTCAAATAAACCAAATGTCTCATCTGTCATCGTTATACACAATAATAAGTCATTCTATTACAAAAAGCAGATACCGTAATCCGGGGTAACATTGATCAGAATTTTCTATCTTTCTAGAATAATTCCCTTGTTAAAGCAAACGTTACATGCTTTATATTTTTAAAACAAGTACTGACCCTCTGAGTATGTGCTAAGCTTCTCGAAAAAGTATTGTAAAACTTTAAAACATGTTTAAATAAAGTTTTTAATTTTATTTTTGATTGTGATGATTTGGGGTAACATTGATCATGTCAGTGATCAATGTTCATTTGTGTTGAAAATACCCTTACTTACTAAATTCGGGGTCGCTGATTACGAATATGTTTACCAAATTCTTACAAATTATGTGCTTTTTAAGTTATTTTAGGAATAAAATCCTCTAAACCACGAATAACGCCTAAAGGTAGGCAATGGCTTAAGGAATTGATAACCGACTTTTAATAAATCGTATATTTTACTGAAAAATAGCATTTTCATAAAAGTTTCGTTCATTAAATCCAACTCTAGGATATCATATTGAAGTAATACAGTGATCTCGAACCTCATATTGTATCTAGTATTTACGCCAAGCATGAATGTTTGACAATGTATCTCATTGTGCTACGAAACACAATTATGGAAAAATCGATTTAATTCAATGTTTATGAAATTCAATTTTCATAAATTGCATGTCATTTAATAGCTAAATGATGACAGATTACGATATACCATTCCATAGCAGAAACTGATTCAATGTAAAATGCTTGTTTGAACATTTCATGAGGTGGGTCAATGTTACCCCGCTGATCAATGATACCCCGGATTACGGTAATGATGATTTAAGGAACAGGCCAGTGCATAAAAAAGGTTGGGGTTTCTGCAAGTTTTTTGGGAAAAAGTGGAGAGGCACGTAGTGTATTATTCTATGTATTGATAGTATTATAGTGGAATGGGTATTACCAAAGGTATTATACCTAAACACGCTTCCCTTGAGCAAGTGATTGTGAAATGTACAGATTCTTATGTTGAAAAACAGTGAAACATATCAAATTATAAGGGGAGTATGAAAAAAAAATCGCTTTGATTAGAGTCAAGCTTTATACGACCAACCGGGTTGTCGCAAGGGCTGTGAGGCAAGGATGTACTATCACCGCTACTGTTCCTTATCGCAATCAACGAGGTATTTGTGGGGGCATTTGACCGTGCATCGAATTGTAGGTTACATTAGCAGCCTCTTACTATGGAGCATCTGAACGACTTCCATTTGGCTAATGATGTAGCCCTACTAGACCAATGAGACCAATGGTGCTTTGTCAAGCAGAGTAAGCTCAATGACCTAGCCGAACTTTTTTTTGCGGCAGGTCTAACTATCAATGTCAGCAAGACCAAATCATTAGATGTCAACACGGACTAACCCCCCCCCCCCCCCCCCCAACTTAACAGTACATAGCTGGCAGAGTAGAAAAGAAGGTAAAAAACTTTTAATATCTTGAATATTTTGGACTTAAGGAATAAATGATCGAAGTGGTGAAGAAGGTGCTCCATCGTTAATGAAGCCTGTGGAGTACCTATGCAATGCACCCGTCACAGTAGCTTGTCCCTCACGCGTCAATGCATGGCGTGGTGGACGAAAACACTGCCACTCGTGGGATTGCAAACTGAGAACAACAATAATCAAAAATCAGTTAGTAGCGGTTGCGGCGAGCCCCAGCCAACCAGTTGGCACGTATGATGAAGTTTATGACCGTGTTATACGCGCAGTTAAGTTACATCGTATACGATGCAGCAAAAGTGCCTTATGCGTGCAAAAGTGGAACAAAAATACGTGAATTAGCGGGACAACAATAACGCCATAAGACTTGAAGCTACATCGTAACATAACACCTTATGCGATCTTATAATATTAAAAAAATAATTATTGTCATCTCAGTGTCAAACTAATGACTTTTCAATTATCGAGCCCCACTTTACGTGTGTGTTCGTCAGACTATCTGGAGATAAAACCGACTAAACGTGATTTCCCGCACAGTTTCCACTTCCCCTCTCTGGCTAGCGTCATCTATTGTTGATTATCAGAGCCACAAATCAAAACCATTGAGTTTATAGCCATAACGATGACTATTCACTGTTTTGTAGTTATTTGGCACTGCGTGGACAGTCCAACAGCACCGCCTCTTTCAATATTTCGATGTTTTCACATATCAAATCGCATTATGTCAACGTAAACGTTTGTAGCTTATGCGAGTTGTTATGCACCCTTTAACGAGCTAATTTTTTCATTCATGCGATTTCATTCGTACACCAATTCGAGTTAAACTGGCATAATATGATAAGTACCAAGAGAAGTCGTATATGTAATCATCGCAGTATGCTATTAAGCGAATTTATTTGATACGTTGTGAGTTCGTTCGCACACTTTTGAGAAAAAAAATATAAAAGTTGATTTGTATTCATTTGTGACTTTTCCAGATACATCGCAATAAGTACAAAAATAACATCATATGCGATGAACATTATTCCTCCGCCATACATATATGCGATAGAAACTTAAAATAGTACTTTTTACGGTGTACTTCATGCATTCTTATGCGACTCCTGGTTGTCTGGGGTTGAACCTCTTCGCAAGAAGCGGGTAAGCAAGGTAATTCTTTAAGCAGTGTAGGGACAGTTTGAGGTAACTGTGCGCGAAGTGCCAGTATAGGGAACTCCATTTTCTTCCTGACTAGCATGGCGGGAGAGGTCATGGATGAATCATGGTTGTGAAGGCCATAAAAAAATAGGGATGAGTAGAGTGCAGAAAAATGGAGGTGGCTGCACAGCCGACAAGAGAGGTTCGTAAGGCCGGTTTTTAACCCGTAGAGTAAAGAGCAGTAATACTTTCAAGCTTGGAAGAGTGGGCCTTAATCGGCGGGGTCGTCCCAGATCGAAGGGAGCAGGGGCTTGCGACTATGTGTAGGTCCTTAGCGACCACAGATTAGGGCGGGTAAGGGGGAGAACGCTTTCTGGACCTTGTGGACAGGCAGAAGAAGAAAAGAAAGAAGAATGGGGAACATGAGCTTAGGGACGCTAAGGCAAGAAGAAGTATAAGGGAAAATGCCAAAAGCAAGAAGGAAGACACTCTCGTCATCCAGACAAACGAGTCTAAGCACTACGAGATTTTGAAAGCGATGATGAGCAATACCAAGTTCTGAAGCCGCCGCACTCGAAAAAAAATATCCTCGTGCTAAAGCACGACAAAATCTGCAAAGGCGTGGCCAGGCCCGGATTAAGGATTGTGGGGGCCCGGGGCCCGAGCGGATGTGGAGGCCCCTCGGAGAGATAACCAAAAATATTTTTCCTTATTTTCGAACAGTACTTGAGAAATATGAAAAATAAAGCTAATGTTAGCAACCGAAAATGTTTTTGTGGGGGCCCCTAAAATGTGGGGGCCCGGGGCCCGGCCCCCCCCGGCCCCCCCTTAGATCCGGCCCTGGGCGTGGCCTACAAGTACTCATTGACATGGATGAATCTTTATAGTCAATAATCGACTCCTTTCCGGCTAAAGACATTTCAGTTCGGACATTAGCCAGTGCGAAGCCTAGCATGGTCAGAGCCTTTAGCAGAGTCTGACCAAGCTAGTTCGTGAAACGGCATCCCCTTTACACGATCCAGGCATTGGAATCACCTGTCACCCGGTCTTTGCCCTATCAGCATAGCGTTCAGGTTTGTACTGTGACTTATCAACAAAGTTATTTTGAAGACTAGGACCGATGTACATGTTGTTCGAGTATTTCCCGCAACAAATCAAGCACTTGGGATGGTTTGATCTGCCTTGCGCCTTATGACATTCGTCCCCACATCGCCTACAAAGCTTGCTATTGTGCCTCTCGATATCAGTGATATCATATCACAATTACAGTGACCCCACACCGATGAATCACCTTAATTTTGTACACTATTTATGAATCACCATGTTGATCAAATGAGTTATCCATAAACTGTGGTCATTTTTGCCGATTCATAAATTGTGGGGTCACTGTAATCACCCGTTTATTCAAAAACAAACAGCTGTCCCTCAGAAACCCTTGTTCCCTTCAGTCCCATCCAATCCTAGCTAGAATCCAAAGTTTCTATCTTTAAATTCCATTATTTTTTCTAGTTCCCTTGAAATCACCACTTCCTCCTCAAAACCACCAGCATGTTTCTAGAGCCCTCGGTTGCTTTCCAGAATACCCAGTTTTTTTTTAAGTTTCTTGAGGTTTTCTCGACTTCTCTAGGATTCACCTGCTTCTTCCCAGAATCTTCAAGTTCCTGCTCTAATATAAGCTTTTTGCTCAAATCGTCAGCTATTTCCACTAACTCTTTGCTTCTTACTAGCATCTTGCTCCATAAATCGTCAGCTTTTTTTAAATCCCGTTTTATTTTTGGAATAGCCCTAGGTATTTTTCTCGGTATGCGAATCTTCTTAGATCCATTATATGTACCGTCGATGGGGGTGACAATGGGTCTGGAGGGTGAGATTGGGTCAAAACGGAAAAACATAAAATTTGAAAAAGCTCAATAACTATCGCTAATTTATATTGAAAACTTTATTTTATTTCAAAGGGGAGATGTTTTTACACGTCATGATGCAGAATAAGATGTTTTGCAATAATCGTTTTTTGTTAAATTTGTGGCTAAACTTATATGATGAAACTACTAGTAAATCACTCTGAAAAAATTTCTCCTTCGTAATGTTTAAAACAAGAACCTAACCATAAATTTTCTTATAAGTGGTTAGCTGTGGGTATTACCTGGTTGATGTAATGAAAAAAGCGGGCTGTCATTGTTCTTTTTATTTAAAAACTTAATATTTTCGACCCTATGTCTAAATATTAAGAATGGGGGTGAGATTGGGTCAAGCAAGTTATCGAGTGCACATAACCTTAACTAAAAATTCAACTTGTTATCCAGTCCCCACTTGACGTTAGAGTGGTGCCATGTTTACCATATTTTCACAAAAGCACGCTCTCTTTCAAAAATATGTCGAGAAGCGTCAATGCCTAAAATCATTTATAACAATACACCCATGCGTGTGGACAGCTCCTCTACTGTAGTAATTCTTGAAAGCGCCATTGAAAATTTCGATATTTTTTGGTATATTATATTTAATATCTGATGTAAAAATAACACCATGGTATGCCTGCTGTATTAGAGTGCAAGATCTAGTCGTAATCTATAATCTATGGAAAGAAACTTTGAGGATGAGCAAGAGTTTTATGCATAATAACCAAAAAAAAGGGGCAAAACTATGAATGCCGCTTACGTTACTTTGCAGAATTACGGCAGTCTAATCATCAGCTAATCTTTAGTGTACTGCAATATCGTAAGCTCACAAAGTAGACTTAACATAATATTTGAACGACTCTCTATCTTGAGATGCAGTGATTTGCTTTAGCAATATAGAGGCCAATGATCATGTACATCAGAGTTTATAACGGCGGGTTTGGTTAAACATTTGTTATGCAGTATACTAAAACTAGCATTTTTTTTAAATCAATCTTTTATTCTTTCTTCGCCCCTCCCTCATTGTAATCTCCCCTCCACTCATGGAGGTTGAAACTCGTAATGAGGATGATTATGATGACTAAAAATGGTGATACAGTATACAAATGTTATTTTATCAAATTTCAACCATTTTTTCGGTTGTATTAACCCTTTTAGGTGGATAAATCATCTTTTAAAATTACCTAAGCTTTTATTCGTCATGATAACATTGTGTTTGCTATATATGATCAATAAAATTAATTTATATTCTTAGATAGGTGATTTCGAATACTTTGACCCATTCTCACCCCCTCTAAGGGTTGAGATTGGGTCAATTTTCAATCATTTGTAGTTTACTAAGCAATTCATATATATAACGTGATATATAACGTGATACTTTCTTGCTAAACTATCATTACCACATAGGAAAGTATACAGATCAAATAAAAATTTATTCCGACTTCTATTGCATTTGTTATTTAACAAACAATCTTTGAGTATCCTTTTTTGACCCATTCTCACCCCCAACGACGGTATATTGAATTCACTTACTATTCCCAAGCTTACAATGATTTTGCTGTGATCAAACATCCCAAGTAACCGAGCTTCTTATTGAATTTTCATCAACCTAAAGCAGTGGTCACCAAACTGCGGCCCGCGGGCCGCATGCGGCTCTCGACCAGGTTTTATGCGGCCCGCGAACTGGTTTTGAAATATATTAGAAAGTGGCCCACTCATAAATTCTATTATAAAAATCAGAAATTCCATCATATTTCAAAACTTTTATGAGAATGAATGAATATTTGCTACTGAAATTATGCCAATATCATGGAGAGTTTTTCAAAAAAAAGTAAGACTTTAGAAAGTTTTACAAACTATAAAAGACTACTTTTTCAAATTTTGTTCCGAAAATATTCGAAGCTGTTGTTAAGAACAGGTATTTCGCTTTAATAATGAGTTTTGGCTAAATTTTCCATAGTCTCTGTTATAGATTTTGGACTTGTGGCAGAACTCGTCATTAGTATTTTTTTTTTAATTTCATGAAAATAAAATAAAATTAATTTTCACTTTGTTTTTATCGGCGAAAAAATCCTTGTATTCGACTTCTACCAGGAAACGATTCCAAAAAAAAAATAAAGAATTTTTGCCTACAATTCCTCTTGAAAGTAAGTGTTGCCCAAACTTTCTAAATTTCGCTAAAAACTTCAGGGATTGGGCAAGGTATTCTTCATTCCCCTAGCAATATATTTGCGTATTCCTCTTTAACCTTCCTTAGTCCCTAAAAAAAAGTTACAAATAAGACCCTGGGGTCATTTTTGACCCCAAACTTTGAACGGCTCTCAAAAATCAGTGGCTGGGCCGATTTTGATTTTCTTTGGCCCAAATGAAAGCCACACATGTCTAGTTTTCAAAACCCCCGGAGAGTTCCGGATTTGGTCACTGTGGCCACCGGGAACCTGCTTCAACTGAAAAATGCCGCTTTAGAGACCCTAACTTTGGCAAGCTATAACTTTGCAACCGAACAAGTAATCAGGACCGTTCAAGAATCGTTGGAAAGGTATTCACGTGGACTTTGATTAAAGACATTAATATTGACTAATTCTTAAGAACCGGTTCCGGAAATCCGGAACATCCGGAAAGTAATGTTTTTCACGATAATGTGCTAGAAAGCACATTCATATTATTTACAGGATAGAAGTTTTTGCATCAAACTTCTTTAGGCCATAATACAATCTGTCGAGAACTATTTCTGTATGTTTCTGTTTATGTCCCGTCCTTCTGGAACCGGTTCCAGGGATCCCACAAGATGGCCAACGAGTTGACTGTAACGAAATTGAACGGTTTTCCGCGCCAAACACATCTGCGTTGGTTAACTCATGATGAAATCTCAATAATTTTACATGCTCCATATTGTTGTGATATGTAAAAATATTGTTGGACATTGTGGTCTTATGTGGCCACCGGAGTGACCACCGGAGAAACCCGTATTGAGGGACTTCCATGTTTTTGCAACAAAGATAGGCATTCGACGGCTCTAACTTCATGATTTTTCATGGCCATGTGGCTTCTGGTATTAAATAGAAGAATTGACCATTCTGGTCTGTTTTGGCCACCGGAGTGACCACCGGAGAAATCCGTATTGAGGGAGTTTCATGTTTTTGCAACAAAGATGGGCATTCGACGGTTCTAACTTCAAGATTTTTCATGGCCATGTGGGTTCTGGCATTGAAAAGAAGAATTAACCATTCTGGTCTGTTTTGGCCACCGGAGTGACCACCGGAGAAACCCGTATTGAGGGAGTTTCATGTTTTTGCAACAAAGGTAGGCATTCGACGGCTCTAACTTCATGATTTTTCATGGCCATGTGGTTTCCGGCATTAAATAGAAGAATTGACCATTCTGGTCTGTTTTGGCCACCGGAGTGACCACCGGAGAAATCCGTATTGAGGGAGTTTCATGTTTTTGCAACAAAGATGGGCATTCGACGGTTCTAACTTCAAGATTTTTCATGGCCATGTGGGTTCTGGCATTGAAAAGAAAAATTAACCATTCTGGTCTGTTTTGGCCACCGGAGTGACCACCGGAGAAACCCGTATTGAGGGAGTTTCATGTTTTTGCAACAAAGGTAGGCATTCGACGGCTCTAACTTCATGATTTTTCATGGCCATGTGGTTTCTGGCATTAAATAGAAGAATTGACCATTCTGGTCTGTTTTGGCCACCGGAGTGACCACCGGAGAAATCCGTATTGAGGGAGTTTCATGTTTTTGCAACAAAGATAGACATTCGACAATTCTAACTTCATTATTTTCATGGCCATGTGGGTTCTGGCATTGAAAAGAAGAATTAACCATTCTGGTCTGTTTTGGCCACCGGAGTGACCACCGGAGAAACCCGTATTGAGGGAGTTTCATGTTTTTGCAACAAAGGTAGGCATTCGACGGCTCTAACTTCATGATTTTTCATGGCCATGTGGTTTCTGGCATTAAATAGAAGAATTGACCATTCTGGTCTGTTTTGGCCACCGGAGTGACCACCGGAGAAATCCGTATTGAGGGAGTTTCATGTTTTTGCAACAAAGATAGACATTCGACAATTTTAACTTCATGATTTTTCATGGCCATGTGGGTTCTGGCATTGAAAAGAAGAATTAACCATTCTGGTCTGTTTTGGCCACCGGAGAAACCCGTATTGAGGGAGTTTCATGTGTTTGCAACAAAGGTAGGCATTCGACGGCTCTAACTTCATGATTTTTCATGGCCATGTGGCTTCTGGCATTGAAAAGAAGAATTGACCACAATAGTCTGTTTTAGCCTGCAGAGTGACCACCGGAGAAACCCGTATTGAGGGACTTCCATGTTTTTGCAACAAAGATAGGCATTCGACGGCTCTAACTTCATGTTTTTTCATGGCCATGTGGCTTCTGGCATTAAATAGAAGAATTAACCATTCTGGTCTGTTTTGGCCACCGGAGTGACCACCGGAGAAACCCGCATTGAGGGAGTTTCATGTTTTTGCAACAATGATAGGCATTCGAAGGCTCTAACTTCAAGATTTTTCATGGACATGTTGCTTCTGGTCTTAAATAGAACAATTGAATATTCTGGTTCGCTTTGGCCACCGGAGTGACCACCGGTGAAACCCGTATTGAGGGACTTCCATGTTTTTGCAACAAAGACAGGCATTCGACGGCTCTAACTTCATGATTTTTCATGGCCATGTGGCTTCTGGCATTAAAAAGAAGAATTGACCATTCTGGTCTGTTTTGGCCCCCGGAGTGACCACCGGAGAAATCCGTATTGAGGGAGTTTCATGTTTTTGCAACAAATATAGGCATTCGACGGCTCTAACTTCATGATTTTTCATGGCCATGTGGCTTCTGGCATTAAAAAGAAGAATAATTCTCAATTATTGACCATTCTGGTCCGTTTTGGCACTGGCTCGGTCCACGGCGACGACGACGACGACGACGACGACGAAGTGATGATGAAGAATAAATTAACGACAGTTTGGTTTGGGGGAGACCACGCCAAGTAGTTCGAACGAAACGAGGATAATGATCGAGCATATGATGATGAGGATCAACAACGGGGCGCAAGAAATTTTTTAGGGGTTACCAATCGTGATGTTGTCAGAGGCGTAGCTGGATGTTCATCATACGTTATTTATTTATCGGCGCAAATATTGTGTATACGACAGTTGTGGAAATTTTACTATACTGTTGTTGAAAGCTTTATTGAATTCAGGCTCTGATTCATTTGACGGACTTTGTGGTTTAATGTTTAATGTTCCTGATTACTCCTGGGCACTGGGTTTTATCCCTGGCCCTGGCCAGTCTCTTTCAACGTATTTCATAACTTTGTATATACAGTCGAGACTCTTATAAGATCACAGGTCGGGGGGCGCAATAGGAATCCGCTTAAAAGGAAACTAAAGGCTTATGGGTTTTCGGCCTTTTGGGGGTATGGCCTATTATCTCGGGCGTGTTAAGAGTTAGCGCAATACTTTCTTCGGCAAAGTTTTAGGGCTTGATAAGATCTACCATTTAGAACTTTGATTCATCAAACAGTTTGATGTTAAATTGCACTACAGAAACCATATCAGGTGCTTGACGTTACGATATGCGACATCTCAAGACCCTGATAATTTGGAAGGATAGTGTCTTCGGAAAAGTTGTTGGGTATTCCAATAACTTACTGACGATGAGTTGCGAAGTTCAAAATTCCTCCACTGGGCGGCGCTAGTGAATATGCAAATTCTAGAAAACTTATAACTCAGAATCCTGATAACTTAGAAAGTTGATGTCTTCGGCAAAATTGAGCAGTATGACATAAACTTACATAAAAATAAACACTTGTTTCAAAATTCTGCCACTAGGTGGCGTTTACCGGTTTTTTCGTCTTTTTCCGACTTTTTTGGAGTTTTTCGGCTTGGCAAAACTAGTGTCGCTCCCCCCGATAACTTATTAAGTTGGTGTCTTTGGAAAAGTTGATCAGTATGACATAAACTTTCATAACAATAAACACTTGTTTCGCAATTCTGCCACTAGGCGAAGCTAGTGACCATGCAAATTTTAGAAATCTCATAGCTCAGAATCCTGATAACTTAGAAAGTTGGTGTCTTCGGCAAAGTTGAACAGTATGACATAAACTTATATAAAAATAAATACTTGTTTCGTAATTCTGCCGCTAGGCGGCGCTAGTGAACATGTAAATTTTAGAAAACTCATAGCTCAGAATCCTGATAACTTAGAAAGATGGTGTCTTCGGCAAAGCTGATCAGTATGACATAAACTTACATAAAAATAAACACTTGTTTCAAAATTCTGCCACTAGGCGGCCTTTACCGGTTTTTTCAACTTTTTTTGAAGTTTTTCGGCTCAGCAAAACTAGTGTCGCTCCCCCCGATAACTAAGAAAGTTGGTGTCTTCAGCAAAATTGACCAGTATGACATAGACTTACATAAAAGGGAAACCTTGTTCCGCAATTCTGCCATTAGGTGGCGCTAGTGAACTTGCAAATTTTAGAAATTGTATAGCTCAGAATCCTAATAACTTAGGAAGATGGTGTCTTCGGCAAAGTTGATCAGTATGACATAGACTTGCACAAAATGGGACACTTGTGTCAGAATTCTGCCTCTACGTGGCACCAGTAAGCACGCAAATTTTAAAAATCTCATAGCTCAGAATTCTGCAATCTTGGAGAGACTGTATTCTTCATTGATGATATAGAAAACGTTAAGTGGTGTTAACCAAAATATACGATGAAAGGTTTGTTTGTAAACCGAAGTAAAACTATCCTCAATTCTCGAACTAACTATATTACCATTGACAGTGCAGTATCAGACTACAAGAATCGCAGTATATTTTAACATGAATTGCCTCTACTACAGAATAACCTTGTTGAACAATAAGAATAACAACTGAGCATAAAGATAATATGTCGCGTGTCGAAGCATGAAAATTGAGCCGTCGAAAGACTGCTTCTGGTGATAAATCTAGATAATATGAGCGTTTAAAAATAAACATAGGAGTTCCCTAGTATGTGTTTCTCCAGATGGTCACTCCGATGGCCAAAGACCAGAATAGTCAAAATAGTACACAATCATGAAGTTATTGCCGTCGATTGCCCATCTTTGTTGCAAAAACATGGAAGTCCCTCAATGCGATTTTTTCCGGTGGTCACTCCGGTGGCCAAAACGGACCAGAATGGTCAATTCTTCTTTATAATGCCAGAAGCCACATGGCCATGAAAAATCATGAAGTTAGAGCCGTCGAATGTCTATCATTGTTGCAAAAACATGAAACTCCCTCAATAGGGATTTCACCAGTGATCACTCCGGTGGCCAAAACAGACCAGAATGGTCAATTCTTCTATTTAATGCCAGAAGCCACATGTCCATGAAAAAAACATGAAGTTAGAACCGTCGAATGCCTATCTTTGTTGCAAAAACATGGAAGTCCCTCAATACGGGTTTCTCCGGTGGTCACTCCGGTGGCCAAAACAGACTTGGTCAATTCTTCTTTTCAATGCCAGAAGCCACATGGCCATGAAAAATCATGAAGTTAGAGCCGTCGAATGCCTACCTTTGTTGCGAAAACATGAAACTCCCTCAATACGGGTTTCTCCGGTGGTCACTCCGGTAAACAGACCAGAATGGTCAATTCTTCTTTTTAATGCCAGAACCCACATGGCCATGAAAAATCTTGAAGTTAGAACCGTCGAATGCCCATCTTTGTTGCAAAAACATGAAACTCCCTCAATACGGATTTCTCCGGTGGTCACTCCGGTGGCCAAAACAAACCAGAATGGTCAATTCTTCTATTTAATACCAGAAGCCACATGGCCATGAAAAATCATGAAGTTAGAGCCGTCGAATGCCTATCTTTGTTGCAAAAACATGGAAGTCCCTCAATACGGGTTTCTCCGGTGGTCACTCCGGTGGCCACATAAGACCACAATGTCCAACAATATTTTTACATATCACAACAATATGGAGCATGTAAAATTATTGAGATTTCATCATGAGTTAACCAACGCAGATGTGTTTGGCGCGGAAAACCGTTCAATTTCGTTACAGTCAACTCGTTGGCCATCTTGTGGGATCCCTGGAACCGGTTCCAGAAGGGTGTCCAGCCATTTGGCCGAATGCCGTTTGGCCGAATGTCGTTTGGCCGAACGCCATTTGGCCGAATGCCATTTGGCCGAAAGGGTCGTTTGGCCGAATGCCGTTTGGCCGAATTATTATCAAAAGGATTTGGAGGCGTGGGCAAACTCTGGATAACATTCTAGCTGCCAATATGATCATCAGAAATATTTCCTTCTTTTAATCGTAGGCTATTCTTTCAAGTTTTACCATCAAGGGATAAGTTGGCGTTGAAACTGGGACTATTTTTGTCAGAGATTTTTCCTTCTTTGAATCAAAGGCTGTTCTTTCGAGCCAGAGTGTCTGAAATCTCATGTATACATGAATGAGACAGTGTGCCATGCGCTGGTTTGAAATGCGTCTCAAGAAAATTTGCGAGATTTGAGATCATAGCATGCTCATAAAAAATTGTGTGTACGTGCCTCAATGAGACGTCTCGTGAGACTCGTCTCATTGAGATATTTGTCAGTTGAAACGAACTGCAGAGGAATTATTTTGGAGGCCCGAATGAGATCTTGTAAACCTGATCCCATCCCAGCATTAAGGCAGAAATAGCGAGATCGACAATTATCTAGGGATTCAATACATTTATCCACGAGCGGTAATGGCGGTGGTGGTTTGGATTATGACGTTTCTTCGGGGATTATCAAAGCGGTTTGGTACCTCTTCGCCCTTTCGCAGACGGCTCGCAAACTTGGGTGAATTGGTGATTCAATAAATATAGGTTTTGGTTGCATCGATTGAAGTGGCAATATCCCTAAACAAAGCCTACATAATAGCTCACCTTCTGTAGAAACTATGTAGGTACACAACTCCGGCGCACTGGGTGCACTAGTTCAACTTGCTTGTGTGGATCATATTGCTCCAATAATTTACAAATCCCGCCGATTACAATCTACGAATTGATGAACGTTAGGACCATTTCCCTTCATTCCTCTCCATTAGTCAATCAAAACACGTCCAAAAAATCATCAATCGCAAGCACACGAACTGACCAAACGAGTATCAACAGCACTCTTATGCAGTTTCTCAAAACACTAGGAACATTATACATATTCACATCACAAGGTAAGACGCTCGTTCCAGGAATGTTCCTCTTAGGTACCACGTTTCTCGTCGTAAAACAACCTCCGACTGCTTTTCATCTGCCCCAGAATACTCATAAACAGAATCCCCTTCACTCCTGGAATACGTCAACCCAATCCCAGATGAACATTATCTGTAAATGTAATCCTAGACCTAGTGAAGTTTTAGTTTATCAAGTCGGTTTCGGGTACTATAAAGCTGTACCTAGAGCCTCCTGGAGCTTGTCTCATTGAGATGTCTCATTGAGACTCCCAATGCTAATGTGATGTGCACCAACATCGCGAGTCTCAAGCTCAAAGAATTTTCATGTACACACAGCCAACTTTTCTCAATCTCGTAAAGAGATTTGTGCGTACAGATACTCTGTTTCGAGCTATACTGATATAGGCAACAGTGGCAAGATCACTTAAGTTCATCATCCTTTTTCGGCCAAATGGCATTCGGCCAAATGGCGTTCGGCCAAATGACCCTTTCGGCCAAATGGCGTTCGGCCAAACGGCATTCGGCCAAATGGCGTTCGGCCAAATGACCCGGAACCTTCCAGAAGGACGGGACATAAACAGAAACATACAGAAATAGTTCTCGACAGATTGTATTATGGCCTAAAGAAGTTTGATGCAAAAACTTCTATCCTGTAAATAATATGAATGTGCTTTCTAGCACATTATCGTGAAAAACATTACTTTCCGGATGTTCCGGATTTCCGGAACCGGTTCTTAAGAATTAGTCAATATTAATGTCTTTAATCAAAGTCCACGTGAATACCTTTCCAACGATTCTTGAACGGTCCTGATTACTTGTTCGGTTGCAAAGTTATAGCTTGCCAAAGTTAGGGTCTCTAAAGCGGCATTTTTCAGTTGAAGCAGGTTCCCGGTGGCCACAGTGACCAAATCCGGAACTCTCCGGGGGTTTTGAAAACTAGACATGTGTGGCTTTCATTTGGGCCAAAGAAAATCAAAATCGGCCCAGCCACTGATTTTTGAGAGCCGTTCAAAGTTTGGGGTCAAAAATGACCCCAGGGTCTTATTTGTAACTTTTTTTATGTGAGCTCCCCTAGGGGTCGTCCAATGTTTTGGATGAATGGAAATGATAGTTTTCCACAAAAAAATAATTGTCTGAAAATTTCAGATTTCTAGGCCTTTCGAAACAAAAGCTATAGCGAATTGAAATTCGGAAAAGGTCAAAAAAGACCCCAAGACCTTACTAAGGTTAAATATCTATTCTAAATCGGCTACAAATACTTGCACATATTGCTCAGAAAATCATGTCTGCTCTGCAGGTTTTTCTTCATTGGTTTCCTAAGAAATTACGCAAGAGGAACTTAAAAAAGTCCATCCATCTATAACAGCATCTTCAGGCAGTTTTTTGGAATTTCTTTCTAGAGCCCTGAAATCCCTATAAACAAGCCTACAAATCCTTTTGGAATTTCTCAAAATCCACGAAAAGTCCCAAAAAACCTCACAGTTCCAAGATTTTTTTTAAAAAAGGGTTCGATATTCTTTTCAGAAAATCCACAAGCTGCAGTAAGAAACTCCATTCGGAAATTTATAAAAACTGGATCCAAGGGTTTTACAAGAAATTTGTCCGCGTTCGTGTCTAGGACTTTTACAATTCTGCACTCATAACACCGTACTTATACCCAGACAACCAGTACTCGTATAAGATGTTGCATAGGTGTAACGATGTCATTATTTGTATGTTGTTCATTAAGTAGTTAGTTCAGATTATTATTATATTTAAATAGCAAATTATTTTCGAAGATTAGAAAGCCTTAAAACTTTGAACCAGCCTAAGCCAAATTCACCGCCAAAATGTTCATTTGTTCATCCGTCACTTTTCGTTTGCGCTAAAAATTAAATGAGTCCTCACTGCCAAATGCGCGCAATTTTACCACACAGCGTGATCACGGATATTGGGTTTCTCGCTTTGCAAGCTGTATCTACAGCGTACATCGACCCGTTGAGAATCCTTTGAAGAGGTATTGACCTTTCCCCGATTCTTTTCCTCCCATGATTTGAGCAGTCGGTAAGGTGGTTGATTAAGACTGTTCGTGGAATGAGATGCGAAAATGCGCGAATATGACTGTTGGGAGCGGGAGAGCAACCTTCGGGATCGCGAATATCACTTCGTGATTTCCGGTGACGAAATTAATTATATGACGGTTGATCTGAGGATCCTCAAGTTCTACAAGATCACTTCGAATTGATCTGTGGAAGAGGCAGGAGTGGCCCAAGTTTGTTCTCGCGTCGTGGTGTTGTAGCAAAGGTAGAAGTGACTTGAGAAGTAATCGACCAGTTGATCTTTATTTTAAAACCCTTTCCGTTAGTTTTTTCCCAGCTAGTAGTGTGTGCAATTAGTCGGTGTGTTATCGTGTGTTGCTTGTGTCGTTATATCAGGTAAATTGTGCATCCTGTTTTATGTGGTATTCTGGTGCTTACATGTGCTATGTGCAATTTTGTGGATTTAGATTCGTGGCAAAGCCGTTTGACGCCCGACACACCACCATCGAACCGTCAGTGGCCATTTCTGACCCCACCATCAGGCTCCGAAGTTTCCCCGGAGCACGCCGGAAGAGGGCCGCGCACGTTATTAAACGCGCCCTAGGCAGGGCGAATCGGCAAGTAATCCCCAAGCGAACACGTTTTTCGTTCCGTTGGTGACGACCAACGGAAACACCGACGCACGTGCGGCGTCTTTTCGCTACCAAGCAGCCATGAATCGATGAGATGACCATCAGTTCACCCCCATGACGAGCAGCAGCAGCGGTTAGAGCGAACACCATCCTCCCGCCGGCGCACAGCAGCAGAGTTCACCGCCACCCCCTTCCCGTTCATCCATCGAGCGGGCGCCGTCATCGTCGTCATCCACCAAAAAAGGTCGTGAGTACTCACTGAATGAATGTTTGTAATGTCCATGCGCATGTGATTTCTTTTCCACGCCGCAACATAGTTACACGTTGCAAGGCGTAGACACAGTATTTTCTATGCTCGCCGTGAAGTGAGATTGATAGCACAAAACTCCATTGCGTTTGCGGAGCAAACGAGGAATTGCACGTAAAAACCACACCATAGCCAAGCACACACGATAGGTAGTTAGGGACCGATAGTATGGGAAAGGTATAGAAAGAGCGTAGAGAGGAAAGAGCGAAGAAGAATGAACAGTATTGTATAGAAGGTTGAACGCAATAAATACGCAGATGAAAGCTTCTTGTTTATGGCATGTTTGGGTGGAAAGGTTTCAATAAACACTGTAGGAAATGATAATTGGAGCCAGCGTATTTAATTAGGTCCCGATGAAGTGAAATTGGTCGAAGGTTTTTCATGTTACACGTGTTCCGTCTGTAGTTTCCATTGTTCTTTTGTTTTACTGGGGAGGTTGGCTCCGAAACCAACCGGGCAACTTTTTATTCGGACACAGGTTAGTCCGAAGGGAAATTGTAGACTTGGCCAGTGATGAGAAACCCCGTCATCCCTTTTTCGTCATCGACCGAGGGTTGCGATCACGTTTCTGGCGGTCATGTTATTAAGTCGCTATTAGTAGCGGAATTTTTGCGTTCAGTTTTAGTCAGCCACCTTACTTCCCGTCCAAATTTGGAAAACTGAGCCTTAATTCCCTGAAGGTCTCAACGGTCGGGCAACCCTACACATGGTGGATGGTCTCCCTTGGGAGTGGCGCTTAAGCCATCCTACTTGACAAAAGGGAAGTTAGCGAGGCTGACGGTTACATAGGATGCTAAAGTGGAGGCCATATGCGTACATGCCTCCATTTAGGCACATGTAAAATGTACGCATATCGCCTCCACTTTAACATCTTATGCAACATCTTATACGATCACTGGTTGACTGAGTATGTAAGTTTATCCACAATATTCTTAAAGAGGTCCATATTGTTCTAGCCAGCGTCGCTATTGCTTATTTTTCGTGTGCCTTTTAAGAAACTTGTGTGAAATAATTTGCTCAATACGATTTTAAAAGCTCTGTTTTTAATTCCCTACGATTTTCAGGATTCTTCCAAGTGAAATAAAATCTCCTGCTAACACCAGGTTATTTAGTTATTTGCTCTTGTTCAATATTTTCAAAACATCAAACAAGTGGATTCTGTATTGAATCTTGTAATTTGTTGAAAATTAACTCTTAAATGACTTGCGGCCCGCAGTCTCTATTCAAAATTTAATTTTGGCCCGCAAAGACAGTTAGGCTGAGGATCACTGACCTAAAGTCACAATATTTCTGGTATCCTCACGGCACAGCAATGAATATTATCCGTAGAATCTTGTGCATCACATACATAATTAGAACATCTTAAATAAATGCCAAGTTTCACTTGATTCAGAATGTTTTTTTTTTTCATACTCCCATAATATGTTGATATGTTTCACTGTGTTTCAACATTAGAATCCGTACATTGCACAAGCACTTGCTCAAGGGAAGGGTGTTTAGGTATAATACCTCTGGTTATACACATTCCACTATAATAATATTAATACATGTTAATACACTACGTGCCCCTCCACTTTTTCCCAAAAAACTTGCAGAAACCCCAACCTTTTCTATGCACTGGCCTGTTCCTTAAATCATCATTATCTGCTTTTTGTAATAGAATGACTTATTATTGTGTACTAGCTGAATGACCCGGCTTTGCTCGGGTTTATTTATTGTGCATGATTGAAGCAAATGCGAAATCCCATTTAACCGAATGGGTGCCGGTTTTCCCTAAGACCATGCTGAAGATGAAGAGATTCCAGGTGACATAAAGGCCATATGAAAAACTGTCAAAAACCTAGAATTTCGAAACATACTAAGTATACTAAACTTTAAATTTACTGATACGATTCTACGACATATTGTGTCATTGTGTTGGCCGCACAATATACAAATCTATGGAATGGAAATCAAAGAAGTCATTCAATTAAAAACATTTAATAAAACATTAAGCTGAAAAGAGATAGGCTAAGTTCAATACCATAACTTGAATTGTATTTTCGTTTCTGCCAACAGTGCACATTGTTTATTAGTTTCATAGCTTTCAATATAAATTATGATTGTTCATGTTTTGCTCTGTCAACAAACAGTTCAAAATGAATTAAAGCTAAATCATGTGTTCTCACCATTTTTCAACGGCACTTTGAGGAAGTGTTATATGTATATAATCTCAGGTTTCATAGAGAAATATAACGAAAATAATATATGGGCGTTTCAGTAACTTTTCGTTGCGTGCTCTGTGTCCTATCAAATTGCGAAGCCGTGGTTTCAAATCTCAATCAATAGACATATGATTGCATGACAACGTGTAAACGCTTGCTGTCCGACTCGCTTACGCTCGTCGGACTTAAAAAAGGGATAACACCTATGTTCGCATTCTACCGGGCAAATGCTTGGATATGCTGTTCGCCTAGAAGTGAATCGACGCAAACACGGCGCATTGGACTTTCGGAACATCGGCGGCTTTCTGCCGTCGATGTTCCTCAGTCCTCCATACAGTTGCAACGCAAAAAGTTGCCGAAGGCTGTTAATTTTTTTATGGTAAACGAATGTTTTTCGGTCCGCTATCTTGATTTCCAAAATAGCGTTCGATATCGATTTGTGATTTCTATTCATCAAGCCCGATCGATTGATGCACATATTGCAAGGTATCATGGCTTAAACTACCATTCCATGGCCGATATCTTGGATTATAATCCACCATCTGGAATTTATAGTGCGGCATCTTGGAATCCAAAAATGGCATCAAATATCGATTTTTGACTTCTACTCATCAAACCCGATCGACTAATATCCATAATTGCTTGGTATCATGGCATAAACCACCATTATATGCCCGCCGTCTTGAATTATGGTCCACCATCTTGGATTTACAGTCCGGTATCTTGGATTACAAATCAATTTTTGACTTCTACTCATCAAGCCCGATCGATAGATACCCATAAGGTATGGTATCATGCTCAAACCACCATTCCATGGCCGCCATCTTGGATTATGGCCCGCCATCTTGGATTCCAAAATGACGTCTGCTTTTGATTTTTGACTTCTACTCATCAAGCCCAATCGATAGATACTCATTTTGCATGGTATCATAACGCAATCTATCATTTCATGGCTCTTGGAATTTGGTCCGCCATCTTGGATTGTGGTCCGCCATCTTAGATTCCAAAATGGCGTCGAATTTTGATGTTTGACTTCTACTCATTAAGCCCGATCAATAGATACCCATATTGCATGGTATCATAGCTCAAACCACCATTCTATGGCCGCCATCTTTGATATTTGTCCGCCATTTTGGATTTCAAAATGGCGTCAAGTATCTATTTTTGACTTCTACTCATCAAGCCCGATCGATAGATACCCATATTGCATGATATCATAGCTCTAATCACCATTCCATGGCCGCCATCTTGGATTATGGTCCGCCATCTTGGATTCCAAAATGGCGTCAAATATCTATTTTTGATTTCTACTCGTCAAGCCCGATTGATAGATACCCATATTGCATGGTATCATAGCTCAAACCACCATTCCATGTTGCCATCTTGGATTATGGTCCGCCATATTGGATTTATAGTCCGCCATATTGGATTCCAAAATGGCATTATATATCTATTTTTGACTTCTACTCATCAAGCCCGATCGATAGATACCCATATTGCATGGTATCATAGCTCTAACCACCATTCCATGGCCGCCATCTTGGATTATAGTCCGCCATCTTGGATTTCAAAATGGCGTCAAATATCTATTTTTGACTTCTACCCGTCAAGCCCGATTCATAGATACCTATATTGCATGGTATCATAGCTCAAACCACCATTCCATGGCCGCAATCTTGGATTATGGTCCACCATATTGTATTCCAAAATGGTGTCAAATATCTATTTTTGACTTCTACTCGTCAAACCCGATTGATAGATACCCATATTGCATGGTATCATAGCTCAAACCACCATTCCATGGCCGCCATCTTGGATTATTGTCTGCCATTTTGGATTAAGGGCCGCCATCTTGGATTCCTAAATGGCCACGGATGTTAATTTTTGACTTCTCCTCATCAAGCCCGGTCGATAGATACCAATATTGGTATTCGTAAAAGATTTACCGTTAAATAGCATGCCTTCTGACGTTTTGGCCGCCATTTTGAAACCCAAGCCGCCATCTTGAATTCCAAAACCCTTATAACCCCCTCTTTAATTTAACAAATGTGTATACCAAATTTGGTTGAAAATGGTTGAGGCATTCCGGAGTTATGCTGGAACATACATACATACATACAAACAAATAAACATCCGAACGTACAAACATACGAACATACGAACATACAAACATACAAACTTACATTGACTTTTATATATATAGAAGATAACACTGACAGATGAGACATTTGGTTTATTTGAGATTGGTTGCTTGTAAAAAATAATGCAAATAATTACAACAAAAACAACTAAAATCTGTCCCATACAATGCTAAATAACTTTTTTCTCCCATGATGAATATTTTTGGTCCCATTGCAACTTTTTCTTGTCTCAATTAGACCTTTCGAAAGAGCTATGGGTCATTGGTGTACATTCCGGGCCCAGATTCGCCCAGTCTTCTTTGAGACTAAACGTTGAACTTTTCGTCATTGAAATCATCGTCATCATCAAACATTTGAAAGCAGTTTTTTCGTTCAAAACAAAAGTTTTTGCTATGAACAGTCTTGTGCATTATCACCATCATAACACAAAAAAGCCGCAACATCAACATTGCCCTTCTTCCTCCATCAACGCTACAGCCGACCGTCTCTATGTTGCTATCGAACACATTCGAGACGAACGCATTGATACGGTGGCTGCCGCCGCCACTCTCTTTCTCTGCAAATCTCTTGAGTAGCCGAACGCTTCTTAACCGTCGTTCCGACGCAGAGCTTTGTCACTCACTGCTGGGTGACTCTCGTCTGAAAATGCCAGGATGAGGGTCAATTTGTTAAGTAGTATTGCATGGCGCAGAAAACACAAACATAGCACGCCCTATGAATAGAATGCAAAGCGTAGAACAAAAACTCGCTTCGTTGTTTCATCGTGTGGTTCGAAAACAAGAGACGATCGCTGCTGTTGGATGTGGTTGACTCTGCATTGAACGAGGGTTGGCTTGAATGGCTTTTGCGTGAATCGATTATGTTTTGATGGACTGCGTTTGTCGTATGAAGTGATGGTTAGAGCGAGTGTCATTCGACATTGACCATCCTGAAACTGCACAACCCTGGCTATGAAAATATATTCACTGTACTCCACATGAGGAATACAATGCAGTGAATATATTTTCATGATCCTTGTTTTGATTTGCAGCGAGAAAACTGCTTTTTATTTTTCAAAAAATGATGACGAAAGCTTGAGCCTTAAAAAGGGCAACTGATTATCTCGGAGAAACGCAAGGTCCACTGCACCATTGCTCCGGTTAGCGCAGTAAGGGCGTAATACTGTGGAGGATGCCCTAATTCTCCATAGGCTCCGTTTGTGGTTAGGTTTTCATTAGACACACTACCTCCCCCCCTCCCCCTCCTAATTATTCATTCCTTGGCACGGTAAGCATAAAGCCGCATAACACCATTAATTAGGGGTCCGTAGTGTTATTCTTAGCTAATTGAGACAACCACTACCGACACTACACAGCTATCTAGGCTGATCGGAAAAAGAAGTTAACATTGATAGTTAACTTCCAAGCGAGCTCGAACAGCCGTGCGCTCCCATACAAACTGCATATTAATTTTAGAATGGGTTCCCGGGCACAAAATCATGAATCATGAAAATATGGACTTCGGCCCAGTTTGACTTGCAGATTCGGAATATGAAATTATCTCAACACCGTTAAGGCTCAAGCATCCGTCATCTTTTTTCGGAAAATAAAAAGCAGTTTTTTCTTTCAAAACAAAAGGTTTTGTCATGAAAATGTATTTACTGCATTCCATTCCTTATGTTGAATACAGTGAATACATTTTCATTTCAAAATATGTTGTTTTTAACGAAAAAATTGCTTTCAAATTTTCGATGATGACGATGATTTCAATGACGAATTGTTCAACGTTAAAGAAGCCAATTGTGATCAACTTCACCCCGCTGATCAACTACCCCCAGATTACGGTAGGTATGTTTGGTTCCAACAGTTTGAGCAACCAGCATAACTAAATGTAATCAGTAGTAGGCCGATCTCAGGATAGTCTATCTATATATGAGGGGCCCAGAATCAAAGGGGTGTAAGTGACCATTTTGTCGATTTTGAGCTGAGCATATCATAAAATTCTTCGGATTTCAAGCTTTCAGGAACTTTTTTAAGATTGTTTCTACGATGATTGGAAAAATTACAATAATTTAGAGAAAATTTGGTTGATTTTGAAGCTCCATACATTTTGTATGGGATAAAAAATTGGTCTAAAACTTTAAACCTCATTTACTCGAAAGTGAGTTTTTGTCACTTACACCCCTTTGCTTCTAACCCCCTCATATAAAAATGAGTTTGAAGTCCCTTTGAGGCAACAAAACTCACGAATGGCTGATCCGATCGGGATGACTCTTGCATGGTTTGATTTGTATTCATGGTGGCTGTGTTTATAAGTAAAAAAGTTTCAAAAATGAACTGAAAAAGTGAGAAAATTGATAAAGTACTGATTTTTCATGAGCTGGGAAGGAAATCAACACGATAGAAATGAAACCAATCTAGAGTGCGGTGATATTATGAGCTAAACAGTTGTCAAGAAACCCCCAAGAAGGCAAATCAAAGTTTGCCGGGACAGCTAGTTTTTCATAAAAATCTGGATAACCCTAGGGATAACCACACATTACGAGATGAACAATAAGAAGAAAAATAAATTACAACTCGCAGTACCAGAATTAATGTAAAAGCTGAAAAGCAGATATATCGCAAACTGCACTTATTAGTTGAAAAGTACAGGTTCCGTTGGCTCTCGCCCTAGGCCTAGGCTGATGCAATGTTCCCTTCTGTTTTACTACAAATGCTCAGCTCAAAGTGTTCGCTGACAGTAATTAACGATCGGTAGACGACAAGTCCGAAACATTTTTGGGCCACCGCACCACATTGCTAATAAAAGCCTGAAACGACAACGGCAGAGAGCATCATCTTTTCCTCCATGTGGACATCCATTAAGTAATGCGAACAAATGACGAGCGATTCATTCCGGATTCAAGGTTAATTTAGCTCGAATCGCTTTCAGCAATATTCGGTAGGCTGCTTTCGACTACTATACACAACTAGATGGACAAGCGTCAGTTTTTTCCTTTCCTTTTGAGTGCGCATATGCTCGCGCGTAAATATTTTTGAACGATTTGAAATGGAGGGTGGCAGGTGATTTTTTCAGCATGAGCTGGAATTAAAATCATATTTACATAAGTGACCAACCAACGCGTTGGCCACCCTTGGCACCTCAAACGAACGACTTGTTGATGACAGGGCGAAAGAGAGGCTGATGAAGGTAATGTGGGGGGCTTGAAGCTTGTAGACACCATTTAAGACGACGGTGTGGTCCGTAGCTAAATTGAATTACAGTTATTAAGCTCCATTACGGAGACGATGAAGGTACCCTAGCCGGATATCGTGCAGTCAAACAACGAGCGATCTGCTTAAAGTGCAGCAAAAATGGCGGTAATCACTATTATCTCTTTGACTTTGGAGTTAAGGTTGACTTAAAAGGCTAATTACAGGTAGGTTTGCTGTTCCGTTTTATTTTTTGCTACTTTTGCGAAACATGAACAATTAACTGTTCGTAGATATGATTATTGCGTATTTAAATACGGTGCACAACCAATTGGGTATTGCTTCATTTGTTGTGCACAAGGTATATCATCGATGATCGGTAAACATGTGGCATAACTAATAAGTGGAGCTGGTACAAACGAATCAACATGTCGGACAGCTCTTAAATATTCCATAGCTTAATTAGTCAAGTTAGGGTAATTGATCCGATCATGGAGGAGTTAAGCGCTGGGTTCATGTTTAAACCACAATTGTATCGCCCCAAGCAAACTTTTTACATGGATTGAATTGAAAATAATAAAATCCATCCTTAATCTACGGGAAAATAACGAAATATTGCCACTTTGATGTTGTTATGAGCATTTTATTCGTTTTTATCTGAAAGATCATTGTGTTCCTAATGTTGCGGTATGTGTTCCTAATGTTGCGGTATTTTGTTCCTATTGTTGCGGTATCCCATTGAAATCATATGGGATACCGCAACATTAGGAACACTACCGCAACAATAGGAACACAGCAGCAAACACATTTATGAAAATATTTTTTTAAAATAGGTTTTTGGGCAAATCTTAAGCAAACAAATGGTGCAATCTCATAATTTAAGCACCATACATCTATTAAAAATACCTTTTGGTAACATTTCAGTCGAAAAAGTGCTCAATTGCCATTACCGCAACAATAGGTACTACCGCAACGATGGGAACAATTACCCTATGCCTTTGGTTATCTGTTGCTTTTCCTTGACGTTTCCGAATTAATTTGAAATGACGATATTTGAATTCTGAATGTTAATTTTATAATGCTAGTGATGTAGTTTCTCTCAAAGTTCCACAGGGGTGAACGAGTGCTCCTCATTTACTCTCAGTCTTGACGCGAGCAGACCGTACGTTCTAAGTAAGTCTATATAACTTTCATATGACTGAACTTGTTCATACAATAATAACATAAACATATTTAGAATATGTATCTTACTCGAGGAGAACCCATGGTGGAACAAAGCTCCGAAGTGAAAGATCTTCATCCTGAGCGTTAAGGTGAAACGGGACGCCGTGTTATTTTTCCTATCTTGCCTCTCTTTCTAACAATTTGCCTCGCGTTTTTGAAGATGGTAATCTCGAGTTCTATCGCACTGAAGATGCTGAAAAACAATCAGCATATGCACTGCAAGTGAGCATACACAGTGATAGGTTTTTGTTGCAAAATATGAAGTAGAATCTGAGATTACCATCTTAGTAGCAACAGAGCAATGGCGGATATTTCCCCGACCGTCCCGTCCGCCCTTAACTTCCCTTCTTGCTTTGTCGAGCCTGCGCCACCATGAGCCTCTGTGCCTGCCTGTTCTGTGATATTCTGCCGTGTTCTGGTCGCTGGTTGGTTGCTGATTTCGTTCTTGCCCCTGCATGGAGAAGACTCACCACTACGTTCGCTCCCCATTTTCTACCTCTTTCGGCTTTTGATGACATCGGCGATGGTGTCGGGGTCAACTTTGAGCATCTTGGTTGCTATGCGATCGAAACCAGGAGACTCTGTTCGATTTAATGGCTATTACGCATGGCTATTTTCCGATCATCAGAAAATTGCTTTAAAATTCCAAACCCAGGTATGCAAAATCCAATACCGTAAACCGGGGTCAAATTGATCAGCGGGGTGAAATTGATCACTTGGGTACTACATTGTAATTCCATACTAGGAACTCTTAAGCATCGTAATGATCTTTAACTTTTTACGTCATCTGATTCATAGATGTCTAGAGATGAGTGTAAACTTTTAATTTTATAGAAAAAAGTTAGTTTTGCCTTATTTTTTCAAGGAATTTGCAATGTATTTCTCATTTAGCTGAAATCGTTGCTGCCAAACAATCAATTGCTAATAGGACTTCCCGTGAATTCTCTGTTTTAACATTTTTGTGGAGCCTTGGTTGGGATGTTATGCAACTAATTAGAACATGAAATTGTTATAAAAAGTTCATTTTTTGAAGAAATAGTCATTTATTGTAATAGAAATCACTTATTTCAAATGAAATTGCCTACCTTTGGGCGTTTAAGGGGGAAATTCTGAAATTCAATTTTGTATTTGAAGTATTAAATTCACTAGTTGTAAGATTTTAGACGCGTTATTCGGTTTTAGAAGAGCAAAATTAAGCGGTGAAGGAAATTTTCCTTTCCAACCGATGCTTAATTGTATACTGATCAATTTCGCCCCAAAGTGGCATTTCCAATATTTTGATATTTGAAGTTATTTAACTTAAAGTTTAAATTTGTTGAACAAAATTCTGTCGCATGGTTCCATGGAGATCCACTGGGTACTGGTTTTACAGAAAATCTTTTGGCAATATTTGAACAGGCACCGATGTTATCCGCAAAAGTTGTTTTAAAGTGATCAATTTGACCCCGGATTACGGTACCTTCAACAATAAGGTGATAAGTTAGAGCAAAGTCTGTTAGTCAAATTCTGCTATGCTCTGGCCTTCGAGATAAAGACGCTCCTCGTCACCGTGGAATTGGTTTCCCAATTCCAACGCCCCGTGCTCACGGGTTCGAAACCATACCATGATCCAATGTTACGCACCAACCGATGCTGCAGCCGAAATGTTAGACAAATAGAACATTCACAGCCAACTCAATGCTGTCGTGGAAAAGATTCCAAAAAGTATTATCAAGAACCTCATGAGCAACTTCAATGCAGGGGTTGATTCCGACAACTCGAACTATGAGCACGGTATGGGACACCATGGTCTCTGAGAAATGAGTAAGAAGACAGAGCTGTTTGCAGAGTTATGTGGCAACTATGACATGGTGATTGCGGGATCGCTCTTCCCCCATCGACCAGTGCACGAAGTGACATGGGTTTCCCATGATCGCGTCACGGAAAATCAAATGGACCACATCTGCATCAGTCAAAAATGGACACGAAGCCTTCTTGTGTGCGGAACAGACGTAGCGCCGACATTGCTAAGATTCATCGACAGGAGGATAAAATCGGGCGCCGGTTCAACACACGCCGATTGAAAGATGCTGCGGTGAAAAAGTCCTTCGTCGATGAGCTAGAGAACCGTGCTGCGTATATTCCGGATGGTGGAAGCTTAGAAGATCATTAGAGCCCCATACAGAACGATGACACCTGGAGGAAGATAGAGGAGCCCAGGAAAGCCAAGTCGCGATAGAGCGAACGAAAACATGAGGAGCCAAAGCCGTAGCCCGTCAGCGCTATTTGGCTCTCGAGAAGGAAGTGAAACGCTCATGTAGACGGGACAAATGAGCGTGGGTGGACTTCCTAGCCGACGAAGGCGAGAAAACCGCAAACACCAGCGACATCCGTCTCCTCTACGAGGTTCCACGTCGCCTTATTGGGACCAAGATGAATGCTACGATGCCCGTGTAGACACGTCTGGACAGCTTTTCACTGATTCGGCCAACTAGTTGAAATGCTGGATCGAACACTTTGGACACCCGGTTTCAAGTGTCAGCCACGACATTAACACGTCAGCATGAGGGCCACGGTTGACTGCCAAGGATTCGACGCATTGCCCGTGTCAACACCGAAGCTCCATTAGTACAGTGCATGAGATAGAAACAGCCATCCGTAGCATTAAATCGAACAGGGCCCCGGAGGTCGATCGCATATCAGCCGAGATACTCAAAGCTGACCCCGTAGTATACGCACAACTGCTGCATCAATTATACTGACACATATGGAAAACTGCGGCATTTCCGGCAGACTGGATGCAAAGGTACCAAAAAAAGGGTGACTGACTGTAAGCAATAATTAGTAGGACATCATGTTACTGTATATCGTTCTCAAAGTCCTCTGCAAAGTGATCCTCAACTGAATACAGGAGAAGATTGACGCAACTCTCGTGCCGGGAGATCCTGTATGTGCCCTATTGTCACGCTCCGTATCATCCTGGAGCAAATCAATGAATTCCAAGAATCTTTCTACCTGGTCTTCGAATAAGTGTAATCAGTTTCGTACCTTTTAATTCCGCCCTAATTGCTTATCTTTTGACAGATACGCGTATTTCGACTACCACTTGTAATCTTCCTCAGTGCCAGTTATCCAGTTATCAGTGGATAACTGACGCTGAGGAAGATTACAAGTGGTAGTCGAATACGCGTATCTGTCAAAAAATAAGCAATTGAGGCGGAATTAAAAGTTACGAAACTGATTACAGTACTCATTCGAAGAGGGTATTCTGCTTAGAGGGTTCGAAAAGTCGGTACAAGATCTCTACGTGGTGTTTATTGATTACGAAAAAGCTTTCGACCGTCTCAATCACGAAAATATGTGGAAAGCCCTCAGGTGCAAGGGTATCGCTGAGAAAATCATCGGCCTCATTGAAGCACAGTACGAGGCATTTTCGTGCAGAGTACTGCACAACAATGTCTTGTCCGATTCCATCCGGGTCGTTGCCGGTGTGAGGCAAGGAAGTATACTATCTACGCTACTGTTCCTCGTCGTAATCGATGAGATCCTGCTTGGTACGAATCATCGTGAACGTGAACCAAATCGTGGGTTGCTTACCATGGAGCACCTACATGATTTCGAATTGGCTGATGACGTTGCTCTCGTAGCTCAACGGTGCTCTGATATGCAGAACAAGCTCGATGATCTTGCCAATCGCTCTTCGGCGGCAGGTCTTACCGTAAACGTCGTTAACAAGACCAAATCATTAGATGTAAACACGGTCAACCCTTCCAGGGTTATGGTAGCTAGGGTAATAGTGGAGATTGTTGAAAGCTTCCAATATCATGGTACAGTGACCGGCAGAAAAAAAAGATCCACCATATAGTAATTGCGGTTTTACAATACATCCGCTATCCTTTAAAAATAGAACTCCAACTAGCATTATCAGAAGACGAAAGTATTATTTCCTTATCATCTAGCTAGAAACTGGTAAGCGTGCATTTTTTTTTATTTTGCTTGAATCTAACATTTATTTCCAAAAATGTACACCGTATTATGCATGAAATAATGTCAATATCGTAAAATGGGGTATCTATGATAATGCGGGTAACTTTGATAGTGCGACAGCCATGGTATAGTTTATCTTATAACTGGAGTCATAGTTAAGAAAAAGGCAAACGTAGATCAAAACTATAGGGTAAAAATGTAATTTGGCCATGCACGGTGATGTATGTTTTGTAGCAAAGAGTTTGTAAAAGTAGATACCGTGATTTCGGGTGAAATTGATCAGTGGGGTGAAATTGATCGACGTGAGGGCAATTTTTATTTGTCAATAATAATGCTTTGAACTTAAAACAATTTGTAAAAAATGACCATCATCTAGCACAAGGGTTTTTGAATGATGAGTTTACATGTTTTACAGATAATTAATCACATATTTCTGTATTAAATTGAAAATTTTCCGAAACTGTGTGTTTGGCGATTTTCAAAGACACTTTCAAACTTTTGTTACCGTAGCTGTATCGCACATGGAATTAATATTCGAATGAATGTTTATAGCTGCCAGGTGTTCGCTAAACCCGATTTCGTCATCAAAAGTTCTATAAATATTAATATTTATGCATAAAATTGTACTTTTTCTAATGTAATGACTTGTTAGTAAGGAAATTGCATACTTTGAGGCGTTTAAGTTAGATTTAATAAACTTTAAACTTAAATAATTAAGAATTTGCTAAACTTGTAAAAGTTTTACAAAGCTTTTCGCATTCTGGGGTGGATAATTCAGATGGAAAATTTATTTCCAGCACTTACAAAGACATTTCACTGACTGATCAATTTCACCCCGAAACTAAAATTTCTGATTTTTTATTTTATATGATATTTATTGCAATAAAATGATTTGCAGTAAAAGTTTCAACCTCGTTGACTGATGAAACTCGTGGTCGTACTTGTTTTAAAGCAATGAGTTTGACCATATCGATAACTATTCAAAAATTAGAAGCCAGAAACTGTGAAAAGTGATCAATTTCACCCGAAATAACGGTACTTCTATTCTCTATTCTGATGACTTACGTTGAAAATATGTTTAAAAATTAAAAAATTACTTCAAAATTATCGAAAATGTAAAATATATCACTAAAACCAGGCATGTGCAGGTATGCAAGAGGACACACACTTTACCGTCACATTCAATATGGACCTCAAAATCGTTGAAATAATAATTGTAAGACATGGGGATTTTTTTTTATTACCGAACAGGATTGGGCCGAAGGGTCTCCGATCTCAATGAAAATTTTACCAGAGCTAGAGGTCGTGGATATATGAACATATTTGGAATTCAAAAAAAATATAGTGGCCTACTTTCCCGGAAAACGCTAGATGAAATTTCACGATTTTCCAAAATTTTCTAAAACACCCCAAACTTTAAAAAATCATATCTCAAAAACTATGCATCGTAGAACAAACTTTTTTTTAGTGAAATCGACGCCAAATTACCTCAGCAATAAAAATACACCGAGAAAAAAATTTCTCAGAAAATTTTTCACCGTAGAGAAAAAACGTCTAAAAATGCTGATAAAAGTACCGTCTGTATCATAAATTATTTTCAACAAAATTTTTCGTTCTTTGACACCAACATGGAATCTCTTACCGTTTTGAAAATATAGCCATAAAACCGACGGCCAGTCGCTATATTTGCATAGGAAGCCTTCTACAACAGCGGCCATTCACTTGTTGCTACACATTTGCATTGCAACGAACAAATGACATTCACTCATTGCAACGTAACTTTGACACCAACGTGCATTGGAGTACACTGCCAGCATGACTGACAGCTCAGCTATAACAACACTTTATCGCTTTTTAAATGCAACTACTTATCAAATTTTGAAATAATGGATTGGTAACTAAAAAGCGTTGCAAATAACAAGTTCACAACGAGCAAACGCATGTTTGAACATATATTTTCCATATCAATCAAAGTAATCATATGCAACCCGTTAGAGATAAGTGGATATCAGGTAACTATTAAATATCTTTACACACAAAACTTTGTTTTCTTTTTATAGTGTTTTCGTTGTTTATAAATTCATTGGTATGTGGATTCTTCTATACACCATAATGAGATCATTTTCCAATCATTATTTAGTAGCATCATCTGTGCAAAATGTGCAAATTGTATGATGTGTTTTAGGAGAGAAATACTTATTTAAGACTTATCAGAACTTTGAAAGATATATACCATAGATTAGTGGAACAAACATGTACAATTTACTAATTAGTACGGACAATGAATTAAAACCAAGAGTTTTCCATGCCTACAACTTTTTAACGCATCGATAAAACATTGTTGCTTAAAACCTAGCTTATCCTGTTCTAAGAAGCGACACAATTCCAACAATGACGATATTAATGTTTAGCAAAGATCATATAAACATTAATACCAAGTAGGTATAGACCCACTGAATGGACAACAGTTGAGGTAGCGCGGTACGCTCGAGGATCGATCATTATCCTCACAGTAAGTTTTGACATTTATTAATAAAAAAAATCAATTCAATCAAATCAATTTATCACTTATTTTTCAAAGGAACGGTTTGTTGTTAAAAATACTTCATCAGTTATGAGAACTATCATTTCAAACAATTTGATAGGCGTAGACTTTGGTATTTTTATCTAGGTATTAAAAATTTGCTAAAAAAAACTTAAATTTATTCAACGTTTGGCCAATCATGAACTACAAGACGGTATTATGCAAACGTCAAACTAGAACATAAACGACCCAAACTATTCGAGTAGCCTAGTATTCGCTTTTCCTATTACCCATAATATATTTGAATCAACCAATGAATCGGTGCACTGTTCAAACTATTAAAATATTGTCTAAAATTGTTTAATGCTCTAAGATTCCGAGTAAATGTTTAATTAAAAGAAATCCTCTAACGTCCTCATTTAAATTCACATCCTGTACATTTACGAAGCTCCATTGATCAGTATTGGATCCTTAACTATATCTTTTGAAAATTTCTAGAATGCTTCCTTTATTTCTGAACGAAACAAAAGAATTGTAATAAAAAAATACAACACAAATAAACATTTTTGTTACTTACGCAGTTATAAATATTACATCATTTAGGCTGTAACAAAAGGACCTCGTCGTATCGCACACATTTTTCCATCGGTTTATGAATTTCTCTCAGTATGAAGCTTGCGTTCAACATTTCATATAAGAAATTATTCCATGTAAAATTCAGTTAAATGAGATAGAAATTCGCATGTCAAGTTTTTTTTTCTCGTCGGGTATAATTTTCTAAAATGTTGCTGTCTAGTAACCATTCTCCAGTAAACGGTAAGAGATTATATTTTGGTGTCAAAGAACGAAAGGAAGAACATTAGTTTTTGCGCTTAGAAAAATTTTGTTGAAAATAATCTATGATACAGACGGTACTTTGATCAGCATTTTTAGACGTTTTTTCTCTATGATGAAAAATTTTCTGAGAATTTTTTTCTCGGTGTATTTTTATTGGATTGCTGAGGTAATTTGGCGTCGATTTCAATAAAAACAATTTGTTCTACGATGCATAGTTTTAGAGATATGGTTTTTTGAAGTTTGGGGTGTTTTAGAAAATTTTGGAAAATCGTTGAATTTCATCCGGCGTTTTCCGGGAAAATAGTCCACTGTAACACTAGTTTACAAAATAAAACGAAAGTCGTGAACTTCTGTCAACGGCCAAAATTTTTGAAGCATAATTTAGCGCTGATTTCGAAACCGTGCTTCAAAAAATTTAAAGTAGAACAGTTTTTTAGTTTTAGCTCAATATCGAGTCTTATTTTTTTTTTAAATATGGAATTTAATAAAATCAAATATCTTGCGTTTTGTTCAACCAATTCTAATTCTTTTCTATAAATTAAAAGCTGAATATAATACCATTCGATCATCTGAATACAGGTTTTGCGTCAGATTGATGAAAATCAAGATATTGGCGAGTTTTGGGGACGATCTCCTTAAATTTTAGCAAAATTTCCAAAAAATTATGAAGAAATGTATGTTTTTCAACGAGAAAACAACAATTTAAAAATCCTTTCTCAACGTTTATTTGACATATCATATGTGGGTGAGTTACAGTAAAAAATTCAGCTCAATCGGAACATTGATTACGGAGAATGAGATGTATGAAGTGAGCGACTTTGCTTAAAAATAGAACAAAAATCGATTTCAAATCATCAAGCTTGTATGGAAAGTCGAAAAAATTTCCGCTCTACTGTAATCTTTTTTCCTTCGCGTTTTCGAACTCAGGGCATGATTCTACACCAAAAACGATCATCAGCTTACCGAGTTCAAAAATGCTGTAAACTAGTGTAATTTTTTTTGAATTCCAAATATGTTCATATATCCACGACCCCTAGCTCTGGAGAAATTTTCATTGAAATCGGAGACCCTTCGGCCCAAACTGTTCGGTAATAAAAAAAAATCCCCACATTTGAAAGCCTTATAGCAGTGAGAAATGTTCAATAAAGAAGCATTAAGTAGCCAATCTCTTAACATTCATCTGGATCGCTTAAAATAGGGTAACCAATATAATTTGGACCCCTATATATTTTGGACCCCCTGGGTCGTATTATCACATTTTTTACAGATTTAATGAAGAGATGATGAAAGTTTTTAGAATCATTTGCTAAATTAGATTGCTCTGCACGAGCAACAATCATTTCCTCACTGGAAATATCATTATTTGCCATGAAATTATTCTTTGGCAATTTCGTCATCCGTGCGAGTGTCGCATCATGTTTACGAAAAGAGAATCTGGTGCCGAGGAAACTTGCAGATGTAAACAAAAACGTTTATCATTCTAGCGCACTAAATTCGCAAAGTTCGTCGAATCAGTCTTTGTCAATCAAGTAATTAGGATGTGATCCAGCATATTCAAGTGGCAGATGCTCCAAAAATAGTTTCAAACGGGTTTAAACACCGGGTGTCCAAAATATATACTTAAGAGGGTCCAAAATACATTGAGGTGTCCAAAACAGTGAAAACTGATGTTTCAAAAATCAGATATTTTCATCTAATTTTCATCCAGAAATGACCTTGTGAGTATTTTTAATGGGCAGTGGAGGCTTTAAGGATCATACTAACATCATCATTATGTGTAACACCTTCTGAATCTATTTGATTTTGACTTAAATTCAATCTAATGTCCTCTAGGGGTCCAAAATTCGACCGTTACCCTAGGTGGTGTCCAAATGATATTGCAGGTTTTCCATTGTAAATATTTTTTGGTCATTTGATAAACTACATGGGGATGCTATGCTATTGCATACTTGGAGGCGTATTCTGTGGGTCTGACGATATTTCCTCGATTTTTACAAAAAACTGTATTAGTTATCAAAATATACGCCTGTTAGACGAAGAAATTTGATTATCTACAAGAAAATATTTGTTAATTTATACTACTTCCGTGATTCAACAGTATTCATGGCTAAACATTGAGATAATAGCCCTGTCCAAATTATATAGGTATAACTGAGGGTCTCCAAAACATATATTCCGGGTCAAAAATGCAATTCTAACAGGCGATTAGAGATAGTGATTTTCTCAGCTTAATATGCTTTCGTTAAGGTTTTAGTCACCAGGAACGCAAATAACAGTAATATTTGTACGCAATTCAGTATTATAATTTCTATTTTATACTACTCATTTCAGTATCATAACGACTTACTTTTCCGTACCGGTTCATTATGCAACTGAAATGAATTGCATAATGAAAAATAGTTGCATAATGTTCATTATGCAGCTCATTTGAGTTGCTCTATGAACATTATGCAACTCAAATGAGTTGTATAATGAAAAAATCATTGCATAAAATTTTGTATGGAACTCGTTGCAAAACTCGATTTTTTCAGCACTCTTCGCATTTATCCAACTCGGCAAGCCTCGTTGGATAAATGTACGACTCGTGCTGAAAAAATCAAGTTTTTGCAACTTGTTACATAAATAACTATAAGCGTATTAGTAACTTTGCAAAATATTGAAATGGTTTTTAAGGAATTTAAGGGACAATTTTTCCAAAGTTGTCCTCAGCCTGTCCAAAAAACATGTACCCTAGACTTACTGAACAATAAAGCGCTCAAACAGCATGAAATAATGTGAATACTCTCAGCACGATGCAAGCTGTTAGATATCCAAACATTAAAAGAACGTCGAAAATTCGCCATGATTTCATTTATAAATGACACCGAGTTGACACACAGGAAATTTTATCAAAATTGAATTTTTATGCCTAAAGACACTTCACCACTTATGTGGCATTCGTGCCTGGGGTCTACATTATGGTTGACGACAAACAAATAAATAAATTTCCATTTGTAGTGTTCTCGTACTCCCAACAGACAAAACCAAGAAAATTGATATTACTTTTCAACACACACCAACAGTATCGTTGTTTTAGAATGCCCAGTAGAAAACATTGATTTGTCTTTATTAAAGATACTTTCAACCCTTGGCTGGTTCGTCTCTGGTGCAGTAGAAAACAGCTGAACAGCGAACATGTGATGAATTGCCGTTTTCTTGGTGTATTGCTATACTGCTGTTCAGCTGTTTTCTACTGGGCATTTTAAAACAACGATATTGTAGAGTACGCCTAACCATAAAATCCACATCACGTTTTCTTAATGGAAAATTAACTAAATGTGACTTTTTTCTACACCGGATGGTCAACGCAAGTTACATTTACCACATAGATATCATTCACTTTTGGATAATCATTTTGATAAATGTGAGTACAGTCATGACCCGCTGGTTGGGGGCTTAATATGGGTGGCTTTTTAGTTTGGGCTCCGTTAGTTGAGCTGTCAGCCAACTAAAAAGCACCTGGATGTCATACTTCAATGTCAAACTGAAAATGACAACCAATCTGTAATTCCGAGGGGCGAGCTAATGAGTTTTTGGTTTCTTAAACTTAACTGATAATCGAGAAGAATTTCTGTTTCATATTTCTTAAAAAAAAACAATATGTACAATTACTTCGAAACAAATGCAAGACATCGGCAATCTTTATTTTGTTGATCATTGAAAGCGTTTTGTGCTTGCATTTTGGTCCGGGTGGTTTCATAAACATCTATATTTTCACTTCACCGGCTAAAAATGGGTGAAAATAATTATTTCTCGCATTGGCCATACATGTATCTTGCAAAATGTATCAGTTTTGCTCTAAATGTAAAACAAATTGAAAAATTTTAGTTTTTACTTCCAACCTAAACATGATTTAAAAAAAAAAAACAATGCGCACGCCCCTTGTGCTGCTGTCACTTCACCCAACTAGCGAATCGAATCCGTTGGTTGGGTGGAGGTTGTGGCTCAACGAGCGGGTTCCGACTGTATTTTGAGTGAAACATCTTTCTTGATGATTGGCTTAAAGTTGCCCAAGTCACCCCGACTGACGGTGTTGATTAGTTATCTGATTCGTCGGACTCTGGTATTTCCTTCTATTTTCTTTAGCGTAAGGTCCCTGTGTTCCGCTAGCCTTTCTCAGTCTTCTTGGGAAAGGTATCCGTACCTGTCCGTATTTCGATTGATGACATCTGTCCAGGTGTATCCCGGTCGTCCTCTCTTCCTATGTTGCTTTTTGTATTTGACTACCAGCTTCAAAAGGCTCTCGTCTTCGATTCTCATGATGCGACTACAGTAGCGCATCTGGAGTGCCCTGGCTTTTTTCATTATCGTCTGTACTTTTTCCACTCTCGCCTGCTTCTGTGTCTTCACAGCATCGGGCCAATTCATCTGTTATTTGTCGCGTATTTTCTGAGCGAAGCTCTTGAACTTTTTGTTAAAACCACCTACTACTTGCGAGCCATATATCATGGTGGGTGAAATTAGTGTGTTATACAAATGTTTTCCGACCTGGATCGACGGCTTGTCTTTTTTTTGCCAAACCGTAGCACAAGCTTTGATGCCTTCACTGCTTTCCTGCATTGTGTTTTCATTACTATTGGCCTGCATGCTGCATTTGTATCCGTAATTGTGGCGCTTAGGTAGATACCTACTCAAACTCTCTTGAAATCAAATATTCAACTCCGTTGATTTCTATTTTCTCGGATGTTTGCCCAAGTGGCGTCCATACTTTTATCTGCGTTTTACTAGTATTTTACTATTACCTACTTTCAACGCTTACCTATTCAGAACCAGGTTTGCCTCCGCCAGGTGTTTGGATAGTACTGGGAGTAGTCTATTCAGTTGATGTACATTCTTTGCAATAATTAAAATGTTGTCCGCATAATATAGTTTTATTGGGAACCTGAGCTGCGAGATTTGATCCATTATGAAGTACCCTGTTCTAGTTTCCTAATTTTTGAAAATGGAAAAATTTGATTTGCTCCCTAAGATGAGTTTAACAGCTCTCCAGGGCATTCACACCTTGGCCAGCGAGCCGAAGAGATTGAAAAACTCGGATAACTTGAAAACTCTACCATAGGGTGAGCAACTTCTGAGCGATTGCCGAGTAGTTGTCCCATGCACAAAAAGGCGATCAAATTTGTAGAGTAAATGAAGAGAGAGAATTTATGCAGTCGGCTAAGTCAAGGCCGGTCTACAACAAACTAGACCCCGAGTTTTCCTGAGTCCTCAAGATATGTTTTATAAAAGCGCCGGCTGTTGAACAGGAATACTTATGTGCAGAATAAAGTGGATAATAAATGTTTCATATAGTTTTAACATCGCTTCCATACACTCACTGAGTTTATCACAATGGAGCAAGTAGCTTATACGAAATTTAACAACACTTGCTCAGTCAGTTTATTCAACTGCACTGATATAGCTGAACATTATGCTGAAGTAATGTATCTTTAGAGTATTGTTAAGTTTTAATACTATTATGATGAATAAGAGTTTTATAGTAACATCTTATTCTCAAAGTTCGCCATGTTTGTAATTTGTAAACAAACTTGCAGCATAAACATTTAACCAGCGCATCCGTGGCTAAGTTGAACAGTAGAACAACAATTATTGAATAAACGTACATTTTATAATGCTTTAAGAACGATGTATGCCCAAGCAACCAAAAGTTCGGATAAAATAGCATGTTTGGGCTTAATCAGCTATTCGAAGGTATATGAATAGCATTCTATTCAGCTCACTTTTTAAGTAATTAACCGAACTTCAGTTCACAAAAAGTACACTTGTGTCGCTGAAAGGAACGCTATTCAGCTTAAAAATAAACTTCGAAAAAATGAAAAAAAAAAATGTTTAGTCCTCAAAAGTAATTTATTATTAAGAACCATTAGTTCATGTGGAATCCAAATTGACTAATACCTTGAAATAATGTTTGATGTTTTTTACTTACTGAGATTTGACTCGGGATCTCCTCGTTGAAAGTCGGTGCCTAACCACTACTCCATGTATGTGTTGTTACGCACTGTGGGATTTTACTCAATGTGCTGATATCATATAGTAGAGCTCAATCAGGTTCGCGTGTGAACTTTCCCTGAACTTGGAATAGTTTTTGAAGTCGAAAGTTCGAAAGAAGTTCACGTGGAACTTCTTGTGAACTTACGTAGTTTGACATTTTCAGTTTGTTGTGGTTCGCAGTGCAAAGCAATAAATTAAGGCCAGTGTATCGACTTCAAGAAAAAAATATAAGCTTTCAGCTTGGTTTTCAGTGAATACGATTGCGTCGTTTACCGGTGCGCTGCAGTTACAAGTGAGACGGGTGTGAAAACATCCAGCAAAGCTGGAAAATTTTTGTGCGCAGGCGAAAAACCCCCGGCGGCATCCTGGGGGGAACAGGTTTCCGCTGCGGGAGCAGCCTTTGATCCACACAATACGGATCCTTTGCGTTGATTACAAGTAAGTACGTTCAAATATTATAGTGGAACAAAGTGTACTTGTGGAATTAACACAAGCTGTGGCTGCTGGGCTCGATTTCCGAGTGATTTAATTGAATGAGAACTTCTCCCCGGCCCCGCTGTCGCCGAAGTTCAAGTGAAGTTCACTTTTGGTACGGTTAATATTTATCAGAACTTTCAGTAGTAAGTTCAAAACAAGTTCGAAACAAGTTCGGAACGGATGATTTCAAGTTGTTGGAATATGTTCAAATGAACTATATTTGAATTTTAAAGGCACGCAAAAGTTCAACATGAGTTCGGTTAATATTTGATTGAACCCTTTTTTAAAGTTCAACATAAGTTCTTTTTGAACCTTTTTTCGACTTTAATGTCGTTTTGAAGAGAAGTCAAAAGCTTGTACATGTACTTCCAAGTTCATAAACAATACAAGAGTAACTTTTTGGAGAATTAAGTTCAACGAAACCTGGAATTGAACCGAACTTGAACTTCTGAGTTCGTTCTTCAAGTGGAATCCGAACTTTTGGTTGCTTGGGTGTTCAACAGATTCTCCATTAAAAACAAAGTAGGTAGGTAGGTACATGCTAGTAGAAGAACTGATTTTTCGAAATATTATTCGGAATTGTCAATTTCAATTAAATAGAACTGATCATATTCATTACAATACAACAATGTATGCCCAACTCAGATCAATCACCGTTTGATCTGTTTTTACATCGGCTCGTTGAATATATCACGTCACGCTAGATTGACAAACTGGGACCAATAAATATAGCTTTAATTTTAATTGAAAACCAGTTTTTGCCGCCGTTTAGTGTCTTATATTTTCACACATACTCTGCTTGGTTGTTGCTCTCTCATTCTCTTTACCCCTCCAAAAACTTAACCAAGACGATCCAGCCAGCAGCCGGGCAAAGCTTCATAGAGCGGATTTACTGTATCTATCTTTTGTCCCGCTTCATCTTTCAATGCTTCTCTTAAAGATTCGAATCACATTTCACAAACACTACCGAAAGTCTCTCTCTTTGTTTTGAAGCACTAACTACGACACCCATTGCCTGGTGTACAGCATAATTCAAGAATGCAGAAGAAGGTGTGGCTTACCTCATCCAACCAATCACAACGCCTAGACTGCAATTCGCTTTGTTGTTCACTTTCTCCGCACCTTTTCGCGCTCACGCTCATTTGACTCTGTGTTGTTTGTTTCTCGCTTGCGGTCTTGCCTCGGTATCATATCACTTTGCCGCTAACTCATTAGAGAGCGCTCCCGTTCACGTTCGTTGTGTTGAGTAGGGGCCAACGCGCCACCACCAATCGCCTAGCCACACCGTGTCGTCGTGCCCGTGCGGTACAAATCAAAGAGTAATTCGTTGAAAGTTGATAGTAATTGATGAGGGCGCAATGCCAAGATTTTTTTTCCTCTGTTAGCATTTTCGCGAGACCACCGGGAACGATTTCGTCTATCCAGTACTCTGCTGCTGAAATGGGGCTGACGTCGTCAACTTAGTGGTTGGCGATGCTTAAATCGATGCCTTTACTTATCAGCACAGAATGATCGGATTGCAAATTGTTTTAAGAATTAATTCAGAATTCATGAAGAATACATAATTCTTCAATCAATCAATTCTTTTAAGTAGATTTCATGCTGTCCGGCGTTGTCCATAAACTATGTTGACTCAAATTTGGCAATCTCAGATCCCACTCCTCTCCCCCTCGTGGACTTTCGTCCATACAAAGTTTTCGAAATTTGTAAGGACCATGGTCTTTGTCCAGAAACGGCCCCCCTTTCATCTCTCTGAGTCTACGTAGTTTGTAAACAGTAGGTTCCACTCATACTTGGGCCACACTTGAACAGTTGTGCTGATTTGAAACGTTAACGACCGGCCGTCGTTGAAGCCCCGGCTTGATAACTTCTCACGAATCCATTCGTTTTAGGTGACACAAGAGTAAGCTGATCTGGGACAGCAAATTCATTCGAAATAGTCGCCACAGGTAGCTGTTCGGTTTCCCAGATCTTGCCCCAGTGCAACCAGTGCAGGCCAGTGGTAAAATTGTATGGTCTCATCTTGATTAGTTCAGCTGCGATACCATCCTCACTAGCTGTTTTGAGCTGGTTATGACAATCGGCTCGTGGACAAAGCCGTTGCGGGATGCGTTGAACTTTTGGTAGGACTTCCGCGATTCTTGAGAAAGACACAGCAATTCCATTTCCTCGCACTCCGCTTTTTCCAAATGATGCGAGGTTTCTTCTCCCGAAGGAGGTGGGTGTGCTGCTTCCGCTTCTGCTTGCAAAGCTTTACGTGCTGTCGGGTCACATGCTGCAGCCTGACCGCCGACCAGTAGCCTTCTTAAAAAGAGGGGCATTTCATCGTGGAGCTCGCCTTCGTCTGGCAACGCTGCCTCGAAATTCTGCGCGTATGCTGAGGTTATATCCGGTTGTGACAGTCGCCCTAGTTGTACCGAGGTTGCCGTCGGTACCGCATATTATTGTTGATTACGGACAGTTTTATGCGCATTTTGACCATCGCCAAGTAGTAGTCAGAAACGATTTTGGCGCTACGATATGTCCTGACGTCGGTAATATCGAAGAATCGATCACGCGCTTCCGATATTGCCCATCACGATAGAAGCTGTTCCAAGCTCTCGTGTATTACCACAGCTAAGGTTGACTTGAGGAGAAGGTCACTAAGGATGACCCTTCCCAGTGGCTATCGAGACTCTGTATTGACCTCAATATCTAGGGTCGGCACGCTTATCATTGCTTCTTTCGCGGATTCAGGAGTTAGGACACTTGAGTTAGCTTTTCACACTCTATATTTCGCTCTGTACACTTCTTCTATCTTTCCCTAGCTATATACATTCACTCTTCTTCCACCCACGTTCTTAATCTAGCCAGACCTTTCTACGGGGACCCTTTCTCCTGCTGCCATCATCCACCGATTCTGTCCCTTTTCCATGTCCGTTGCAACCTTTGCCGCCCATACGAACCGGGATGTCTGCGACCACTGAAGAATGGGCCTCAGGTTAGTCCTCGGCCTGGTGTAGCGAATGGCCGGATCCTCATCTGCCCAAGTCTTCGCCGGATGTAGCCACGGCGGAAGGTGACCCATTTTGGGGTTAGGTTTCACCTTTGCAGTTATGGTAAAACCACGGTGAAACCTCGGGGTTCTGTGTCCTTATACGCCTGCACACTCTTGATCCTCGTTTTGGCTCAACGAACAGCAAGCATTTCCAACTATGCTGTTGGGGAATACTTGGGAAAATGCCAGATCTTATGGTCACGATCCATCTATGATCTATATTCATGTCATGGACTCCATTTGCTACCAACGTATCCTATCTCCACGTTTTCAGGAGTCATTTGGTGGACATTATTGCAGAATGATGGTACCGTAATCCGGGGTAACATTGATCAGAATTTTCTATCTTTCTTGCATAATTCTCTTGTTAAAGCAAACGTTACATGTTTTATATTTTTAAAACAAGTACTGGCCCTCTGAGTATGTGTTAAGCTACTCGAAAAAGTATTGCAAAACTTTAAAACATGTTTAAATAGGTTTTTTAATCTAATTTTTGATTGTGTTGATTTGGGGTAACATTGATCATGTCAGTGATCAATGTTCATTTGTGTTGAAAATACCCTTACTTACTAAATTCGGGGTCGCTGATCACGAGTATGTTGTCCAAATTCTAACAAATTATGTACTTTTTAAGTTATTTTAGGATTAAAATCCTCTAAATCACGAATAACGCCTAAAGGTAGGCAATGGCTTAAGGAATTGATAGCCGACTTCTAATAAATCGTATATTTTACTGAAAAATAGCATTTTCATAAAAGTTTCGTTTATTAACTCCAACTCTAGGATATCATATTGAAGTAATACAGTGATTTCGAACCTCATATTGTATCTAGTATTCACCCCATGCATGAATGTTTGACAATGTATCTCATTGCGTTACGAAACACAATTATGGAAAAATCGATTTAATTCAATGTTTATGAAATTCAATTTTCATAAATTGCATGTAATTTAATAGCTAAATGATAGCAGATTTCGATATACCATTCCATAGCAGAAACTGATTCAATATAAAATGCTTGTTTGAACATTTCATGAGGTGGGTCAAGCCGATCAATGTTACCCCGCTGATCAATGATACCCCGGATTACGGTAGCTACTATTGTTGGCTGCGTCCTTTTCGGATGATCAGCAAACACAGGGTGGAACTACACAAACACAGCACAAATATTCTCCTGAATTTTAATTAAACAAACAGACGGAAGCTACACTAGACCGCAACAAAATCTCACAAACCTGCTGAGGGGGTACTACGAACCGTTACAACTTCTAAACTAGGTAGCGCACCTTGGATTCCGTTCAACACACCTCATGTAGCGCTACGATGCCAAATCCGCGGTCCTTCAGGACATCTGCGATTTTTCTGGAGTTTTTCCCGTAATTCCCCTCGAAGGTCTTGGGAACCCTTCCAGTATTCTTCTAAAGATTTTTCCTCTCGGGGTTATTTCGGGGTTCCTCTCGGTATTCTCAAATCGATTCCTCTCGGTATGCTTTCAGCGACTCCTCCACAATTCTTTCAGAGATTTCTTCTGGGAATTCTGCAGATATTTCTCCGGAACTCCTGCCAGGATTCATCTCCGGATTCCTTTATTAGATTCCCACGGAATACATTCAGTGGTTTCTCATGCGATTCTTAAAAAAAAAAAAATGCTGACATTTCGTCAGTTCTTTATGGACTTCATCAGGTATTTCTCCCGGGGTTCTTTCAGAGAATTCATCCAGTATTTTTTCCGAGATTCCTTAAGTATTTTTTTTTTTAGAATTCAATTCGGGTCTCTTGGTTTCTGTGTTTTCTTTTGGAATTTATTTTCTAGAATTCTTTTAGGATTTTCTCCGGGTTTCTGTCAAAGATTTACAAAACTTTCCAGTAATTCCATAACAAATCCTCTTAAAATTCTTCACACGGGATTCATTCAGGGATTTTTCCGGGACTTCTTCAGGGATATTTTCCGGCTTTCCATCAGGGATTTCTCCCGATATTCCTTTAAGGATTTTTCTCGGTTTTTTTTCCAAGTTCTTCCACGGATTATTTCCAAAATTCCATGTCTGTCGTGAAGAAATCACCTTACTTTTGTAATATGTAAAATTGTCGATTGGGTAAATTCTAACCGGTTCTGAAACAAGACCACCTTTAGGCGCAAATATACTGTGTAAAGACTGCCCCAGAAAGTTTGAACGCAGTCAGAAACCATTTCACAAAATTTGGTAACTAGTCCTTTTTTATGGCTGCATCCTGTTGTTTACCCTTCTCGCTCATCATTTGTGTAACGGTTTGATCGATTCCAACAGTGGTGCTGAAAATGCGTGGACTTTCCGTGGAACAGCCTGGTAATTAATATTGGTAGCGTGGTAATATTAATATTGAGCACAAATGGTGTAAAATGGAAGGAGTAAATGAAAAGGTGGTGCCAACAGCGACCAGGAAATTCGGTGAGTATAACACCTTTAAGGGTAAGCCGAAATCGGGACGGAAGAAAGCTAACCCTCTTTTGGATAAATGGATCATGAAGGCATTTGAAAAATTAGAAGAAGGTTTTAGAGGGGGATGTGGCCAAAAAATTGGCACTTTGAAATCCAATGTACACGGAGTCCGCAGCAAGAAGCATCGATCAGGCCCAGAATGCGAAAGTTGTATGACAAGATGCTTGCTGGGAATACGAATTGCATAATTATGGATGACGAAACTTACGTGAAGTTTGACTACAAGCCCTTGCCGGGGCCACAGCTATGGTCTGGCAAGCCATTTGTTGCTGTGGTAAGTGTAGAGAATAGAAGAGGTACTGGAAAATGCGAGAAAGATAGAAGTTGAATGAGAGAATAACGGGGTTGCCATGGAGACGCAGGGTAGAAGGCAGATAAACAGATCTAATAAATTAATCTTGTGAATTATTTTGACGGATACAAACGTATTTCATTTCGCGGTGGAAATTGGCCGAAAGAACCAACCCCAAACAGTTTTGAGGCCTGGAAATAGATTCCGCTCGTTTCGGACACGACAGTAAGGTCTCGCACCATTTCATCCCAACTGCTTCAATGAACAGTGAAACATACATCAGAGTGTGCTTGCGAAAACGACTACTGCCCATGATTCGAAGCCACAAGGATCCTGTTATCTTCTGGCCAGATCTTGCATCTTGTCATTATGCAAAATCAACGGTAGAATGTTACAACACAAAATAATGTGCCATTCGTTCCAAAGGACATGAACCCTCCAAATTGTCCACAAATCCAACCAATTGAATTATTTTGGGCATTGATGAAGGCACATCTTAGGAAACATGTCTCGGCAGCAGATAAAAGTTTCAAAACTTGTCACTAATAAATCTGTGCTGAATCTCATGAGGAACGTCCGCAAGAAGGTGCGCAAGCTAGCATACAACCGATAGATCGAAAATATTAAGAACGCTAATCCGAAGTACCACTCTAAGACCAACGTCCATACTTTCTGGGGCAGTCAATAGCGTGAAACGGGTGAAGCGAAATTTTGTGCACCAGCGCCGCCTGTGCACCAGTTTGTGCTATCTTCCTTACTCATTCATAATTTTTGTAAACGGGGACCTCAGTAAACGTCAAATTTACAGTGGGAGAGAGTAAGACAGCATCAAATGCTGCACCGGTTAATTACATCGGCATGAGTATGTATCTTAGTGAAAATCTTGTAGAAATGGCCAAACCTGCCTACGGATTCCCACTCGCCAAGGTTTTGGAGGCCGTCATGGGTGCGTTGGCCATGCTTGTGACATCAGTGAAGACTAATGTCCCGGGAACTTTCAGTGGAGGAGAAGGATTTCCTCAACAGCTCTCGTCGGTTACTGATGCAATGGCGAAAACGCATTCACGAGAGATGTACAGCGAAGCAGATCAATCGGCTGCAAGTCGTTCATCAGCTCGAGCGAATTGAGTAGGCGCTGTGCTGGGTTTTGGTGAAACGACGAGGAATGCAGTGGAATGAGAAGTGACGACGATGAAGATAACGGGAATAAGACCAGTGGTGCAGCAGCCGCAGCAACGAAGAACCCAATGACAATCGCGAGTGAACTCGAAAAGGGAAAATGGATCGCCGCCATATACAGACCTTGCTGAGGTAGTGAAGGGCTCCAATATATTGTGCCATCTTTGCAGCGGATCGCACATTCCCATCCAATGCGACAAATTTCGTAACATGCTCTCGAGTGCGCGATTACAGTTTGTCAAGCAGAAACTGCTGTGTGCCAACTGTTATGGAGTGAACCATAATTCCGCGGAATGCCCATCGGCAGGTCTATGTTTGCGGTGCGATGACAAGCATCACACGAAGCTCCATGCCGGAATGGAACGGAAGCAGTGACAACGTTTAGGCAGTCAGATCAATGAATCATAAAATCGGTGAGTCATCAGCAGGTTGCTTGTAGCGTCGAAGGATACGTGCGGAGACCAACCGGTCCCCGTTTCAGGCAAGTCGTTTTTTGTATCATTCTAACACAATAAAAATCACCTTCTCATCTCTTGCAGAGTGATTGAAAACGCTTCACTGCAGATCAGTTCTGCATGCCAAAACGCTCGAAGTTTGTATGGGAAAACTTTTTTTCCGCTAGGCGGCGCTGTAAGCGTTCAATAATCAAACGCTTTAGTATTATTGTAGGTGACTATATGCCAGAGAACGTTGTCGAAGACCGCGAAGTGATCCGACGGCTGTGAAAAAAGTTATACCCTAAGCAAAGTGAGGCAAAGTATTGAGATTTCATTATTGATATTTTTCCTTTACATCCCAAGTAACCAGTAAGCATTTAAAATAGCATTCCTTCAGCATTATAGTAGCCTTTACGACAAGGCGTTCAATGCTAATTAGCCGTATATGCGCCTATAGTGCTACCTAACAGCAGGTTTTGGCAAAATAACGGGCTGTCTTAGTGCTATCCCTTCAGGAACGTTGTGACGAAATGTCAAAGAAGCGTAACGCCTCGTCGAGCAAACAAAAAAACAAAATTAGATTGACGTCTGCTTCTTGTTCTCTCAGCCTGCTTCCCCGCTTCATCGTCCTTCCATATTCCAGCCGGTGCTAGGTGGTACTTTTTTGCTGATTTTTGTAGTGATGTAGGTTTGAACTTACGATCCGGAGATTGATTAATCATATCTGCTTCGGATTCTGTTGCTTCTGATCCACGATGCTAAAGCTGTCCCAGTGGCGTGCGTTGATTTAATCGCCAATATAAAGAATGATTCGATAACCGCTTCAGATTCAACATCCAAAACTTGTTTTCATTGAGATATTTCATTGTGGTAGAGCATTGTGCGTTTGGATGAGTAGGGGAAAATGAAGAAACAAATAAGATGCATAAATTTGTAAACAGAAGCATAGGCTCTGTAAGAGAGAGACAAAATGTGTTGCTAAATGCGTAACATATACTTACTTACTTACCGGTCAGGCTAAGGCCGGGGTGGCCTCTGCTGTACATAGTAGCCGCCTCCATTCCACTCGGTCCATGACTGTTTGTTTCCAGTTCCGCACTCTGCGTAGGGTCCGCAGATCGTCCTCCACTTGGTCGACCCACCTAGCTCGCTGTGCTCCACGTCTTCTTGTACCGGTCGGATGACTCTCGAGAACCATTTTAGTCGGGTTGCTATCCGACATCCTGATGACGTGACCCGCCCACCGTAGCCTCCCGATTTTCGCGGTATGGACGATGGTTGGTTCTCTCAGCAGCTGATGCAGCTCGTGGTTCATTCGCCTTCTCCAAGTCCCGTCTTCCATCTGCACTCCGCCGTAGATGGTACGCAACACCTTCCGTTCGAAAACTCCAAGGGCACGTTGGTCCTCTGCACGTAGGGTCCATGTTTCGTGCCCATAGAGGACGACCGGTCTAATCAGCGTTTTGTAGATGGTTAACTTCGTGTTACGGCGAACTTTATTCGATCGTAGAGTTCTACGGAGTCCAAAGTAAGAACGATTTCCTGCCACAATGCGCCTCTGAATTTCTCTGCTGGTGTCAATGTCGGCGGTCACCAGTGAGCCCAAGTACACGAATTCTTCAACCGCTTCGATTTCATCACCGTCGATATGAATTCGGGGTGGCGGGCGCGGTGATTCCTCCCTGGAGCCCTTTGCCATCATGTACATTGTCTTCGACACATTAATGACTAATCCGATTCGCCTGGCTTCACTCTTTAGTCGGATGTACGTTTCCGCCATCGTCTCAAATTGATACGAGCAATAATATCAATATCATCGGCGAAACCAAGCAGCTGAACGGACATCGTGAAAATCGTACCACTCGTGTTTATCCCCGCTCTTCTTATTACGCCTTCCAAAGCAATGTTGAACAGCAAGCACGAAAGACCATCACCTTGCCGTAACCCTCTGCGAGATTCGAAGGGACTCGAGAGTGTCCCTGATACTCGAACTACGCACATCACTCGATCCATCGTCGCCTTGATCAACCGTATCAGTTTATCCGGGAATCCGTATTCGTGCATAATCTGCCATAGCTGTTTTCGATCGATTGTATCATACGCCGATTTGAAATCGATGAACAGGTGATGTGTGCCCGACCAGAAGCTCCTAACAAGATTATAACAAAATTATTACAACCGTTGTTAGTAATAACACAATTTGATAGAATTTTGTTGGAAGGATTCGTATATGTGAAAAACCATAACAAAATTGTAACAAATTTTGTTATTATTTTAAAAACAAAACTATAACAAAACATGTATTATTTATTTAAACAGATATATAACAGCATTTGTTACATTATGCATATCAAAATAATTGCCTATAACAAAATATCGTAACACATTTATTGTAGTATTTGGTACATTTTTTGTAACAAAATAATTTCAAAATGTGTTTGGTTTTTTATATTGATGCGAAATAGTTTGATCATTTTTGTCATACTGACCACTCGAGTCAAAAGTCATAAAACAAAACTTATACCTAGCATTCATTTAGAACGCAACGATAAACTCGTCATGTTAACAACCCCCCTTTTCTGTTACGTTTTTTTATATGAAAGTCCTAAAATTTTTGTATGGACCGTAACGCTCGGTTGTACTTTTCCCTCTCCCTTGAGCGACGCGTAATTTCGGGATGGCGTCATATTTGTTTAAAAAAACTGCAACAGAGTTATCATTTAGTTACAAACTGCCAAATTCTTCCCAAACCAGCAGTGCTTTGTAGCGTTTTAAAGAACATACTTTCTTCTGGAAGCTGTGGCGAGGATCCTGTTGGCGCAACAGCACAGTATTTTTTTTAGAATCTAGATGATGTTGGGTTAGTTTTGTTAAGTCTTGTCTGGTGTGAAACAAATCAAGAATACATTGACAATCTTCCCCTTCATCAGATCATTAGCTTTTCTTTCTTCTCTTTTAACCTTAGTTTTGTATTCTTACGCGATAGGTAGTTGGGTAAACAACGTGAAAAAAGGTTTAGAGCTTTTTATCAGATCGTTTTCAAATTTTAGTAGGATATCAAAGATACAGTAGACGTTCGATAACTGCAACATGTTTACGTTTCACTTAGCAAACAAAAATCCGATAACTGAAACGCCTGACAGTATCAACAAACCATCAACTGACGTTAAATGAACGTGAACTTCATCCGTCTGTTCATTTAACATGGCGCACTATTTTGACATTTGGAGGTGCTTGCAGGTAAAAAGCATTGCAGTTAAACCGCTTGCACTGACCGAACGTCTACTGTAATAACCTTTCTGAAAGTAAAAACAATCACTCACTTGATTGGACGAACAGTTCGAAAGTTATAGGAAGATTGTGAACTTCATTTTGTAGAAACGATTGAAGTTTCTAACGTGAAATGATGATAATGGGTTGTTTTTTATCGATAAACTTTAAGTAGGAACAAAGAAATACAACTTTGGAATAAGTGAATTCTCAGTTTGTAAATCAATCATGCGTTTTATTGTTTTAAACAAGCGTCATTTCTGCGTGAGATTCGAATTTCCTTTATAGTGCTTTATCTGACGATAGTGCTCGCCATCGATTCAAAACAAATCGATATCCATCGATATCGAAAATCTCTCACTGATTGACCGGGATATTTCAGGCAATTTGGCCGGTAAAACCCTCAAGACAAAGAGAACAATCCTGTCGATAATACCCAGGCCCGGATTAAGGATTGTGGGGGCCCGGGGCCCGAGCGGATGTGGAGGCCCCTCGGATAGATGACCAAAAATGTTTTTCCTTATTTTCGAACAGTACTTGAGCAATATGAAAAATAAAGCTAATGTTAGCAACCAAAAATGGTTTTTGTGGGGTCCCTAAAATGTGGGGGCCCGGGGCCCGGGCCCCCCGGCCCCCCCTTAGATCCGGCCCTGATAATACCCAAAGTCATCCTATCTAAAACTACGGATGTTGCATGTGCTGCAATTTGCGACCGGACGAACAATGTTTCCGTTACATGGAACTACGTTTTGTGTGGCTTTCAATACTTTTGAGTTGAATTTTATACAAATGACGTATCTTTACACGCGAAAACATTAGATCGATTAAATACCAAAACAATACTGTTGTTCTAATTTCGCCAAAAAGTATACCAAGTAGTGAATGTTATTGAACATGGAGAAAGCAAAAGTAGAACAAAATCGTTATAACATGGAATTTGTTTACTCTACCTATTTTGCTTCGACCTTAGGGAGCATCTATTAAGTACGTCACGATGAAATTAGAATTTTTCAACCCTCCGTGCCTCATCCAAAAGTGACGATAAAGTTAATGGATGACCCCTTATGTGATAGATTCCATTTTATTGCTTAAAATAAAAAAAGTGGAATATAACTAAATTATATCTACAGTTGTTATCATATCTGCATATGATATAATTGTGATAGATTAAAACAAAATCACTCACGACAAATCAAGTCTATTATACGTCAACGAACTCAATGTGACGTCATACTACCCCGCTCGTGTGCGTCTGAAAAACAAGGATTTGAATGACGAAACTGAAAATGCGTAGAACCAGTAAAGCTTCTATCACCGCACTCTTCAAGTGTTGTGATGGCCTCATTGGCAAAGGCGTCAGATTACTACCGATGGTAGGTGTCTTGGTTCGAATCTCGTTCGGATCCGAAAATTTTATAACGTACTGGAAACTATTTTTCATGTCACCTACTTGTTCTAAAAATAGAATAACACACTTTAAAATATTTATCCAAAAATGAGTATAAAAATTTAGTTTTTACCCTAAAAACGCCAAGGAATTATAACACAATTTGTTATAATGTTGTTAAATTCTATCATATCTCATGGAACAAATTTTGTAATATTTTTGTTATGTTCATAACAAAAGTTATTGCATTTTTGTTCTTTTATTGTGGGAACTTTGTTAGAATTTTTGTTATTTTAACTACTAACGGTACATGTTTTATAACAACCCTTGTTATAAAAATGTATTGTAACAAAATAACACAGCTTGTTATAATTTTGTAATGTCCATCTAGTCGGGTGGGCACGTTGTATTCGCGGCATTCCTGCAACACCTGGCGGATGGCGAACATCTGGTCCGTTGTAGCGCGTTCACCCATAAATCCAGCCTGATATTGCCCCACGAACTCTCTTGCAATCGGTGATAGACGGCGGCATAAAATTTGAGAGAGTATCTTGTAGGCAGCGCTCAGTAGTGTGATCGCGCGCTAGTTCCCGCAATCCAACTTGTCGCCCTTTTTGTAGATGGGCCACACGATACCTTCCATCCATTCCTCCGGTAATACTTCCTCCTCCCAAATCTTGGTAATGACCCAGTGTATGGGCCCATATAGCCGAGGCGGTAAACGCACGGGTATTCAGCATGACCATGCTGAGGGTGACGGGTTCGATTCCCGGTCGGTCCAGGATCTTTTCGTAAAGGAAATTTCCTTGACTTCCTTGGGCATAGAGTATCTTCGTGCCTGCCACACGATATACACATGCAAAATGGTCATTGGCAGAGGAAGCTCTCAGTTAAAAACTGTGGAAGTGCTCATAGAACACTAAGCTGAGAAGCAGGCTTTGTCCCAGTGAGGACGTTACGCCAAGAAGAGAGAGAGAGAGACCCAGTGTAGTGCTCTCACCAGTGCTTCTCCACCGTATTTTAGAAGCTCGCTTGGTAGTTGATCTGCTCCAGCGGCTTTGTTGTTTTTCAACCGGCCAACCTCCTCCTCAATCTCTTGAAGGTCAGGGGCCGGAAGTCTTTCGTCCTGTGCACATACTCCTAGATCTGTTACCATGTCCACGCCACCTTCAGTACTTGCAACGTCGCCATTGAGGTGCTCATCGTAATGCTGCCGCCACCTGTCGACCACCTCACGCTCGCTCGTGAGAATATTCCCGTGATTATCTCTGCACATGTCGGCTTGTGGCACAAAGCCTCTGCGCGATCGGTTCAGCTTCTCGTAGAACTTTCGTGTGTCCTAAGCGCGGTAAAGCTCTTCCATCGCTTCGCGATCACGTTCTTCCTGCTGGCGCTTCTTCATCCGGAAGACTGAGTTCTGCCTGTTCCGCACCTGTTTGTAACGTGTCTCATTCGCTCTCGTACGGTGTTGCAGCATTCTCGCCCATGCTGCATTCTTCTCGTTTTTCAACTGTTCACATTCGCCGTCATACCAGTCGTTTCTGTGATTCGGAGTCGCGAAGCCTAGTGCTGTAGCCGAGGTACTACCTATGGCGGATCGGATGTCCCTCCAGCCATCTTCAAGTGTAGCTGCGCCAAGCTGCTCTTCCGTTGGTAGGGCCACTGCTAACTGCTGCGCGTAGTCTTGAGCCACTTCTACGTTACGAAGTTGCTCGATGTTGAGCCGCGGCGTTCGACTTCGACGCGTGGTGATAACTGTCGAAAGTTTTGAGCGCATGCATACAGCGACTAAGTAGGGATCCGAATCTATATTCGCACTGCGGTATGTGCGGACGTTGGTTAATCTGAGAAGAATTTACCGTCGATTAGAACGTGCTCGATTTGGTTTTCTGTTTGATGGTCGGGTGATCTCCAGGTGGCTTTGTGGATATCTTTGCGGGGGAAGAAGGTGCTTCGGACTACCATACCACGGGAGGCTGCAAAGTTTACGCATCGCTGGCCGTTATCATTCGATACGGCGTGCAGGCTGTTTCGCCCGATTACCAATCTGTACATTTCCTCCCTTTCTACCTGCACGTTCATGTCGCCGACAACGATTTTCACGTCACGCGGCGAGCAACCATCGTATGTTTGCTCTAACTGCGCGTAGAACGCTTCTTTCTCGTCATCGGGTCTCCCTTCGTGTGGGCAGTGGATGTTGATGATGCTGTAGTTGAAGAAACGGCCCTTAACTCTCAACATGCACATCCTTGCGTTGATCGGCTGCCACCCGACCACACGTTGTCGCATCTTGCCCAACACTATAAATCCTGTTCCCAGTTCATTGGTGGTGCCACAGCTTTGGTAGAAGGTAGCCGCTCGATGCCCGCTTTTCCACACCTTCTGTCCAGTCCAACAAAGTTCCTGCAACGCCACGATGTCGAAGTTGCGGGGATGTAGTTCGTCGTAGATTATCCTGTCACATCCTGCGAAACCTAGTGACTTGCAATTCCATGTTCCAAGTTTCCAATCGTAGTCCTTATTTCGTCGCGTGGGTCTTTGCCGATTGTATCGAGTCGTATTTTCTCCTATGTTATTCACAATGAGGATTTTTACGGGTGGCTTATTGGGCCTACGCCAACACTCCTGTCTCGCCGGAGGGCCATCGTGCCAGTTCTGTTTAACGTCCCAACCAATACTGGGACGACCGCGCTGATGGGGCTACCATCTTGGATCTAGCTGGGCGTGGTGCAGCGTTTCTTACTCAGCCGCTGGATGCCAGAACAGACGCTGTTTGAGCCGCACCTCCTTGGCAGCGTTTGAAAATTGAAGCGTTTTACCTCAGACGAATCAAAATTTGCTCTTCTTTGACCGGCGCTTTTCAACCCAAAGCGGTAGCAATATGCCTTCATTGGCTAACATGCTTCTGAAACAAGTGGGAGCGGGAGCAAAAACAAATATGAGTGAGAGTGAGGAACGACGATTCAGCGCCGTGCGGCTCTCTGAATCTCTGTCTTCGCCGGAGTATACGGCAATGAATATACTTGATTTTTAACTCGTTATTAGAGTGCAAATGACAAAAACTCGAATTAAATCGATTATAATAGTCACGTCCACCATTCTCTTATAAACAAATTGATTGTTTTTACAAGTTTTGAGCAAAAAAATAAATCCACTGAATCATTTACGCATCTTCAGCCTCACCGCAGCAAGTGAGAAATAATCGTTACCAGTCCATATGCTTCGCCAGCCAACCGACCAATGAGGAATAGTGGTCGCGGTTGGTTCGGTTTCTCTTTGCTCCCTGTGCGTGTTCGTTCGTAGTGATGGTTGGCGCTGATGACTGATCGTATCATTCATATTCACTTGATTTCAAACACTGCTCTTTGGTGAACAGACACTCGGATCGTACCTCCTCAATCTAGCTGAAGTCAGAAGGACAACAGTAGTGCCCAGGCTGCACTACCAGCTAAGCACACAACTCTTAGCTGGCGGTCTTTGTCATCGCCTGACCCGTGGAAGCATGAGGTAGGAACTTGTGAGGACCAGAGCTATATTGGACGCTCTCCTTATCGACTCACCGTTTTGCAGCCCAAATGCGTAACATATCTCCCAACCTTTTTGCTCCTAGCATTTAAAGAGCAGTTGAAAAGCATTCTGTATGCTCCCAAGTGAAACCACTTCAAGCAGTTGAAATGCTAATTAACAGCCGAAAGCTTTTGAGCAGCACAGCTTATGCTAACTCAAGGCAGCTATGGATTCGAACTGCTTATGTAAGGCAGCAAGCAGTTTAAATGCGTAATACGGGCTGATACACGACTTATTCAAATGCTTAGTCGTTACCTGGGATGTATTGAAAAAATAACAATAAAGTTTATCCTCACTTTTCCTAGGGTATAACTTTTTTCATAGACGTTGGATCACTTTGCGGTCTTCGACAAAGTTGTTTGGCATATAGTCACCTACAATAATACCAAAGGGTTTATTTATTGAACGCTTACAGCGCCACCTAGCGGCAAAATTCGAAAACTTAAAATTTCTGCATACATTTGGCCAAGTTTTCCCATACAAACTTCAAGCGTTTTGAGCGCCCCCTTAGGCTCAACCGATTTTGCTCAAATTATGAACGTAGCTTCTGGGAGTCCAAAACAGCTGATTGAGAAGGTAAGACTTGGCATTTTTCAAAACTTTTGTTTTTCAAGTGTGGGCCACCTTAATCACCATTGACATACATGATTAAATTGAATTAGTGATTCATATTTGTGTGGTCACTGTACTTTCGAATGTTTTGTTCTTATTCGTTTGCAGATAAGTCTTTCCCAACATGGATGCTACACAATAATTCATGATGTCGACCGAAATCAATAAAATCGATTAGCACGTAGAGTGACTTACATTTACGATGACGGAAAATACAGGTGACAGGTAGCAGTGGGGATAAAATGTAATTGATGACTGGCACTAAATGGTGTGCCCATTTGACAGGATAATTGGTGCACTATACTTATAGTTAGTATGATTTCATCAAATGTAATTGTTGCAAAGCAATATAATATCTATGAACATGGAAATAGCTGAAGGGTAACATTTTCATAGGCTATTTTTACTGCAATATGTCGATTAGCAAACGAAGCATGTTCATATTCGAAAAAATGCTGTTTCCAGTCTACGCACCGCATTTTCAAACAGCTTGAAGCACAGAGAACAGACATCCAAGTCCAGTTCCGAAACTATGTAAGGAATTTAACGACCATTTGAAATCGGCAACACAAGTGGCAATAGCGTGGCGCTGCAATCGGTTAATTTCCCATACTAATTTATTTCACCACTTGAAATGTTTCAATTCACCACTGACTGTGGCAATATGGTGTTTGGTGGCGTTAGTGCTGTCATCGTGTATTGGTGTGCAACCTTACTCAAGTAAAGATTCAAATCCTTACACAACTTTCCGAATGAAATTTGTTCTAGCCTGGATGTCTGTTCTCTGTGCTTGAAGCTAGTGAATATTTTATTTATATTTCAGCATTTATTATGATGGCCAGATTTTTGGCAAGTTAAGTAAAACAATAGAGCTTGCTGACGTTTATTCACCTTTCTCTTTCAAACATGCAGGCGGAATAGGATTTGTTGTCATCAGGGAAGGTTTCCCGATAAAAACAAATCCTATCCCGCCTGCATGCTTGAAAGAGAGAGATGATTAAACGTCAGCAAGCTCTATACCAGATGCCGAAAATAAAAACATCACAAAGAGGAAACACAATCATTCGTTATGGTTTTTTTTTTCGAAAAAAAAACTCCTATTTCTCATTACCCGATGTCTTCATTAAACGAGCAGTTGCCATGATGCCCGTTTATTATACATTGTCAACATAGTTGTCACACACTTGAACCACACAATTGGCTCTCGGTTGAAATACAGGCACACACATAATTGCTAGTGAATCAATATCATTATCTTCGGTCATGCGAAGCAAATTTGCATTCGTCTTCTTGTTTCCCATTTGTCATGTTCCCTGCGGGAAAAAAAGAACTGCCATGTAAATAACCCATCAAATGACTCGGTCGTTGATAACATTGTTGCGAATGGCTGATAACAAATGAACAAAATTGTGTTTTCTGTAGGTTTCGGACAGCCCTGTTCTTGGTAGGTACATCATTCTCACTGGAACATAGTCCAATAAGTGTGGAAAAGGATCTGATGACTATCAAAATTTTGGTTGTATGATAGTTCTGAATACTTCCTCAAAGCGAGTTACATTCTTGAGTAATTATTATCTGAGAGAATAGCAATGATACAAAGAGAAAGAATGTCACTGGCATCGCAGCCGCAACTTCTCTTCCGATATTCTTGGAGCATGCCGTCGGCTTTGACACTTGCTACTTCTCGTTTCAGGCAAGCCTACAGTTCTGTCCCCGTTCCAATGGTCAAATGACTTATAGGACTTTTATGCGAATAACTTAAGAAAAATATGCTACAGTTCAGAATATCGTCCTTGATCATAGAAATATTTTCTCTGAAGATATGTGGATCTCGACATCTCGACGAGCTAGAGGTTTTTTCCGTGTATTTTCAATCCTGCCCCAGTGTGGGGCGGGTTACTTCTTCCAAGAAAGCAATACCTGATGGGCTACAACTCGTAGCGGTGAGTCTACGCCGAATGAAGAAGCATCCGCCTTTACTGGTCTCGGTTCTGGGACAATCGCTTCAAGTCACCCTAAACGTTTAGAGCCCTTAGGTCCTCCTCAACTGCAAAAAGCCAACGCGTGCGCGGCCTACCATGGAGCCGAAGGCCCCTTCCTGGTTCTCTGCTGAATATGGTTTTAGTAGTAGTTCCTCCGGCATACGAGCTACGTACCCAACCCACCGCAGCATGCCGTGTTTTATTCGCTCCACTATATCCATCTCATGGGGAGAGGGTTCGATTCTCGCTCCGAGTGATGAAACTTTTCGTAAGAAATGTTTCTTCTTCGTATCAATTGGTGCTCGTAATGTGTGTCGTGCCGTTGGCTTTTGTTAAATTTCGTTCAGTCTGTACAGCTTCTTGCTGAATAAGGTGTCCGTGTCTTTTATTACTATATCCATCTTTTTATATACTTGGTACAATTCTTGGTTCATGCGATGCTGCCAGATGCCGTACTCCAGTTTACTGCCGAGCACTATTCGCAGCACTTTACGTTCGAAGACTCTTCGGTCAGCTTCTCTCAACGTCCACGATTCATGGCCGTATAAAGCAATCGGACGAATCAGAATCTTGTACAACGCGAGTTTTATCTTCATTTGCAGCCTACGCGACTTCAGCTTGTTTCGGAGACCGAAAAAGACCCGATTCGCAGCTGCTATTCGTCTTTTCACGTCGCGGGTAACATCATCAAGCTTTTCTCCGCCTAGCACCACTTCGTCACCACTACCACGGCCGGCCCGACGTTGACCATCAGCAATCATGTAGGGGGTGGGGGGTAAGACGGACCGGATGGAATGACACACTACCTTTGCTAGCCGGAATAATCCGCATTTATCCGTTGCTAATCGTTGTTAAGGACAAACTTCTTGAAATCCCGCTTCAACAGTCATCAGAACTTCAGACGCACAAATCTCAAGAAGCAAGCTTCAAACAACAGTGAATTGCATTATTCTGTTCTTGCTCACTTATAATAAGCTTAAAATAAGAAGATCAGGTGCGCTGGTTTTGTTTGTGAAGAGATTTGTGCCCTCGAAATCGTGAGTAGGTCCGAAAGTCGGCCATTGTGGCGGCCATTTTGGGATTCCACCAAGTCTGTCCTTAATCGCATCTAATTGCTGCTCAGTTAGCAGCGGTTAGCGACGGTTAGGAACGGATAAATGCGGATTTCCCGGTTAGAAAAGGATATGTCATTCCCCTTGCGAGTGGGTAAGACGGACCGGTAACGAATCAGTCTAATCAGCTTCGCCGGAAAACCATGTTGGATCATAATTCGCCATAACTCTTTTCTATTCACTGAATCGTACGCCTCCTTGAAAGCAATAAACAGATGATGGGTCTGCAAGTTGAACTCCCGAAATTTATCGAGAATCTGCCGCAGGGTGAACATCTGATCCGTCGTTGATTCACTAAAAGCCGTCTGATAATAGCCGATGAAGGACTCCTCAATCGGCCTCAGCCTGTTAAACAGAATTCCGGACCAAATTTTGTACGCTGAGTTGAGAAGTGTTATTCCTCTGTAATTCGCGCACTCCAGTTGATGCTCTTTTTTGTATAGAGGGCAAATAAGACCATCCAACCAACTGGCAGCCAGTTCTTCCTCTTCCCATGTATTCAATATAATACGGTGTAAGAATTGATACAGCTGCTCACTACCGTGCTTGAGAAGCTCGACCAGGAGTTTGTCCTTCCCAGCAGCCTTATTGTTCTTCAGCCCTATAAAGGCTGTCTTGACCTCGTCTAGCATTGGAGGTTCCACAGCTTGTCCGTCGTCGTCGATTCGAATTGTGGCTGTCGCTCTTCCATTTCCACCGTTCAACAATTCCTCGAAGTGCTCTCTCCACCTGGCTGCCACCATTGTTTTGTCTATCAGTAAGTTTCCTTCACGGTCGTTGCGCATGACGGGAGCACGACATTGACAGTTTCATAAAATCTCCGCATATCATTCTATTCCACACTCTCTTACACCTGAACAATCACATTTTCCTCGTGCTCTTTTTTCTGTTTGCGGGGGCTACTCTTGGTTCCCTATATCGCTCCCTGCTCTACCAGGTCCCAGACACCAGCATCCGGCTTCTGGCGACATTCATCTCATCCGTTACCCTCTGACACTCGTCGTTGAACCACCCGTTCCTAGGTCGTTTTTGAGCAGTGCCTATCACCACCTCGTGCTGCCTTACTCATCGCTCCGTGGATAGACTCCCACAGAGTGTTGAGATTATCGCTCTCGTTGATTCTGGTGATAGTCAGCTACCGTACCGTCTGCTGAAAAACGGTGGATGTTGAAACGCATCGGTTGCCTAAATCGAACCTTAAAAGCAATATCCAATAGAAATATGTGCAATTGTACTTATGAACTGATGCATGGTTTAACGCGAGAATCGTGATAGGGCTATGTGATAGCTCCTATGTCCAATGCACAAGTAGTTCAAATCATTTGAATCTCATTATCTTAGCACAAAATAACTGGAGTTCGAAGCATATCAATCAAATGAATCGAACCAGATAAGGTTTCCACAGTTCAGGAAACGCCTCTAAGAGTCGCGTTTTGCTTGAGCACCTCGCCTCCGACACATCGCACATCACAAGGTGCAAGCCAAATAGTAGGTGTCGAATATTAATGTCTTTTACGAAGGTACCAATTTGACGCGTGCATTCTGACATCTGTCTGCGGCAAAAATCCATCACAAAAAGCGACCACCGCTTTCCATAAAGTGTAAACAAAATACATATCTTTCGCTGCTTGGACCACCGACACAAAGGGAACCCGAAAATTAGATTAATTTTATTAGTCTGGAAAATCCTAACAGCTCTCATTTGGAACGGACGACCGCAGAAACTTATTTGTTATATGCAGTTTGAGAACAAAAGTCCAACGCCAAGAATTATTATTAAGCAATATAGACACCTTCTTGGCGGGGAAAAACGAAGGTAAACGACTTACCCGGCAAACGGACTGGAGATCTCTGATAAAGATCAAAACCAATCCCATCAGGAAGCGTTCGCTTGTGGACCGACTCGAGGGTTGGAAATGAACGAATAAACCCACAAAGTTTGAGGCAAAACAAAGTCAGCAAAAAGAGAAATTCATTTATTTCCCGACACTTCCCGAATAATGACGGCGAAGGGACTCCTTTTTTCATCCATCGCACATCGCTAGTATATATTTAAGCTAATTTGTTATGGTATATCTGCTTCCCGCTATGAGTTTCTGTAGCGCTACCACGGCTGGCATTCATTGGGGAGGTTAGGATAGGTTCGTTTTTTTTTCGTGGCCAGGCTGCGAGTGCTATGTGTAGAATATTACCATTATTAGTGATGATAGTGGGTTGTTTGCTTAAAAGGCTGCTTTATTACGGCATTCAGTTTGCGCGTGATACTTCCACCACAGACAAACAGACGTAACACTTGCGAAATTTCTATCGATCACGCTTTTAACGATCATTTTAAATTTTCATAGTTGTGGCTTTCACAACCAGAGGCGCGCGCATCGTTTTTCTATGCGTTTGACGTTACACACTAGCGCCTTCTGTTGATGATATTGCACAACACAATGATTCGTGCAACTTTTCCACCAGGTGATGGTAGTGTGAACTGGGCGATGGATTTCCATGAAAATCGTTCAAGGTGTTACGTCTGTTTGTCTGTGCTTCCACAATCCGCGACCAGCCAGTTTAATCTAAGAAAGCATTACCCATCTGATTACACGAATGTTAGTGAAAAAATAATGGCTAGATCCTAGGTGTACGCTATCATCCAAATATGGTGGAATTAAATCATTCTTTTATAAATAACAAATTACATTTCAATTACTTTAAGGTTTAAAATGCGGATTTTCTATACCAGCATTTCTAGATTATTGGATGCTTAACCCGTTAACGCCCAGGGTGGCTCACAATTTGAATCGTCAAATAAGTTAAAAATAATTTCACGAAAACACTGGAAGTCTATTATGTAGCTCAAAAAACATTCTTAAATGTAGGTCCTCAATATCTGATAATTTTCTGGAGTTTTACTTCAGCACGTACTTGAGTAAAAGAGATGATGGCTACTCAAAAAGAATAAAAAGGACGGTCAGCTTACTTTATGGTTTATTATAGAAATGTCTACACCTATCTCCAAAATTAATCTTTTTTTATCTTACGCTCTCACTCTTATTTGATCTGTATGACGGGCTTGGTGGCCAAGTGGCTACCGCTTCTGATTCGCATACAGAAGGTCCTGGGTTCAATCCTTGTCTCGTCCCTTTCCTCCTACTTTGTATCTTTGTATATATTCAAAAAAAAAAACACGGACACGTTCAATGCTTCCAGTGAGCTAATCGCTCTTTGAAGGAAGCACGACACTAGACAACAGATTAGCATGCAACGCCCAGTGGCACAGCCGAAAACTTTTCCTGACATTTGCGGCTGGAATCGAACCCGCGCTCAGCACTATGCGACTACATGCTTGGTGACACTAGCCGCACGAGCACGAAACCACACAATACATATATAATACAACACCCCTTAGCCATCGCTAGAACCAGAAACGGTTGAAAAGCCATTTCTCTCCCTTCCAACTTCCAACAAGCACAGTGTACACAGCGTAACAAAAATTAACTTTTGGCCTGTCTCAAGAGCAAACTTACACTGTTCGACAAAAAAAAACTTTTGCCGTGATCAGAGACCTCATTAGTAGGACATAAAAGCGCATGGAAAATGTAGAAAAATGCCATTTTCAAATCTGTTGGGGCACCCCTAGAAACTTTTTGAGATGAGTTTGAATTTTATTCATTTTTGAAGGTTTGACACGAGCTTTAGAAATCATCATAAACACTTTTGAAATACAATATCTTTGAAATGCAATTTTGTGCACCGCTGAAATTTTCACAGATCTGAGAAGTAACTTTGATAAATAACTAGTCAAAATTTCAGCCTATTACGACATTCCATTTCATTGATACATGTCCGGGAAGAATCAAATATGACTTATATAATACTAATCCTTGAAGTTTTCTCTTAATTCAATCACAAAAAGCAAGCCCCTATCCTTATCTATGCATAACAAAATAACTATTTTACCTTGATTTGACTTTGAAATGCTACACTTATGATCTAAATTATTGAATTCAAATTATCGAGAAGAAAATCCGGTCGATTTTTCAAATCACTAACGTGGTAAGCCTGTGTAAAAATTAAAAAAAATCTAATACCCACATTTATATTTTGCGATCAGTACAAAAAAACGTTTCCAGGGTTTTCGTGGGTTGTCTATATTCACTTAATGTTTCGAAGAACCTCCTAGCCATACCAAGGTGATAAAATTGAAAACTTTATTGAATAAAACAAACCTATTTCAATATAATGAATTGAAGCTGGCATTGCGCAGAAAACATGGTTTATGTTCACGACTGTTCAAAACAATGCAACCCTAAAAAATGCAAGCCAAAAATGAGAATATTCTCTATTTACTATTAGTAATCGTACAAGCACTGTTGTTTTCGTCACATTTTAGTTGGTTTCACAATAAAGAATGTGTATTCTTTATTACACCAACGAACCTAACCAAGGTTGCGACCATTCATTTGCAAAGATTTACATTCATTTGCTATTATCTCAGTTCAGAAGCATGCTATCGAAAAACAATGTATGGATGAATTCAACCTTGTAGTTTTATCTGAAAGTTTGCCGAATAACATTGGGGTCGCAAACGTATACCAGAGTCGTGAACGTGCTGTGAAGGCAACTTTCCACAGCGTGAATGAAATTTACATTCACCGCGTGGAGAGTTGCCTTCACAGCTCGCTCACGACTTTGGTATACGTTTGCGACCCCAATGTTATTCGGCAAACTTTCAGATAAAACTACAAGGTTAAATTCATCCATACATTGTTTTTCGATAGCTTGCTTCTGAACTGAGATAATAGCAAATGAATGTAAATCTTTGCAAATGAATGGTTGCAACCTTGAACCTAACCTCAAAATGACTGACAATTCACAGGCCATTTTGACAGATGTAACATGAGCATGAAAAGGACAGCAACAAGATCGATAAAGTAGAATATATGATCCGTCTTTTTCGTGCATGTGTGTGGTCGGTCAAAATGACTTGAAAAGCGTCAACCATTTTCATGGCTAGCTTTGTTGGTGTAATAAAGAATGTTGGGGCATTACCATTGAAGACACTTTTATAAAATTAATTGAATTTGTCATATTGTAAAACATTTCCAATCTTAATTTCAAGCTCAATAATGTCCTCCACGATTGTAAAATTGCTTTATAAGTTCCAGCGGCATAGGGTCTGGAACCATATGGGCAGGATGACCTATTTTGGGCACTTGTGTCTATAACTCAATCAAATTAGAACCGATTGACTTGATTTTTGAGACACGATCAGATACGTACAGTATCTAGCTATGTGCAACAATTCAAGTCAATCGGTTTGGAATTGACTGAGTTATAGCAGCAAGTACCCAACATAGCCGCTCCTGCCCAAATGGCCTTAGACCCTATTTGTTAATATAGTGTTAAGTACTATCTATCCAGAAGCACTAAGGCTAATTAATATAATTTATTTACTTAAGTCCAAATTTGCTTCAATGAAGAGATCGTTGGAACTTGAATAAACTTTCCGCATCGTATTTAAATTTTTAAGAACATGGAACTGCTTGACATCCACCAGGTCAAACAATCTGGAACGGTTACTTAGATACACACCAAATCATTGAAAAGCATTCTCATCCATATGCGATATATGGATATTTAAATTTAGGCACGACTCGAAATTCGATCAAAACTAAATACTTCCTTGAATCAAGTGGACATAGTGTATTTTGCCTGAATTGTGATCCTAATCCATCGCATTCAAAATCGCAGTTTCTTGGTATTTAAACATGATTATGAAAGTAACATTTGATGTCAAATGCTACAATGAACTTTGTTCATTTTCATAAGCGACAAAAAAGTTTTTGAAAACATTAGAACATTAAATTTATATGGAAAAGTTTTTCCTTAAAACGCTCATGCTAACCTCAATGAATTAATCTAACTTTCTTTCTGTGGATCCTTTGTAAACAAATACTAAAACTTCTCGTATAGCTTTCCAGAATCTTATTTAGTTAAACCAGATGTTTGAAATACTATTTTCATCTTCTTCAGTCAGAGACTTCAAAGACTGAAAAACGGACGTCACATCTAGTGACCAGTGGAGAACTTCTAAAGAAACGTTTTCTCCGACTGGAGCGGAAACCCATCCAATATTCCGAGGCATTCGAAGTATCCGAAAGATTTACGCTGCACGGCATTAACGCATAGAAGTTTTTTAAATGGATATGAATATGGGCGTTAAAAATTTAAAAAAAAACTTAAAAGATTTTCACTATATAAGTCAGAGTTAAGTCTTCGCGGATATGTATCAATGAAGCGGAATGTCGTAATAGGTAGAAATTTTGACTAGTTATTTATCAAAGTTGCTTCTCAGATCTGTGAAAATTTCAGCGGTGCACAAAACTGCATTTCAAAGATAATGTATTTCAAAAGTGTTTATGATGATTTCTAAAGCTCGTGCCGGAAAATGAACAAAATGAATCAAAAATGAATAAAATTCAAACTCATCTCAAAAAGTTTCTAGGGGTGCTCCAAAAGATTTGAAAATGGCACTTTTCTACATTTTCCATGCGCTTTTATGTCTACTAATGGGGTCTCTGATCACGGCAAAAGTTTTTTTTTTTGTTGGACAGTGTTATGTGTCTCTGACAGATTTTGGGCCGCTGAATTCGAATCCGGGCTCAGATTTTCTCTAGCACGTCACAATTTTGTGCCTCAACTTATAGGGCAAAATCCAATAAGCATGGAAACTAGCATGGAAATATATTTTTTAACCAATCAAAGGATAAATTGGTCAATTAACATCTAAATGACCGACTCATGCAACATATTTCGTTTTACCAAATCGAATTTGATAGTTTTAAGCGATTTATGTTAGGTACGATATTCCCCATACAAGTCACCCTTCAAAAGTTGCATGCAAGTTTACATACTGAAATAAAATGCTTAAATCTATCAAATTTGATTTGGTAAAAACGAAATATTTTGTATCAGTCGATAATTTAGATGTTAATTGACCAATTTATCCTTTGATTGCTTTAAAAATATATTTCCATGCTTAATGGCTTGTAGTCAAAAAACCCAAAATCGCATATTTTGCCCTATAAATTGAGGTATAGCTCAAAATTGTGACGTGTTGGAGCAAATCTGAGCCCAGATTCGGATTCAGCGACCCAAAATCTGTCAGAGACACATAAGTTTGCTCTTGAGACAAAAAAAATGTTGCGCTGTGGTATAAATCTATTAGATAACGCCTACGAGCGAACTGTGTCGCAGTAATAAACATCCAAATCTATCACCACAGACATGTCTGTGCTTTCACCTTACGCCTGGCATCCACGCACCAATGTGTGAACCCTCTGCCGACCATATCCAACCAACACTCCGAGATCCGCATCAATTTGTGCAGACGCAGAGGTTTATTCGGTTTGATGTGGATACAAACGAATGCAATTATCACTTACTTACCTTACCGATCAGGGCGGGTGGCCTCTGCTGTCTCCATTCCACTCGGTCCATGGCTGTTTGTCTCCAGTTCCGCACTCTGCGTAGGGTCCGCAGATCGTCCTCCACTTGGTCGACCCACCTAGCTTGCTGCGCTCCACGTCTTCTTGTACCGGTCGGATGACTCTCGAGAACCATTTTAGTCGGGTTGCTATCCGACATCCTGATGACGTGACCCGCCCACCGTAGCCTCCCGATTTTCGCGGTATGGACGATGGTTAGTTCTCTCAGCAGCTGATGCAGCTCGTGGTTCATTCGCCTTCTCCAAGACCCGTCTTCCATCTGCACTCCGCCGTGGATGGTACGAAACACCTTCCGTTCGAAAACTCCAAGGGCGCGTTGGTCCTCTGCACGTAGGGTCCATGTTTCGTTTCCAGAGGACGACCGGTCTAATCAGCGTTTTGTAGATAGTTAACTTCGTGTTACGGCGAACTTTATTCGATCGTAAAGTTATGCGGAGTCCAAAGTAAGCACGATTTCCTGCCACAATGCGCCTCTGAATTTCTCCCAAGTAACATTTTAAGTTTTGTTCGGCTCTACAAGAGATCTTCATGACCAATTTTATAAAACTCGCCATAAAACTGATTAATACATCAAAACCTCTTGATAACCTCTTTAAGAGCATCTTCCGGCTAAGTGGACCACTCTCGGAAAGTTTTTGCAAACCGCATTAAGAGTAGCAATAAAACCGTTTTGAAACCTAGTAGAAAAAAGCCCATTCTCAATTGTTGTTGTTTTTTTTTTTCAACAAAAACTATGACAGCTCAAGATGTAGAGAAGCGTCTTCGATGGCACGTAAAGTTCAGGACGATACATCATTCGTAAGTAGAAGCGGTCATTTTTAGCTTATGCGCATTCAATTTTACCGTGAATATTGGGGTGGCAGAATCATAAAATTAATGCGCTTCAAAAATAGTGAATATTATCATCTTGGAATGAAATAAATCAATTTGTTTATTTAGTAAAACTATCTCGAATCACAAGAAAACTCAGCAGAGAGAGTTTATTTATGTGAGCATGTTGTGGAAATGGTGGCAAACTATCAATTCATTGCTAATTTGAGCTAAATTAACTATTTTCCATTGACGTTAGCTAATTCTTCAATATGGCGACCATAATCAGCAAAAATAAAACGAAAACAAGTTTACTTTTATGATGACCGCAATAAACCTAGAAATGTCGTAGTTCTGCTTTTCCACCAACAGATGTCGTTACTAATCGAACGGGTTACCATCTGTTGAGAGTTTTAACAGTTTGATTGTGGTAATAATGGTTACCAGAAGGTTTGCAAATCGGAAAGTTTTGTTTACTCTTAAAATCTGTCTTTATGGATATCTTCAAGTATACTATAAAACATTTTATCAATGGTTTTCATAAAAGCAGTCATAAAACTGCGAGTTTTAATTATTGCTGTAATAAAACCCTAATAAAAATCAAACAAAACTAATCAGCAATGAAATTGTTACTTGGGCTATGCTGGTGGCGTTGTCGGCGGTCTCCAGTGAGCCCAAGTACCGTAAAACGGGGTATCTTTGATAATGCGGGTAACTTTGATAGTGCGGCAGCCATTGTATAGTTTATCTTATAACTATGGTTCTTTCAACCAGTTAAGAAAAAGGCAAACGTCATTCAATTCTATACATATGAAAGTTAATCTTAGACGTATTTTCATTAAAATCTAGTTTATAACCAACTTTTTGGACAAAAAATAAAAATGGTTGATGTTTTTGTCATTTATCAACCCCTTCAAACAATCTGCTATACGACTTCGTTACAACTATTTTTTCAATGAATGGACTCTTATTCTCGATAGAATCATCATAGACGATTCCAAATCTGGCCTTGAATCTCTTAACAAAGTGTGGTTTTACGAAATGGAAGCAATTTTGTAAATTGGGACAAAAATCTCCGTACATTGATAAACGCCTAAAAGTATGTATTGCCCTTGTATTTTCATGTAGATAAAATATGTGTTGTTCAAAATTGGTTAGGCTCAGTGTACCAGTTATGGCTATAGTACCTCAAATTCGCCATAGTTGATTTTCAACCTTTAAAGATACAAATCAAAAAGAAAAAAATCGTGAACAACAGATCATGATCACAAAAGATGATTGCAATCATTCAAACTTCACAATTTGTTCAAATTAGGGTAGAAATAAATCATTTTCCTTAACTTTTCGGCCTCCTTGCACCCTATTTCGCCATAGTGTACCAGTTATGGCAACTCCCATAAGGAATGCATGTAAATAGTGCGAAGTGGAACCCAAATTAACAAATGTGTCCATAACTGGTACAGGGTTCCTATCATTGGCACACGCCGTAATAAACACTAAAAGTAGTTTTGGCTCCGTTTTTATATTTTTCCTGTAAAGTATGAAAACTAATCAATCATTTGACTTATTGTTTACATTCGTCGGTCTTCTTCTTATTTTTGTAGAAATAGTTTTTTCTTAGGTGGTGCGATAACTGGTACAGGCACCCTAATAAAACATTAAAAAACTACCCAAAAAAAGAAAACTCACCATGAATAGTATGTAATCATATGTCGATGTACCGTTAAGCATATATTTTTACAAAGATAATGATTTTGACAGCTAAATTCATTGTGTTTTGCACTCAGTACTAATTTTTATATGCAGAATTTAGTAAAAATAATAATTATTGATATAATAATTCTATCTGATATATTCCATAAGCCTTCTCTCATCATGTTCATACTCCTAAAATTTAAATCTGTGATTATTTTTTAAGATTTGATGTGTTTTTAGGGAATTATCAAAGTTACCCTAAAATGAAAATCTGATTCTCGCTCATATGAAAAACTAAAAGTTACCCAAAATATTTCAGATTATCGAATATTTCAATAGCAATTGATAACTGATACCCCAGTACTTGTTTTAAAAATATAAAACTCGGGGAAACACTGTTACATGTAAAAATATTGAGAAAATTCGCTCCCTGGAGCCCATTGCCATCATGTACTTTGTCTTCGACACATTAATGACTAGTCCGATTCTCCTGGCTTCACTGTTTAGTCAGAAGTACGTTTCCGCCATCGTCTCAAATTTACGAGCAATAATATCAATGCATATCATCAGCGAAACCAAGCAGCTGAACGGACTTCGTGAAAATCGTTCCACTCGTGTTTATCCCCGCTCCCCTAAAGCAATGTGGAACAGCAAGCACGAAAGACCATCACCTTGCCGTAACCAGCCAGCAATTTAGTTGCTATGTCGAAATTGCAACTGAAATAGTCACACATATATAGCACCAAAGAAATCGTATTCAATGCACGAAACAGGCATACTACTAAAGGGGAGGTCATATCGAAACATATATACGATTACTGCGATTCCATCCAACATAATTTACGATTTCTCGAAAAAATTCTACGATTTCTCCGATTATATTAGTCTAAATATACGAGTATGCATGATCTTATTACGATTGAGAGTACACATTGTTGTTGGAATCTACACACTTAATTTTGATTGCCGAGTTCGGTAATTTTTCGACGAGCTTAAAACTGCTGAGCACCGAACTCGTTCAGCACAAATGCATTGTTTACCTTTTCCATACGATTTTGACAGTTTTTTTTTACTGAACCTCAGTAAAATCGATTACCGAAACTACCGAGATCGTACTGCTGTTATAATCTCGTCAAAATGTACCGAACAGGCAGTTCAGAAATAAGTGTGTATACATCACTTATTGTAAGCCATTTTGCTAGTATGAAAACCTATATATTTGATTGAAATTATTGCTACCATGGTTGGAATGTGTCAACAACAAAAATGAAAATTTGTGATAAATACTATTTTTTTCTTTTTCTCCATCATAAAAATATGTAAACAAACACATTTACGATTTCCGAGATTAAGATTCGACTATTAAAAGTGCAGTAACAATCATATACGACTGTAAAAATGAATATACGATTACTACGATTCCATTCACTACGTATACGACGCAAGTGTGACAAAAACGATCAATATACAACATTGTTATAGTTGTATACGATTTCACCGATTTCCATCATACCTTTAAGTAGCAAGCTCGATTTAGCAGATTCATATACGATGTGAAGCGACGATTTCCACGATTCAAAGAAATCATATATACGATGCTAGCGAACTTGCAGCTTGACACTAAGTATGTATGTTTTTTCACGATTCTACCGATAGTTATGACCTTTTATGATCGCAGACGACTATATGAAACAAAGTCGCAATTTAAATTTAATTTGGCATGAAATGCGATTTTACGCGCAATTATTGTCAACAAATATACATATTATTATACAATTCTGATTCATTATATGAAAATATAATGATTTACGATATGTGGTTGGCTGGGTAGCCCTCTGCGAGATTCGAAGGGACTCGAGAGTGTCCCTGATACTCGAACTACGCACATCACTCGATCCATCGTCCCCTTGATCAATTTGAAATCGATGAACAAGTGATGTGTGGGCACGCTACAACGGACCAGATGTTCGCCATCCACCAGATGTTGCAGAAATGCCGTGAATACATCGTGCCCACACATCACTAGTTCTTCGATTTCAAATCGGCGTATGATACAAACGATCGAGAACAGCTATGGCAGATTATGCACGAACACACCCGGATAAACTGATACCATTGATCAAGGCGACTATGGATCGAGTGATGTGCGTAGTTCGAGTATCAGGGACACTCTCGAGTCCCTTCGAATCTCGCAGAGGGTTACGGCAAGGTGATGGTCTTTCGTGCTTGCTGTTCAACATTGCTTTAGAGGGTGTAATAAGGAGAGCGGTGATAAACACGAGTGGAACGATTTTCACGAAGTCCGTTCAGCTGCTTGGTTTCGCTGATAATATTGATATTATTACTCGCAAATTTGAGACGATGGCGGAAACGTACATCCGACTAAAGAGTGAAGCCAGGCGAATCGGATTAGTCATTAATGTGTCGAAGACAAAGTACATGATGGCAAAGGGCTCCAGGAAGATATCACTGCGCCCGCCAATTTATATCGACGGTGATGACATCGAGGCGGTTGAAGAATTCGTGTACTTGGGCTCTGGTGACCGCCGACAACGACACCAGCAGAGAAATTCAGAGGCGCATTGTGGCAGGAAATCGTGTTTGCTTTGGAATCCGCAGAACTCTACAATCGAATAAAGTTCGCCGTCACACGAAGTTAACTATCTACAAAACGCTGATTAGACCGATCGTCCTCTATGGGTCGCCCAAGTGGAGGACGATCTGCGGACCCTACGCAAAGTGCGGAACTGGAGACAAACAGCCATGGACCGAGAGGAGTGGAGGCGGCTACTATGTACAACAGAGGCCTCCCCGGCCTTAGCCTGATCGGTAAGGTAAGTAAGAACGAACCATTGCGAAAAGTAAGTAAGAACGAACCATTGCGAAAATCTTTTATTCAAAAACAAAACACTTTGAAAAATCTGAAGATGTTCTGGTTAATTTTTTCTAGGATTCTCCTATTTACATATTGCCGAATTTCGCCCCAAATCGTATTCGGAGTTGGCAGCACCCTCTCAGATTACAATGAAACTTTCTGGGTGTAAAGACCTTGACTAGATAAGCCACTTTGCATATTTAGTTTTTTCAACAATTATCTAGACTATCTTTTGAAAAGGGCTAAACTTTTTTTTACCGATTTTTTTTCAAATGTGTTTAATAAAAAAAATGACTACTCCTACAAGAAAGTGGTGTATGGGTGATTGTCACTAAATACGTCAAGTTTCAAGAAAAAAAGATTGAAAAAATTCCAAATTGAGCCCTACACTGAAAAAAAAAAGTTTTTAAAAATTCAAAGTCGATAAGAAAAACACCATCTTCGATTTTGATGAAATTTTGTCTCCAGATAGGTAAATATGTTTCCTACCAACCGTCGATACACTACAAGATGGGCACTTTTAAGGAAAAAAAGTTTTTCTGGCAAAAACTTTTTCATGTCCAAATGATTTTTGTTGCAGTGTCTATTGTCATGATGATGATGATGATGATGATTGTGTACTAGGCCGTCCCTTATTTTGCAAAAAATGGAAATGTTATAAGTTCGTTAGTGGCAAATGATCGTTTCAGCTAAAAAATGATCGTGTCAAAATTTGAAGTCCGTATCTCAAGGCTAAGTGGTCCCTCAAGGGGCCTAAAGTTATCAAAAATTGTATGGGACCAAAAAATCATGAATTTTTTTTAGACGAAAAAATACGCTATTCTACTAAAACCGGTGATTTTAGGACCCTAAAGGGCCAAAAATGTGCTTAGTTTTGCGATATCTCTACTCGTTTCCGAGATATTGACAAAAAACAACCGAAAAATCAGCATTTTTGACCATTTTTTTAGATTCCGAAGAAAACCTACCCTATTTTGTTCAATAACTCAAAAACAAGTAGAGATATCGCAATTCTAAGCACATTTTTGGCCCTTTAGGGTCCTAAAATCACCGGTTTTAGTAGAATAGCATATTTTTTCGTCGAAAAAAAATTCATGTTTTTTTGGTCCCATACAATTTTTGATAACTTTAGGCCCCTTGAGGGACCACTTAGCCTTGAGATACGGACTTCAAATTTTGACACGATCATTTTTTAGCTGAAACGATCATTTGCCACTAACGAACTTATAACATTTCCAATTTTTGCAAAATAAGGGACGGCCTATTGTGTACCCACCATCAGTACAAGGATAACCTATGGCTGCAGAGTCATACCGGAAGGGAATGATCTACCTGATGGTTTGTTGTAGCAGGGCAAGCTAAATTCACTGGAAACCTTCGGAAGACAACACCATGGTTATTATCTCGTGACAAAGTCTGGCCACCCCACGAACATTTGTCCATAAACCAGTTCATTAAGCTTCCTTAGGCTACCCCTTCCAAAATCCCAAGTAACATGTAATTTAAATATCATTAATTATATAATTGACAAATTACCTGATTATACCTGAAGTAATAAATATTATTATTATGATATATAGAATTTTAATTGACCTACATTACAATTACAACTTTATTTACCTGAACAGCGCTGAAACAAATATTTATTATATTAAAGTTAACGTTAAAATCAAGCAAATAACACTGAAACAAATGATATATGATATAACAAAACACAAAAAGTAAACCAAATTTTGATCTTATAATTTTCCTGCATTCAAATTAACCGAGCTGGAGAATTACGAAATCAAAATTTGTTATGGTAGATCTTACGCCGTAACGCACCACTATGAGGTGATCTACCCACGTTACGGGTCAAAATTTGTCAATGGATCAATAAACACTAACTTTCGCTCACAATTGTCTTCTTTTCTATACGAAATTATATCTAATAAAATAATCTTGTCGCACATCTCCACCCCATCAGGGAGTAGAAACTTTAAGATCATTCCACGCCGGAATAAACTGAACGCAACAAAGGACACAACAATAAGCCGAACCATATGCATTTACAACAAGTTACAACATAATACTAAACACCCACGTATCTAATGTTTTCGATTTCGCGCGAGATAATTGCGAACGCGGACGATTATGCTGCGATACTCACTCCATACAGGAGCGATGCATGCACAGCAAAAAACAACACGATACTCTCGACCATTTTTCCTCACAGTCCAAAAAGAAAATCTTGTCGCGCGTCTCCACCACAATATGAAGTAGAAGTCTTTAGTTCAATCCACACAGGGATGAACTGAACGCGACGCTTAGAGTTATATTTACTAAAGCATGTACCGTAGGATCATAATTCACTTTGAACATAATATCTTTTTGATTTTGAATCATGCCGTGAAGACTTTAGCGCTATTGTTCGCTTTACGCGGAAAGCGAACATGGATAATTCACGTCAGATGATCGATCAATGTTTCTTCTCAAAACTTAATTTAGTCTGAAAAAAATGAGTCAGCGTCGTTACTTGAAGTGACGGACTATACAAAGTGTGCTTTGGAGAATACAAAAAAAAACTCTACGTAGACAGTCATGTAATTTTACAACGAATATTCACAATATAATAATAGCATGAAACGAGCTCACCCATTTATGTGTCTCCATCGCTTGTTGTCTGTGTATCACGACGTCGAACGAATCACAAAGGCAAGCGCGCACTAATGAGGATGATTAGCTGCAAAGCTACCGCACAACACTGGTCTTTGGCAACCGCACGACCGAATCACCCCTACTGAAACTAATTTCGGCTCTAACACACGCGTGCCATACACTAGCTGTATGTATATGTAATGTACCCTTACATTTGCATCTATGTGAATGCTTTAAAATCGCGACTTCGATTTGGTGCTCCGCGAAGGCACCACCGACACATAATGATAAAATGCGGAAAAAAGAACGACCACACGCACGTCGACCGGGAGGCTATACGAAACTCCGAAATGCTCACTTCCGAATAGAAAATAGAAAAAAAAACGAACCACCGAAGCAAAAGCGCGCGACACCGGCACCTGGACGAAATCCCATCACACACTGATGCACGCTGGGTCCGCCGCTGTTGAAATGCTCACTTCGATTTTTTTGCAGTTTCTATTGTTATCGAAAACTAAACCAGTGAAGGTCGTAATCATCTCAGAATCCAATGAAACACAATTTGTCAGGAGATTGTGTCTCATTTATTCAAGGAGATTTTGTCTTATTCATTCAATCAATTTACCCAGAAAGTTTCATTGTAATCTGAGAGGGTGCTGCCAACATTTGTTCGAGTTGGCGCGAAATCCGTTTATTGAGTGATAGCACATTTTTAAAATGGATTGATTGAATATAACAGAAAAGAACAATTGCACCAATGTACCCCAGAGCTTTCTTATTTTTCGGAATTTATAGAAAATGTACGGAGGAACATTACAAAACAAAAATCTTGTGAAATTGCATCATTTTCACTGCCAATCAGTCGCATCGTAAAAGTGATGTACAAATTACATCCTTTCCACGCAGCAAACTAGCCGTCGTAGCTTGAAAGTGGGCCTAGTAAGCGCTAGAACCGAAACAATAGACAAGTCATACAAAAGCAAAATATTGGCACGAATCGTATATTGATTTGTTGATTGTTAGGCATATCTCTTACCTCCTGGCTCTTTTACCGACTAAGGAGGTTGATTATAAATATGGTACTGCTTCTCTAATGATCCCAGTACGCAGGGTCAAACATTTGCCCAAAAAGAAACCAATGCTCAAACATCTTGTTTAAATCGATCGAATTTTCATTAGAGTCAATCAGATGTCGTTTCTTGAGTTCTGTCCTTGTCAAATATCTGCTAAAACGGGTTAGTCGACGCTTTTCGGTGTAAATCGGGATGGGTACATGATGAGTGTGATAATTGTTGAAAAACGATGTAACCAAGTAAAATTACGTTCGAAAAATGATACATATTACACAATTATTTGCTTTGTATGCGCTTATTCAACAAACAGGCACACGAACTAACGCTCTAAAGTCCATGTCAATTCGTTAATTAATTCCCGGTTTTTTCTTGTTTAACCGTAAACTCTCCGCTTCTGATGTGCGGATATATTTACGATGTGGTGATTCGCATAAATTTCTCACTCCTTTGAAGCCATATTTTACCGCTCGGCTCTAGCTACATACACAAGAACACCGGCCAATTCAATCCATCTGTTTAAGCTCCTGCGGTTTACCGATTCTCTCCTCCATTTCAGAGCATCAGAACGTGTGCAGGGTACCGCTTTTACTGTCACTTCGTCCCTTCTTGCACCACCGTCCTAAACCTACTTTGTAACGCCTCCCGACCAGTACCGATGCCGATATATGGGTAACTCACCCGGTCGTTTTTATTTCCGAAAAGAAACACCGAGCATCAAAGCCAAAATGGTGATTGAATTTGAAGTTTATTTGCACTATAAATTGATTTTTATTAGCTCTCACTCTGAAGCTCTACCCTCCGAGTCGATGTGACCACCAGGCAATGATGCATTTGAGGATGCGGCCCGAATGATGCCCGAAACCGTTTTACGACATCTGCGAAAAACCACACGCACGATTACCACCGCCATTCTGATGGGTGTTCTCACTGTCTGCAGTTCACTCCTCACAAGCGCGGCTGAACAAACACGATGTTACCGAAAAGCCAGAATCGGATCCGTAACCGTCGAGCCGTCCCCGGTCAGGACAATAGTGTATTTAATTAACATGGCCCACGGTTCCCCTAGTTTTTTGTTGGCTTGGATTGGTAAAGTTGATTCCTTTTACAGAACTTTTAAGGGGAATCGAAGTGAAATGTGTGGTTTGGGCAAAATGACTCTACGTCGTCTGCTTTATTATCAAGCGGTTGAAAATATAAAACGCTATTCCAGTGCTAAACCTGGAATATTTAGCCCAGCCCTGGAGCCACCTTACTGATACCTAAACCACCCTGAACCATCTACTGTTTACGGTTTACGAGACTTCCATTCTACCATTACCATGTGTTGTGCCTTCAAACATAGCCTTTCTTATCGACACATGTGGAGATCACCACAATAGACGGAATCACAAATTGATCATGTTTCTGGTGGTGATTAATCTTCGCTTAAAATCTAACGTAATCAACATGTACGGTACCGACGCTCGCCCTAGTATACCGAGGACTGATACATGACATGCTTCAAAAAAGATATTGAGACTTTTCTTAAACAGACACGTTTGGCCCCTATTTCTTCACCCTACTTCATTACCATCATTACTTATCAACATGTGGGTAATGGTTGCAGTACAAAATAGTCAATATCGTTGTCATTTTGGCTTGTCGTCTCGTCCGTTGTACATATATAGCAGCAAGGGGAACTACCGCCAGCAAGCAGCTTTGCATCGCGATTGGTCACGGTACTGGAGTTGTGATCTGGAAACCAGCTGAAAACTGTCGTCCCCTTGTCTGTACCATCGAGCCCCTAAATTGACGAGGATGTGAGAATAGCGTACTTACCTGACAGGCTAATGTAGCAACTGTGATTTTTAGATTTAAAGTACTTTATGTGACATTATATTACATTAGTCGTTCATTTGCAGTTTGGTTTTTTTGATAGCACAGCACGGATAATAGCACCACCAGTTAAGGCAAACATGAGCTAACATTGCATTGACCAACTACACAGAAATTTGAAAAACCATCTGTAATAGCTGACAAGATGCTTTGTCGATTGATTTTATATACCTAACTGCCAAACAAACCGATTGACAACAAACTTATGGCCCACAAATGGCCAAAATCCGTTAACTTTTTGAGCAACATTTTTATGTGTGTACTGCTGAAGCAAACGCTTGGTGGAGGGGTCTCGGCTTTTGCGTTAGCTGCCTTGCACGCTCTCACACAGATGGCTTCAATGCGGCCATCTTCACTTCGATTTTGGAAACTGAAACCGTTACGGCATCGATGGGTTCATTTCGCAGCTGCAAACGCTGCTATCGTTCAACGTACACGCTGCAATCGAGATATCAAGAAATTGGGTTTAGTGTTCATAACATTTATATCACAATCGCAACTGAAAACTGAGTTTTTTGTTCAAAAATTTTACTTAAAGCATATTTGATATATTTTTTTAAATATAGGGTACCGTGATTTCTGGTGAAATTAATCACTTTTCACAGTTTTTGGCGCACAATTTTTGAGCAGTTTACGATATAATCAAACTCAATGCTTTAACCCGTAGGCTACGGGGCTTATAAGAAAATCTCGAACCGCTGGCAAAGACACAAGCATCAATATTTTTCAATAAAATTATGAGGTTCACTTCACTATTAGTTGTAGTTTCCATTATACTGGGAGCTTCAAAAACTGGAGACACGTAGACAGTTTTATTCAGATGGACGTCTGCGTCAGGAGGGGTAAAATTGACTTCATCAGAAAAGTGGTTAGTTCTATGTTTTATTGTTTATTACGTCAGGCCAGGGGGTCAAGAAGTATGTAAGGCCGTTCGCAATGCTGTTTTATTTTGTATGGCGAGTTTTAAAAATTTTAAAACTCGTTATACAAAATAAAACAGCATTGCGAACGGTCTAAGTGGTGTAGAACTTGTTCAAGGCTTCCAAGACATTTTCAAGTTTGAGTCTAATTTCTATGCGCTTGTAAAAAAAATGAAGACACGATAGGACTAAATTTGTTGTCCTAAGCTAGGTCTTAAGCATATTGAATTTAACATTAAGTAAAACTTAAAGGTAACATACCGTTTTTGAATAAACAATCTACTTTTAGGAGTTTAATTTACAGTGGCGTTTCGGTTTTTTCACTAGTCATTTTATTTTATCACGGTTTTCATTTCGTTTTTATCACTCCTTTTCTAAAACATCGCGAAATCAACATGAAAATGTTAGGCGTTGTCCATAAACTACGTAGACTAATGTTTGGCCATCTGAGACCCCCTCGTAGACTTTTGTCCATACAAAATTATCGAAATTTGTATGAAGCGTAGACTTTGGTCAGGAACCCTGCTCCCCCTAAGAGTCTACGTAGTTCATAGACAGGCCCTGATTGTGAAACTACTTATTAGGGCTTTCCAGAGTCTGGAATATTTGACCTTTACTATAAGAAAAAAGTGGAAATAGGTTTCTTCGAATAGAGGTTTTAAATCCCAGAGCAAATATAAAACCGAGTAAAGAATTTTCACAAATTAAAAATATTCTATTTTTATTTCAATGACTTTATTCTCCTCAAAATTATAGAGATTTTTGGTCATTGCACATTAAGCATTTCACAAATAAATATTGTAAATATTTATTTCGTGAAAACCGTTAGGGAAGCAATTCATACAAAAACGATTAGTTAGATTATGGAAACTTTTAAGATTTGTTTTTTCTTCACTTTCATGATTACTGCTTCAGTTTCCATTACCTCGTTCATTGAAATAAATGCAATTCCATTTAGTAAATCGTCTGATTGTTTCTTACAGCTTCATATAAAAAAGGGACTTTGAATTATCTACTACAAAAAAAAATCAGAGGGGTGTGTACAAGACACAACCGCATGACGTAAACTACGTAAAGCAGTTTGTTATGAACTACAATTGACTACTATGCAATTTCTTTGGATCAATATTAGAATTTGTAGTGGCTAATAGTTTTGAAAAACGTTAATTTCAACAAGGTAAATTCTGCAAGATTCTGGTGGATTTTTATTGGAAATATTTATCACAAAGTTTGAAACATAAACAAAGCCTGAAGAAATTCCTTTATAACTATACACTGTACACGCAAGAAGGAAGCGTACTCGCCAGATTCGGTGACATGCCAGGTGATAAGACAAGCTGTTGCATTTAGTTTAGGAGTAGGTTTCGAAATTCGGCGGTTTTGACACTTATGTGACCAGCGTCATTTTGTCAGAAAATTTACCGTTTACTCTTTCTGAAAACTGCTGATGAAGCCCTCAAAAGGGCTGTTTGAACCATAATTTGTTCAATATATTGCACGTGTGATCAATAATTTCGTTGTTCTGGTAGCAAATGTCAGAATAGCGACAATGATAGGCTTTGTAAGAATAATTGGTTTGATAGTCTCAATTTCCAAACACTTGTTACGATGAAAAGAAATGGAATAGTGCGGATTACTAGAGAAATGTTGCCTTTTCTGAAACAAGATGCGGTTTGATTTCCACAGAGTGCTTTTGATGTAGTTGGTTTCAAACGGTAGCAACTTTCTTGGAAAATTCACCCTAATCTTTTTCAGAAAATTGTTGACCCTCTAAAGAACTGTTCGAACCAATTTTACAAAAAATTGAGCTGCTATGCGACAAAATATGGTTTAATTTCTGCGCCGTGTTTTTGATGCAGATGATTTTAAATTCTCGGTGGTTTCGACACCTTCACAATGCACATCAAATGCTTTCGAATAAATTATCTCATTGAAAATTTGCAAATCGATAGGTATGATTCAGCACAATTATAATATTCAACAAATAATTTCGATAATTCATGCAATTTTTTTGGCAAAATTGTAAAGTATATTTAAGAATTTTGCGAAGGCTTATACACATTGAAATATGGCAACACTGAGTAATACATATCATCAAAATGAAATGTTCTTCATCATCTGAGAAGAAGAAAACGTTTTCCAAATCGCCAATCAACTAGCACTGTTTTCACAAATTTGAATTGAATGTCTCATGACGACGGAGCGCTATTCAATTTTCGCACAGCGCTCATAGTGATTGACGCTTGTGTCCCGGGCTTTCCTTCTAAGAAAAAACTATAAACCTACAAGAGCATTGAAGGGACATTTCAAATTATGAAACCCTTCTAGATCAGTGCCATCAGAACAATACCACAATCCAAGAAGTAAGAGTGTAGTGCCATGTGTTCATCTAAAAGGGATTCATAAATATACAAAACAGTGAAGATTCTAGTTTAGGCTAACTAGTCTAGTCATACACAGCCATTCATTGAAAGAATCTTGAATTGACTAATTTTATCATCTTTATTGTCATTATCAACTCTTGAAGTGCATCGGTGATGCTTTACGAGCATGTCCCCCAATGATGGACCAATCAGCATGTACATGAGCATGAGCATAGATGACCGTACAATTCGTAGTTGCTACCCCGTGATTGACCAGAACAATCGAAATTGCACAAGGAATCAACAAGCGGAGATTGGGAGTAGCTAACGCTCTCAATGTGCATTTTCGAGAATTCCAAACTTTATTAAGTCAATAACGGCGCCGACCACGTCCTTACGGTCATCGAGGAAGGGAAGGAATGTTAGTGTGACGTACGTTGCTACTAGAGACCGAGGTCACCTCATCTTCTCCACGATTGTCACGGGAAGGAGTTTTTGTTAGTGGGAGAGGGAAACGTCACATGATGTGGATTCACTTTGGTAAGTAATGTGATTCATGCAACCTATTTATATCAAAACGCGTATTCATTTTGAATCAAACATTACGCATGCCGATACCGTAGATGACGAACCATTCAAATTACATATTAAGGTGAAACGGGACGCCGTGTTATTTTTCCTATCTTGCCTCTCTTTCTAACAATTTGCCTCGCGATTTTGAAGATGGTAATCTCGAGTTCTATCGCACTGAAGATGCTGAAAAACAATCAGCATATGCACTCCAAGTGAGCATGCACAGTGATAGGTTTTTGTTGCAAAATATGAAGTAGAATCTGAGATTACCATCTTAGTAGCAACAGAGCAATGGCGGATATTTCCCCGATCGTCCCGTCCGCCCTTAAGTAATTATAAAAACAAATGAAAGAGAAATATGTATTATCATCAAGTGCATTGGAAACTAGCACCGAAACATAACGTGACGAACTTTTCAATATATGTTAGGTAAATACATAAAAAAATGTTATGATTATTATGATAGAATGGAACGAGTTCACCGATAGATATCCATTAGGGTGCCCCAAAATAGAAAAAGTGACAAAAAATTAACTTGCTCACCCTTAGAATGATAGATTAGAATCTTAGAAACAATAGTTCCATACATGAAAACTCAATCAAAAAATATTTAGAGGTTGCACGAATCAATTTTATGAAAATTGGGCGATTTTTGGTATTTATACCAAAAAAATGCTAATATGAGTTGAAAAATAAAAGAAATAAAAGTCATCAATCTCAGTAAATCACAGTTCTGGGTCCCGCAAGCAAAGTTTGGAGGGAGTTTAGTTAATCAAAGCTGATTTTATATATTTGGCAAAGGTTAAAATATCAAGAAATCGCGATTTTTTTCACCAAATTTTTCAGAAATGCTCAATTTATAAGGGTTTAGAAATGTTTCCTGTAATTCGCAATTCCCTTATTTTATAGCAAATTTTGTGTAGATTATTTCGGCTGAAAACAGTTTTAAGCTATCTCTATCATGGGCTGAGATATCGGTATTATAATGAGAACAAAATGAATGAAAAAATCGTGTTTTTTTACGTTAATCGATTTTGTTCACTAGTATCCATGACTGCCATGCAATTAAAACAACACACGACAAATATTTGAGATAATAGCACGTGCAGGTGTACATTTTTGAAAAATTTCAGGAATTATTGGGCTGCTTTGATCATTACTGATTCATACTGCATGACAGTAACAATATGTAAAGGTTTTGAGAATTAATCATCGTTTTATATCTACATGTGCTAAACATAACTTTTCACACCCGCTTTGTGAATACAAAAAGATTTTTTTCTTAGATTCCTTCTGTTGATCAGATAACAATAGCAAGCCTCCGATTCAAAACATGTAATTTTGATTGACAAATATGTTTCAACAAGTAAGCTGCGCTCCAGAAAGATTTTAACATTGACATTTCTTAGGTTAACACCTCTTGTAGCATACTAGGCCAGTCACTAAATTATATTTTTTCTAATAATAGTGGAATCTAAACATCCTGATGCTTTCTGAAATCCAACCCTAGCTGCAAATATGTGCGCTAATAGTTTGCTTTTAAATTCAAATTATATAATAGATCTCAATATTGTGTAAAGAGTTAGCTTTAGTTAAAATTCGCGAATAAAAAGAAGAAAAAATATCCTAATATTTGTTAATGTAGATATTAAAATTTTTATGTCGATTGGTTGAAACTATAAAAGTATATTTTTCTTTCTTACAGTTTTTATTAGCTATTTTATTTTCATTAAAGTTGTTTTCAATGTTAGAGCAGTAGTTCTGATATAACCAGAAAGAACCTATATGTCTGATTAACAAGAGCACCAAAATCTATTTAGAAAAGGTAAATATATCACTCAAAATAAATCATAGAACTTCACATAGAACTTCACAAATGGAATTTGATTGTCTGACTTGCGATCACTTATATTGTTAAAATTACGCAGCGATTCACTTTTTGAGTCTTTCTTTGAACCGGTAAGCACAATCAATATAAAATTATCAAAGTAACCCAATTATTTCTGAAAATCCTCAAAAATGTGTAGTTGCATAACATAACATGTCAAACACTTGTTATTTGCTTTTTTTTCATGGTAGTCATGGAAACTAATGAACAAAAACAAACATCATAGAAAATCCATTTTTTTTTTCATTAATTGTGTTATAATTATTATGCCGATATCTCAACTCATGATACTGCCGTTCTACGCATAGTTGTCCCATGTTGAAAAACTTGAAACTGAGAATATCGCGATTGAAGTTTCAAACAGGTTTTTAATATTTTTTGGCCAAATGGTGCAACAAATCGGATTTCAGTTTTCATAGTATCGTTAGAAATCGCTTATATTTTCATGCTTGAAGTATGTCCAATCAAATTTTTTTGAAATTATAGTGTTTTTAGCAAAAAAAGTGATTAGTGGGACTGTTATGCCTAGAAATGTGGTCCTGTTGGCGAAATTTCTACGCATATCAGTCCCACGATAATTAGTCGTCTCTTTTCACGCTCGATGTGGTTTGTTCTGTACGTTTTTGTTATATTTTTGTTAATAACAAACAATGTTAGTTTCTTTTATAATATTATATGTCTCTCATGCATAAGGCTCAAATGTCTCGAGGCAAAACGGAGCCGAAAGACAACATAAGAGTGGCTTCACATTTTAACACTTTCTTAATAATCGGGTGAGTAGGAACTAGGTGAATGAGTTGGTGAATAAGAAGTTGATTAGTGAATTGTTGAGAGGATGAATGTGAGGTGCTCCAAGATTGAGTGAGTTGATGAGTGAGTCAGTTACGAATTAGGAAAGTTACAGCTTACAGGGAGTTGCCCCGTTAATTTTAATGTGTTGGTAAGAGAATTGTTAAATTGGTGAGTGTGTGTGGGATAGTAAGTAAATGAGTTAGTGAGTCAGTGAGTGACATAGTGAGTAAGTGAGTTTGTTGGTTTATGAGTATGTGAGATCTGTTCCGAAGGAGTGAGTTCATTAGTAAGTAAATTAGTGAGTAAGTAAGTGAGTTATAAAGTATGGGTTTTGTGGCCGTGCGGTTAGCAGCGCCAGCTATTTAGGCGTATTGATATCCACGTAGTGTGATTTCGATTCCAGTCTGAGAAAACTTTCCATTAAACGAAGAATTCTTCATTGGGCCACTGGGTGTCGTACACACAAATCTTCAAGAAATAAATCGGGGATATTCAAATGTATTCATTACGTAAATGGAATCATTTTTTACTTAAATAGCTCTTCCATCGCAGTTTACGTCAAAATATGTATATACAGTATGTATTATCGAAATAAGCGATTAGAACGTTAGGCCAAAAACGTTCTAAGGTCGGAAAGGTCATTGGGCCGAAAATGTTGTTAGGTCGAAAAGGTCGCCAGCTCGATATATCGTTTGGTCGGAAGAACGTCGTGTGACCGCAAAATATTGTTACATCAAAGTATTTATATGGCCGAATAAGTCAGGCCAAAACGTCATTAAACCGGATTGGTCATTAGGCCGAAAAGGTCATGAAGTCGAAAAGGTTTTTAGACCGAAAAGGTCTTTAGGCTGAAAAGGTCCTTAGGCCGAAAAGGTCCTTAGGCCGAAAAGGTCCTTAGGCCGAAAAGGTCTTTAGGCCGAAAAGGTCTTTAGGCCGAGAAGGTCTTTAGGCCGAGAAGGTCTTTAGGCCGAAAAGGTCTTTAGGCCGAAAAGGTCTTTAGGCCGAAAAGGTCTTTAGGCCGAAAAGGTCTTTAGGCCGAAAAGGTCTTTAGGCCGAAAAGGTCTTTAGGCCGAAAAGGTCTTTAGGCCGAAAAGGTCTTTAGGCCGAAAAGGTCTTTAGGCCGAAAAGGTCTTTAGGCCGAAAAGGTCTTTAGGCCGAAAAGGTCTTTAGGCCGAAAAGGTCTTTAGGCCGAAAAGGTCTTTAGGCCGAAAAGGTCTTTAGGCCGAAAAGGTCTTTAGGCCGAAAAGGTCTTTAGGCCGAAAAGGTCTTTAGGCCGAAAAGGTCTTTAGGCCGAAAAGGTCTTTAGGCCGAAAAGGTCTTTAGGCCGAAAAGGTCTTTAGGCCGAAAAGGTCTTTAGGCCGAAAAGGTCTTTAGGCCGAAAAGGTCTTTAGGCTGAAAAGGTCTTTAGGCCGAAAAGGTCTTTAGGCCGAAAAGGTCTTTAGGCCGAAAAGGTCTTTAGGCCGAAAAGGTCTTTAGGCCGAAAAGGTCTTTAGGCCGAAAAGGTCTTTAGGCCGAAAAGGTCTTTAGGCCGAAAAGGTCTTTAGGCCGAAAAGGTCTTTAGGCCGAAAAGGTCTTTAGGCCGAAAAGGTCTTTAGGCCGAAAAGGTCTTTAGGCCGAAAAGGTCTTTAGGCCGAAAAGGTCTTTAGGCCGAAAAGGTCTTTAGGCCGAAAAGGTCTTTAGGCCGAAAAGGTCTTTAGGCCGAAAAGGTCTTTAGGCCGAAAAGGTCTTTAGGCCGAAAAGGTCTTTAGGCCGAAAAGGTCTTTAGGCCGAAAAGGTCTTTAGGCCGAAAAGGTCTTTAGGCCGAAAAGGTCTTTAGGCCGAAAAGGTCTTTAGGCCGAAAAGGTCTTTAGGCCGAAAAGGTCTTTAGGCCGAAAAGGTCTTTAGGCCGAAAAGGTCTTTAGGCCGAAAAGGTCTTTAGGCCGAAAAGGTCTTTAGGCCGAAAAGGTCTTTAGGCCGAAAAGGTCTTTAGGCCGAAAAGGTCTTTAGGCCGAAAAGGTCTTTAGGCCGAAAAGGTCTTTAGGCCGAAAAGGTCTTTAGGCCGAAAAGGTCTTTAGGCCGAAAAGGTCTTTAGGCCGAAAAGGTCTTTAGGCCGAAAAGGTCTTTAGGCCGAAAAGGTCTTTAGGCCGAAAAGGTCTTTAGGCCGAAAAGGTCTTTAGGCCGAAAAGGTCTTTAGGCCGAAAAGGTCTTTAGGCCGAAAAGGTCTTTAGGCCGAAAAGGTCTTTAGGCCGAAAAGGTCTTTAGGCCGAAAAGGTCTTTAGGCCGAAAAGGTCTTTAGGCCGAAAAGGTCTTTAGGCCGAAAAGGTCTTTAGGCCGAAAAGGTCTTTAGGCCGAAAAGGTCTTTAGGCCGAAAAGGTCTTTAGGCCGAAAAGGTCTTTAGGCCGAAAAGGTCTTTAGGCCGAAAAGGTCTTTAGGCCGAAATGGTATTTTGGCCAGGTCTTGGTGAAATGACTTCGTTCTATACCTGAATTATTCAGCTTAGTGACTAATGACCTAACGTCCTTTTCGGCCTAATTACCTATTCAGCCTAATGAATTTTTCGGCCCAATGACCTTTTCGGCCTTATGGCCTATTTTGCCTAATGACTAACAAAGCTTTTGTATTAATTTTAAATGACAAGAAATATGTACAAATCATTGAAATCCGACACGAATGCACTTTAGGTGTAAAGTGTCGTTAGAAAATACATAATAATAATAATAATAATAATAATAATAATAATAATAATAATAATATCGTTGAAATGAAATATGTTTAGAAATACACAGCTTAAGTTTTCAAAACATTCTGCACCATGCCTTCCTCTGCTTGTATGGGTCATATGAATAGGAACCCCAGCAAAGATTGGGAGTGATTTGTCATTAGAGACTTTATGCTTGATGTATCTTTATTTGAATATGAAGGTTCCGAATGCCGTTGATAATGGTACGGTTCTATATTCATCCTGTTCGAAAACAAGCAGTTACGGTACTATGTTCACTTTTAATACAAATACAATAATAAGAATGGAATGCTTTTGGAGTGGAGCGGACCTGGTGTGATGATTAAAGCACGTGACTATCACGCCGAGGACCAGGGATCGAATCCCACTCCAACAAACTCGCAAAATGTGAGTTCTTCCTTCGGAAGGGAAGTAAAGCGTGGGTCCCGAGATGAACTAGCCCAGGGCTAAAAATCTGTTTAATACAAGTAAAAATAAAAAAAATGCTTTTGGTCTCTATCATTTATTTTACATATACACAGAAAGCCGCTTATAATTATCTACGGCACAACTTACTAACAACAGTTTACTCAAGAATTGTACATCAATCACATTATTATCAATACATCAAGTCTCTGAGCGTCTAGGTCACTTGTTTATCAAGTTACTCAATAACTCATTAACGCATTCATTCAAAACAGTCTCTCACTTACCCATCAACCTATTAATAAACCAACTCATTTATCAAATCACTCGCTCATCATCTTACTCATTTACTCATCTACCCACACACTTACAAAATATCGCTCACCAAGTCACTCCTCACTCTTCAATTCACTTACTCGGTTGATCTCTCATCAATTGATATATTGATTGCTTGTTGCTTGTTGTGTTGCTTGAATTAGTGTGTCGGTAAGTGAGTGGCTTAGTTATCGCATATTTAGAAAATAAAAAGAACACTTTTGGGTTAAACCCAAATCGAAGACGAACTGCTGGAGGTACTAGCAGTTCGTCTTCGATTTGGGTTTAACCCAAAAGTGTTCTTTTTATTTTCTAAATATGCGATAACTAAGCCACTCACTTACCGACACACTAATTCAATCAAATTATTGGGATAACATATTGAAATAAAAAAGTGAAGCTCATCAACTCACTTACCAACAATATTTCAAGCTTGCTTAAATTCGGAAAATTTTCACATTTACCAGTCATTCAATTCAGCAACCTCTTTGTCATTATAATGAATCGGCTTCGTCATGCTTCACGACATTTGAGCCTCTTAATTAAGTTAAAATGTTTATGTTTGGTTTATGAGCTCAACGCGCATTGCAGCAATATTTGAATTTAGATTGAAACTGCAAATTGCGAAGAAATAACAGTTTTTGTTTAACAGGGAAACAAGTTTCGTTCCAGCTGGAGCGTAATGCCAACATAAAAGAAGAGTTTATACCATGCAGTATTGAAATAGCCATGCTATTAGGTGAAGTAAGTTACTAAAAATGCTTAATATATCGGTTTTACGTAGATATTTTATAGTGGGACTGTTATGCGTAGAATTTTAGTTGTGGGACAGACATGCGTAGAAATTCAACAGTGGGACAATTTGACTTTACATGTTTTTCATTGAGTCTTCGGACAAAGTATGTTATTTTTTGATGTTATATGGAAATATACGTATAAATAGAGCGCCTGGTGCAAAAAAGTCAAAATCGTCAAAAAGTAACATGGGACAACTATGCTTAGAACGGCAGTGAAGGAGATAGCTCAAAACTGTCTTCAGCCGAAATAATCTACACAAAATTTGCTATAAAATAAGGGAATTGCGAATCACAGGAAAAATTCCAAAATCCTTATAAATTGAGGATTTTTGAAAAATTTGATGAAAAAAATCGCGATTTTTTGATATTTTAACCATTGCCAAATATATAAAATCAGCTTTGATGACCTAAACTCCCTCCAAACTTTATTTGCGGGACTCAGAACTATGATTTACTTTGATTGATGATTTTTATTTCTTTTATTTTTCAACTCATATTAGCATTTTTTTGGTGAACATGCCAAAAATCGTCCATTTTTCATAAAACCGATGCGTGCAACCTCTAAATATTTTTTGATTGAGTTTACATGTATGGAACTATTGTTGCTAGGACCCTAATCTACCATTCTAAGGGTGAGCAAGTTAACTTTTTGACACTTTTTCTATTTTGGGACACCCTAATATCCATCCAAGTGTCCAGTGCTTATGTGATGCAGCATCTTCCACTGACTGGTTTCGTCTCCAAAATCACATTACACACGGAAACGACGATGTACACAATCAGTTCGACGACGACGACGCTGCCGACCCGAATGAAAAAAGCGGCATTTCCACTTTACTTCCTAAATCACACTCTGTCCGCCATTGAAGGTCCAAAGTACGAAAAACGCAACCCAACCGCAGAATTTCCACTATAATCATACAACCATTTATTCTACCAAATATGTTCTAGCCGGGTGCCGTAGTTCCACCGATCAAATTAAATCATACAGGACAACATCGAAAACACGCAACTCAAAAAGTTCTTGCTATCAACCACGTGTGCGCATCCTGCTATGATTCTCTGACACTTCTCTGCACTTCTTTGAAGACTCCAAACTTCCAGGATGCATGTTTGGAGCCTCACAGTATCGTATTGAAAGATAAAATTGATCTAGATAAAATAGTTCAGATCAATATCAAAACTGGATTCATAGAAGTATGGTACCAACCAATTTAGTGCTGAATTTATGCAAGATTGCAATCCTTATGTAAAGAATTCTAGGAAATCATATAGAAAAAAAAAACTTATTTTCTTCAATTAAAGCAGATCTAGATCAAAATCGAAAGCGTGAAATTTTTGTACGAACCAATCCTGTAAACTTTTTCGTTTGGATGGTTCTAGGATGCATATCGAGAATTCCAGAGAGTCATATCGAAAATAAAACTTATCTAGATCATTTGCATCACAGCAGATCTAGAAAGTGTAGTACCAATCGGTCCCGAAAACTTCGCCGAAAACAGAAATCCTCTAGGATGCATGTAGAGAATTGTAGAGGGTGAGTTAAAAAAATAATACTTATCTTGATAAAATATAACAGATCTAGATCAAAACCGATGAAGTAAAAGTGAAGTACTAACCAACGCAGAGAACTATGCCGAAGACTGCAACCCTCTAGGATGCATAGCTAGAACTCCAGAAAGTCATGTAGAAAAATAAGACTTATCTAGATAAATTACAGCAGATCTGGGTCAAAACTACAGACGAAAAAGTGAAGTAATAACCAATCCAATGAACTTTGCCGAAGACTGTAACTCTATAGGATGCTTATCTAGGATTCTATAAAATCATATAGAAAAATAAAGCTTATCTAGATCAATTACAGCAGATCTAGATCAACACTGAAGACGTCAAAGTGAAGTTCTAACCAAACCAAATAACTTTGCGGAAGACTGCAACCTTCTAGGATGCATTTCGAGTATTCTAGAGAGTCATACATATAAATCAATTTATCTAGATCAGTTACAGCAGATCTAGAACAATAAAGAATACGTGAAAATGTAGTACCAATCAATATAAAACACTGAAGACTCAAACCTTCTAGGATGCTTATCAAGAGCACCAGAATACTTGCCGGTCGGGAATCGAGTTAATTTTTAGCTAGGGATGATCCAGATAGCTACGCAAATCGTGTACTATACCTCTGTAGTATACCTTTTTATCAACTATACCGATTTCTAGTCATTTTTCGTGGCCACCACTAAAACTTGGCATGCAAATAAAAAAACCCAAATTAATCCACCTAGTGGTGATAGTGCCTTTCTCGTCGTATATGTTCTCACGATCTTCCCGTCGGCGTAAGTCAAAGTGTTCCTGAATCCTGATGATTTTTCAGAAAAGCAAGCATTTTATCAAAGCCATCATTGAGTTGACTTAAAACTTATTGATGGCACATAGTCCGACGTTATGTTCAACGTATAAGCAGAGGTGAATAATCGTTGGTGTGTTCGACTGTTTTACGAAACTGTTTCGTGGTGGCTTGTCAGTCTTGACAAAAGTAAAACACTATTTATGTTATTTTGTCCGACGTTTCGGTCCGTTTGGGACCTTCTTCAGGGACTCAATAGTTACAGTGTTCTCGTCCAGTGTGGTTCGGTAGAACATGTAACTGTCGATTTGGTTCGAATTTTCCCGCACAATCGCAGCCAAATTGGATGCCCTATCCGGGGAAACTCGTTCCGAAAATTAGCACTCCGGAATTTAGAACCTGCTTCGAAAACGATCACCATTGCAGGTTCTACCGAACCACACTGGACGAGAACACTGTAACTATTGAGTCCCTGAAGAAGGTCCCAAACGGACCGAAACGTCGGACAAAATAACATAAATAATGTTTTACTTTTGTCAAGACTGACAAGCCACCACGAAACAGAGGTGAATAATTTCTGATTTCTCAGTTGACTGCCTGAGCACCTTCACTAACACTGGAGGCTGATCAATATCAAGACGATACTAACAAGCTAAGATATAACTTTTTACACAATCACTTTGCGGTCTTCGATAAAGTTTTTTCTGCACATTTTAGGTTATATTTTATTGACCGTTGAAAACAAGAACGAAATGAGTATAGTGAGACGTCTGTTTGTATGTGGGTATAATTTGTCAGGATTTTGTTCTCTTACACATATTTATCGCTTGCATTGATTTTATTTACTTTCGTTGTTCCAGCGAAGCAACAGTGTAGAAAACAGGACAGGGACACCGCTCTTTTAACCCTTATGTGGCCGACAGGGTACCCGGGTACCCAGCGCCCATATAGAATGCACGGTGTAGAAAAAAGCAAAAAGATTGTCGGACACATAACGGTTAACCGGGTAAATGAAACGCCGAATTCATGTTTACCGCATGTTACAAAGCTAAAAGAACATTTTTATTAGATTCATTTTTTAATACATATAAAAGACTTACAATTTCGATGATTAATTGACACCAGAACTAAATGGAATTCTGATGTGTCCATCCTGTCGCTTGTTTTCACTACTAGTGACGTGGTTGACAGAATGAGACACAACAGATAACACAAAGAGACAACAACGAGTAACTCCGACACTTGTACAGGGGTTCGCATATTGCATTCTCACGTTACAACCAGCCTGCAACCCTACCGGTCTCTAATGTGGTATGAGCCTATTTCCTGATTAACCGTTCCTCAGGTTATTAAAACTGCCGTGATGTGATGTGTCGCATGATACATTTGATTTCTATCGATGCGGTACCGGAACAGGTTCCGGAGCACCACCGGGTCTCGAAAATATAGACTAGGGGCTGTCCATAAACCACGTGGTCATTTTTTTGGGACTTTTCAATATTTTTGTTTTGCAAAACATAAAAGTAGAAGAGTTGGGTAGAAGATCCCTGAAAAAAAAAGTTTAAATCGGATCACAGACGGCTGAGAATGAGTTGTTCAAACTTTTAGTTCCCACTTTTTTCCTATCACGGTATTTGGAGTTTAAACCACTCCTGAATGCAAAATTCTACGCAAAACTTTTACAAGCTTACTAATTTTTGTATATGTTTGAAGTTTATCAAATCCTAATAAAACGCCTGAAGGTCTGCAATTTATATAACATTTACAGCTTGTTTCACAAATTTCAATATTTATAGAATTTTTGATGATAGAAACGAGTTTAGCGAAACATTTGTTCAATTGTTCATTACATGTGCGATATTGCAACCACAACGAAAGTTTGAGCCTGTTTAAAAGTTAAACCTATATGTAAATGAAGGTAGGTGAAACATTATTGTTGTACACGTAAAGGAATATCATTAATAAACTCCCTAAGTTACGGTCGTTGATGGAAGTGATTAACGTTTGTTTCGTTTGGTGAGCTAATGATAATGAAGCTAAAAACTAAAATAAGAAATGACATAAATCATAAAAAGTGGGAAGAAAACAGTTTCAAAGGTGTTTTCAGATGCATCCTGATTCAGATTGGACTTGAACTTGCCTTAAAATAACGTCTTAAGATGGCATTTCGAACAGGAAAATCGTTCTCCGGTAGCACCCGATAGACTAAATATTACAAATCTGCGTTTTCTGTATGATTTGCCTCCATTACGAATGAAAGCAAACTCCGAAGCATCCTTCACCATAAAAGCAACTAGGTGAGTGCTTTTGCACCATTTCATTCCGTATATTCTCACACCGAAAACTCGCCGTCAGGGAAATTGAAAACGCAAACATAAACAAACACGTCGTCAACCCGTTTTCGAGTGTGACTCGATGACGATGGCAGCGAGCACATGTGTACAATACCTACTTCGGGAAAACGAGAATCTCGTCATAGTCATTGCACAGATCATCATCCGCTTCTCAGGTTAAACACTGTTTTCTTCTTGGTTGATCACAGCAGAAAGGAAGAAGTTAAGCCGTACTTATCAAAGTGGTCTGAGTAATATTTTGGTCCCCGTGTACACGAAAATGGTTAAAATACAGTAAAAGATAAAATTAAAAACTTTTTGAATTTTATTTCACTAACAGAAGGTTTGCGCTTCATTGAAAGATTACGGATGCATTTAACATGTTGTACACCCAAGGAAACCCTGGTTATCATTAAAATTGGAAACAAACAAATTGAGGTCATTTTGGAAAGTTATGTGAGAAATCACAGCAATTCATATGTAGATATTGCTCTTCTAGCTCTGAACTCTGAACCGAAAAGAACGTAAACAAAGCAAAATACGTTGACGGTAGCAGAATACCAAACAGCCGCATATTTAGATTAGGACTTGTTTTCCACTGAATCTAAGTGCACACAGAGAGTACATCATGTGCAGCACTTTTACTCGCTGGCCTGATGCTAGCTGTGGGTGGATCAGATTAACATTGTTGAAAGGGAAGATTGAAAATTGCCGTATTGAGTTACTACCAATCCTGCCGAAAACCCATCGGCTGCCGCCGCGCCGGCCTGGAACCGAAACCAACAGGAAGCCCTTCTGGTTTTGTTGAAAGGCGACGAGTTTATTCAGAGTTTGTCCAAATATTTACGTTTTCTCCGGCTCATTGTGGTGCACCGTGGGTTGTTGCATGGAACCGTTAAAGCGGGCGCGGGTGGCAAACTTCTAGCGAAGAACAGTAATTAAAGGATAATCTACTTCAGAAATAGTTCTCGAGAAGATGAGGTGAGCGTGACTGCAAAGTATAAAACTAAAGGCCCACCATTCAATTGTTGTTTGTGCGGAGACCAGTATTGTTGGATATTATAATGTGAACTTGAGGGTGGCAATAATCTACTCGGTACCGCATTGCACTGTTTACGTAAATTTGTGCCTGACGCTCCCTAAACCCAAAACGAAGGCATCATGGATACGTCAGGTTCTACTAAGCGAATTTTAAGCATTCGTTTATGATCGGCGATTAACGCCGCGGTGAGGCATTAATTTTGCATACTCCGTAGACGTTTATTCCATCGAACAGGGTTCGCGCAAACCAAGAGTAAACAGTGCAATGTGCATATTTGTTCTTTCAGAGAAGTGCAGTTTTATTCACTGACAGTCGCTCTGCTTATAACTGTATATTTGAGGGGGCTTGAAGCGGTGGAGTGTAAGTGACCAAAAAATTAAAATCGAGATAAATATCGTACGTGATTCAATAAGATCAAATGTGCTTGCTGACGAAAACTTATAACTTTATAAATTGGACGAAAAAATATGATTAACGATAAGATTATTTTGTTCGGAGGCAAAGGGGTGTAAGTGCACTGTTATAATTACACGGTCCGACAAAAAATCAACTTTTGTTATGCCCAGCTCTAAATTTCACTTTTTCTGATTGCTCCCGACTAGAAACTCATAAATCTGAAGTTTTGGGAGAGCGGAGGGGCATTGATTTGAAATTTTGAAAAATCGAAAAATGCCGAGGTTTTTCGATCGCCATTTCGGCTAAATGCACGATATCAAAAAAGGAAAAGGTTGACCACGGAGCTATAGGGGTTGTGCAACTACCAACAAAATTTCACGAAAATCCGTCAAGCCATTCTCGAGAAACGGTGTTTTTACAAAATTATGTTTTATTGCAAATTGCGAAGATTTATAGATTCCAGCGCGAAAAACATATTAGCCTCTTTTTTAGCGTAGGTGCCTTATAATTATTTGTTTACAATGCAAAAATATCACCAAAGGTGTACTTTTTTTCTGTATTAACGAGATTTTCAACCCCACACACTTAATTTTGAATACCGTGTTCGGTAAATTTTTGACGAAAATAGAACAGCTGAATACAGCAATGATGGATTGTTTACTTTTTGCACCCGTTTTTGACAGTTGGTGTAATGAGCCTCAGTAAAATCGATTACCGAAGCTACCGAAATAATTCTGCTGTTCTATTTTCGTCAAAAAGGTACCGAACAGGCAATTCAGGATTAAGTGTGCAGGTAAGTTCATCTCGGGACCCACGCTTTACTTCCCTTCCGAAGGAAGAACTCACATTTTGCAAGATTGTCAGGAGTGGGATTCGATCCCAGGTCCTCGGCGTGATAGTCAAGTATTCTAACCATCCCACCAGGTTCGCTCCCTCAAAAGTGTACTCAACAACGCTGCGTAAAATATTCACCAGAACGCGATCTGTTTTTATATCAGTGGGCTCACGCAAGAAAAGTTCACGCAACTAATTTCCGCGCAGGAGTCTAAACAGGTGGAATCTCCGCAATAAAGATTTCTTATATTGCACGCAAATAATCCAACTACTATATGGCACAATTGCTGATTTAACCATGCCGTTTAACATCATGGTGTCTTCGAGGCAGTTTTTCGTGCTTATTTTAACCTGTTGGTAAAAATGATCAATCCCCCTAAAAGTGAGATAGAAAATTTACTTTTTGAAATTTTTAAGATACAAGGTTGATGTCTTCACAACAGTTGTAGAAAATGCTGTTTTGAATAACTTTGTCGAAAACGTCAAATTCTTAACTCCGTTAGTTTTTAAGATACGTTACGTTTTTGTTACCGACGGCCCCTTGAAAGTGATTTATTTTCCTCAACAACCTCCTTCTAGCCTTCCGCTAGTGATGCTAATGCTCACCATATAATCTGAGGCAGCTCAGTCATCAATTTGAGAGGCTCCAGTTCGATGGAATACTTGTAGTACAGAACTTGGATTATTTAACATAGACAACCGCCCAACCTTCATGGTATCTGCTAGAGAAGGAGTATTAGACATATCGCTTTGCTCTAGCAGAATTAGTCACGAGCTGATCAATTGGCAAGCGTCAGATGAAGAATTTTGATATTCTCCTCTGCTCGGGAGGTGTGATGCGACGAACCGGGCTCAACAGCCGAGGCACGATTTTCACAAAATTCGGTCAATCTTGTTGGAAGGGAGAAGGAAAATTTATTATTCAGCCTTTGGATGCCTGAATGAATCTTTAGGTGAAATGAGAAGGAAAGTCGTGCTCAGGCTGCACTAAGCACACAATTCTTAAAAGGCGATATGTATCATCAGACTGACTCGTAGAAGTAGGTATGAGATATGAAATTGTTAAAGCCCTCCTTTCAGGTTGTTGATTCACCATTTTGCAGCCCATCCTCGAAAAAAAAAAATTTGACAACACTATAGAGGATGGGTATCATGTTGCTGAGCACCGTTTTCAAAGCGTTATACCAACTGATCTTGATCCGGATACCGAATATTGACCGGATGGAAAATCTTGACATAACTCTCCAAAAGCTGAAAAGCAGCGGCAAGATTCTGTGCTGGTTGATCTTATGTGGACCAGAGTGTTGTATCATCTTGTAAAGAAATGAGTTCCAAATGTCTCTTTTTTCTGTTGGTCATTAACGACATTTCTGGAGCGAAAGTGGGGTTGGCTCGGTCACACATTAATCACACTCTACGCAAGAGCGGAAACGAAATATGAAAAGAAATGGGAACCTTAAAGCACAAACAAACAAACATAATACGAAATAATGTCATAAAAACATTGTTCAATGTTAATAACAGCATGTTTCGTAAGCCGCGGATTTATTCTTCACCCTTACTTACCTTACCGATCAGGCTAAGGCCTGGATGGCCTCTGCTGTACATAGTAGCCGTCTCCATTCCACTTGGCTGTTCGTCTCCAGTTCCGCACTCTGCGTAGGGTCCGTAGATCCTTCACTTGGTTGACCCACCTAGCTCGCTGCGCACCACGTCTTCTTGTACCGGTCGGATGACTCTCGAGAACCATTTTAGTCGGGTTGCTATCCGACATCCTGATGACGTGACCCGTCCACCGTAGCCTCCTGATTTTCGCGGTGTGGATGATCGTTGGTAATCTCAGCAGCTGATGCAGCCCGTGGTTCATTCGCCTTCTCCAACCCGTGTTCCATCTGCACTCCGCCGTAGATGGTACGCAACACCTTCCGTTCAAAAACTCCAAGGGTGCGTTGGTCCTCTGCACGTAGGGTCCATGATTCGTGTCCATAGAGGACTACCGGTCTAATAAGCGTTTTGTAGATGGTCAACTGCGTGTGACGGCGAACTTTGTTCGATCGTAGAGTTCTGCGGAGTCCAAAGTAAGCTCGATTTCCTACCACCATGCGTCTCTGAATTTCTCTGCTGGTGTCGTTGTCGGCGGTCACCAGTGAGCCCAAGTACACAAACTCTTCATCCGCCTCGATTTCATCACCGTCGATAGAGATTCGGAATGGCGGGCTCGGTGAGTCCTCCCTGGAGCCCTTTGCCATCATGTACTTTTTCTTCGACATATTAATGACTAATCCGATTTTCCTGGCTTCACGCTTTAGTCGGATGTTCGTTTCCGCCATCGTCTTAAATTTACGAGCTACAATAATATCAATATTATCAGCAAAAGCAAGCAGCTGAACGAACTTCGTGAAAATCGTTCCACCCACTAAAGCAATGTTGAACAGCAAACACGAAAGATCATCACCTTGCCGTAACCCCCTCTGCGAGATTCGAAGGGACTCGAGAGTGTCCCTGATACTCGAACTACGCTCATCACTCGATTCATCGTCGTCTTGATCAATCGTTTATCCGGAATCAATCAGTTTATAGCTGTTTTCGTTCGATTGTGTCATACGCCGATTTGAAATCGATGAACAAGTGATGTGTGGGCACATTGTATTCGCGGCATTTCTGAAACACCTCGCCGATGGCGAACATCTGCTCCATTGTAGCGCGTTCACCCATGAATCCAGCCTGATATTGCTCCACGAACTCTCTTGCAATCGGTGATAGACGGCGGCATGAAATTTGAGAGAGTATCTTGTAGGCAGCGCTCAGTAGTGTGATCGCGTGATAGTTCCCGCAATCCAACTTGTCGCCCTTTTTGTAGATGGGACACATGATACCTTCCTTCCACTCCTCCGATAATACTTTTTCCTCCCAAATATTAGTAATGACCCAATGTAGTGCTCTCACCAGTGCTTCGCCACCACATTTTAGTAACTTGCTTGGTAGTTGATGTGCTCCAGCCAGCGGCTTTGTTGTTTTTCAACCGACTAACCTCCTCTTCAATCTCTTGGAGGTCAGGGGCTGGAAATCTTTCGTCCTGTGCACGTACTCCTAGATCTGTTACCAGACATGCAACACCACCATTGAGGTGCTCATCGTAATGCTGCTGCCACCTCTCGACCGCCTCACGCTCGCTTGTGAGAATATTCCCGTGATTATCTCGGCACATGTCGGCTTGTGGCACAAAGCCTCTGCGCGAGCGGTTCAGCTTCTCGCAGAACTTTCGTGTGTCCGTAGCGCGGTACAGCTCTTCCATCGCTTCGCGATCACGTTCTTCCTGCTGGCGCTTCTTCATCCGGGAGACTGAGTTCTGCCTGTTCCGCGCCTGTCTGTAAGGTCAAAAATTCGAAAACTTATAATTTCTGCATACATTTGGCCAAGTTTTCCCACACAAACTTCAAGCTAGTTGAGCGCCCTTTTTTGGCTTAATCGATTTTGCTCAAATTTTAAACGTAGCTTCTGAGGGTCCAAAACACATCGGACAAACTCGCCGCAAATTGAAAGTTCGCCCGCGTGAACATAAAAATGCGGTGGAGAATGGTAGGCCGAACGAATCAAGTGTAGCCGTACATGCTTTGATTGAAGAACGCACAGTGGATTGGGAGCAAGCAAAACTATTGAAAAATGTAAGAAAAACATCACATTTGAATGCTTGGGAATCAATGTTCATCGTCACTGCCGACTCTCCGCTGATGAATGAAGATGATGCGCCAATATTGTCACCACTCTTCCATTTGACGAAGCTGAAAATACAGTAAACATTTTATCTCATCTCGACGTGTACTGTGTAAAGTACGAATATGTGTGAGCGACTCTACGTAATTAGTCGGACATCGTCCCGTCGATGGGCTGCATCGAGCCCAAAACCGGTCGGCTAAAAAGGTAGATTAAAAACCTTTCAAATCGTTTGTAAGAACAATACGTGTTGTGTCCCTTCTCGTGTCGTGTCCCGTGGGTGCAATTACAATTTGTTTGGATATTTGCATCTGCATGCTTCTGAAATAAAATTTAAATACTTTTACTGCATGGTACAATGCCAAATCCTAATCTAAGATTGATTCTTCTGCACTAGAACTACATGGAATGTGACAGTAAAACAAACAACACTTCCTTACGTTTAACATGAAACTCGACCCACTATGTCGAAATGTAAATGGGTTCAACAAGCAACACAAACAAAATCAGTCAACAAAATTGTCTGGTTAGTCATCCTACGCGTTTTCCCGATCAGCAGAGTAACAATGCTGTCTTGCGCGCATTCAGTCACTAGGTGAGAGTATTTCCATTTTCACTCTTGCGTTGTTGTTACTCGAGTCAACATGCACTGCACGCCTTTCAAGCCCCCATTTTACCGGGCAATTAAGGTGTCGTCGTCGGTGTCACTTTCTCGGAAGAGTCATGATTCCGTTCTGAACCTCTTCGTTCGCCAAAGCGGTTCGATATTTACCGTAGAAAACAGATCGATGAATTCTCGAGGAGCGGTACTCGATGATGGTGTCTGTTGAACACATGTGCGCAACCGTCCTCCAACTCCATATCGGTAGCTACCAGCTAGATAATGGGTGCGCAAATGCGCCAACAGAGAAGCACCTCAGCGGTAATGGAAGGAAAAAATCGCTGTTCAAATGCCTCTACCTAGTTGTTTTATTTCAAACTGAAATAATAAGAAACCCTTTTTCGCCGTCGATGTGAAATTGTGAGAGCAGCGGGAGTAGCAGCAATTACATTTTAATGCTTGCTATCGGGGTCGGTTGAAGTATTTCTTAGTCCACTTGAGGTACAGATTAGCTTTCTCTGATGTCGTGGTAGTCGTCGAAGACGACGGTGGTGATCAAAGTGGACCAGTTAATTCTTTCTCAGGATCACAATTCACTTGTCGTGCCGTGAAGATTTGATGAACTTACAAGGCTTGACAACAGTCATCTCTGTAAACCATTAACTAGTTCTACCGAGTGGAGGAGGTTCAAGTGGATTAATTGTTGTAATTAGGATGTTAAATCGATAGCAATGAGCTGGTTAGTCACATTGTTTGTGGGAATGGAAGCAACAGAAAAAGAAATGTAAGTAATCATATATGATACATGAGAACATGGTTTGAAAACAAGTGTTTTCTGATACTAAACATATTATTTGACGACCAAAGTATATGTCTTTGAGTCTGTTCAGATTTTTCTTCAATCCAATCAAGTCTCTTAGCTGGGAAGAGAGCTATGTAATAGAAAAAAAATCAGAAATATTGCCAAGACGTTGATGGCACGGCACTCTGCACTTACGCTTCTATGCAAAACCATGCAAAAAGGTTTATCGGGCGGTTCTAATGATACATTAGGGATTTTGATTTTGCCAATTTAATCATTAATCGTTATCTCTAACCGTCCTCTTAATCTAATTAATGTTTAATCAATGAAAATTTAATCGGTGATTAAAAATGATTAAAGCTATTGTTAATCAATAACGCTCTGTTTTAAAATTGGTTTTCTTAGTAAGTGTTGAGCGAACTCAACAATAGTTTAGAAACATATTCAGAACATGGGGCAACTATGCGTATAACGGCAGCATATCGGTCGTGTTAATTTCCGTCTATTAGCATGTAATTTGTCTTTGACGCATTCATCGCTGGTCCGACCTTTATTGTCCAACGATTCAGGCGAGTGTACAGCTCTGTTTGGCGATAACGTCCATGTCGTCCGCAACGCACACAAATTGACCGGGTTTTGTGAAAATCGTACCCTGGTTGTTGAGCCTGGTTCGCCGCATTACGCCTTCCAGAGCGATGTTTTGGGGCAGCAGGGATTACAGCCCCGGGGCCTGACGAACCGAGCCCCGTGCCTATAGCGCCTTCCTAAGCAGCGAATCAAAATTCAACCATCGCGCAACAATAACGACAATGTCGCAACCTAAATTTGTTGCGACATTCTACCCAATGCGACATATGTTTGTCCCAACTTGAACAGAATAGGACAAAGATCGTGCACCACGAGTATAGAGATTTTTAAGCCTTGCATTGTGATTTTCGAGCGGTAACTTCGAGTCGGTAAACACTGCAACGCTTCTGAAGATGTATCATAAAAAACATTTCGATTTTGGGGTAGTAATAATTGATTACACAAGTTTACAAAATAAAACGAAAGTCGTGAACTTCTGTCAACGACCAAAATTTTTGAAGCACAATTTAGTGCTGATTTCGAAACCGACCTTCAAAAAATTTAAAGTAGAACAGTTTTTGAGTTTTAGCTCAATATCGAGTTTTGTAACTTTTCAAAATATGTAATTTACTAAAATTCAAATATATTGCGTTTTGTTGGACCAATTTTAAATCTTTTTCCATAAATTGAAAGCTGAATACAATACCATTCGATCATCTGAATACAGGTTTTGCGTCATATTGATAAAACTCAAGATATTGGCGAGTTTTAGGGACGATCTTCTTAAATTTTAGCAAAATTCTCAAAATTTTTTGAAGAAATGTATTTTTTTCAATAAGAAAAAAACAACCTAAAAATTCTTTCTCGACGTTTATTTGACATATTATATGTAGGCGAGTTACAGTAAAAATTTCAGCTCAATCGGAGCATTGATTACGGCGAATGAGATGTTTGAAGTGAGCGACTTTGCTTAAAAATAGAACAAAAATCGATTTCAAATCACCAACCTTGTATGGAAAGTCGAAAAAATTTCCGCTCTACTGTAATTTTTTTCCTTCGCGTTTTCGAACTCAGGGCATGATTCTACACCAAAAATGATCATCAGCTTTCCGAGTTCAAAAATGCTGTAAACTAGTGTTATTCACGATAAAAGTACGCAACAAATTCGGCTTCCGTTTTGTCTGCAACAAAAAATTTCGGGATCATGTCATTATCTGTTACCAGTTGGGATAAAGAGTAATCGCTGCGTCTTCTTTGTTGCTTGTTTTGTGCCTGTTTTGTCTGACAATTCTCTTCACTGTGCCTAAGTCAATAGACGAGGCCAAGCAGATCACGAGAGATTCGGGAAAACTGCAGCAGTGGCAGAACAGACGAAAGCAAGTTACGAAGTCTACCCAGACGGTGGCCTTCGTTTTCGCTGGAGGTTCAAAAGATGTGGCGGATGCGACTGCAGGTGATAAGCAGCCATTAGGTGAGGAGCTGTTTGGCGGTACCCGCATGGCTAGGCGAATACTAACCCCGAAGGTCGGTAGTAATGCCGGCAAGTCGGACCCCAGCTAGGAAGGTTGGGCCTGAAAAGGCTGGCCCGTCCCGGATGGAAGAGAACTTGGGGTTGCGACCGTTGGTAGGCCCTCAGCAACCACAGAGTAGGGTGAACCAAGGGAAGGACCCCCCTTGGACGAAAGTAGAGCGGAAGAGGAAGAAGAAAAATCCGATAGTTAAGGAGGCCAGGGACGATAAACCAAGGCGGTGTAGGAGAGCAGGTGCCAAGCTGCCACGCGGATGCTGGACTGTATGACGACCATGCTGACAAGGCGAAGGCCGGTGGTAATTGCGGGTGACTCCAATGCCTGGGCGGTGGAATTGGAAAGCCGTCTCACGAACCAGCGGGGTCAGATCCTGCTAAAGACACTGGCCATACTAGATGTCGACCTGGCTAAAGTCGGTACCAAGAGTACCTTCGGGTCGGATGAGTCGGAATGGTGCGGAGGCGTGTGTAGTCCTGGCCTAAGAAGTAGTTCGAACTGGAGAGTAGACGTTAACTATACTCACAGCGATCACTTTGCGGTTCGCTACAGTATCGACTACAACAACAGCAGACAGCGGGTAGAGGAAGCGGCGGCTAGGCCAAGTTCAAGCCCTCGAAGGTGGAAGACATCATACTTCGACGAAGGGATTTTCAGAAAAGCGTTCCACGGTGAGTGAAACCCACCTGCTTTAGACAGCGATGAGCTGGTGGCGAGTCCACCCTAGAAATTGGAGACCACCGGCATACCGGTAGACTAAAGCGATCGCGGACCTGCACCGCGCCAGCCTACGGACTAGGCGGTGGGTGCAGCGAGCACGAATTGAGGAAGAGCGAAACGTACGACGGGTGGTGTTCGCCGCTGCAAAAGCCGCGCTGAAGACCGAGATAAGGGGAAGCAAAAAGGCTTGCTTCAAGGGTCTCTGTCAAAGTGCCAATTCAAATCCGTGGGGTGATGCCTACAGGATCGTAATGGCCAAGACAAGAGGTGTAATGGCTCCTACATAGCAATTTCCGGTGAAGTTGGAGGGGATCATCGACTTCCGCGCCATGATTCTAGTCCTTGGCCTCCTTTCGTAGGACAGCCGAAGACTGGGGCTGGCGATGAGGAGAGGGTCACCGATGTGGAACTTGCGGGGATAACAAAGACTCTGAAAGGAACGCGTTCAATAGCACCAGTTGGCCGGCTATTGCCGATGCGCTCCTGCGTCTGGAGATATTCGGGTACGTGCACAAGATTCTCGGAAGTTACTTCCAGAATCGAGTACTAATTTACGACACAGAGCTCCTGGTAGAACTTCCGTGTCTCTTGAGAATGGCACAGCAGTTACAAATCGTCCTACTCCAATTATTCAAGGTGGCGCCATCACCCATCAAAAGTAGATTAGCCGTTTTCGCTTCTGTTTGTAACGTTCCATATTCCATATTCACGTACTAGACAGTGCCCTCGGCTGCGTCGTTGATGGCGACTGCTTCAACTGTACTTCAGTCAAACTTCAGTAGACTTCTAGAGAGGCCACATCGAGATCGACCTCGTCTAGCAACGACATCTGGTTGCTTCAGTCGATCTAGATTGTATCGGGCAGTCGCCGGTACCGTATATTGTTGATGATGGAAAGTTTTGGGCGCAGTTCGACCATCTCCAGGTAGTGGTCGGAGGTGACACTATAGGCTTTGACGTCGACAAGGTCGGAGAAGTGTTGTTCATAAATCAGAACGTGGTCTGCTGTGGTGATTTCTAGGTGTAACGATAAGGGAGGGAAATGGTGCTACGAATGTCCGTACATGTTCTTGGAGGCGAGGAAATCGATGAGTCGTAGACCCTTTTCATGTCTGAATTTCTGTTTCTGGCCTAGCTGAGCGTTATGAAGATCTTGATGTGTGTGTGTATTTGATTTTTAGAGGGACTTTAACCTTTCGGTCATTCGTCCCTTCTTCTTGATATCAGGGCTTGGGCAGTGATCGTTCTCGCGTTTGAGCTGCGCGTAAAATGCGTCTTTGTCATCATCAGCATTTCCTCACCTGATTGTGCTGAATTTGAGGAATCGACCTTTGATTCTCAACCTGCACAATCATTGAAAGTGATGAAAGCTGTTTCCAGCTCGCGTGTGCAGCAGCCACTCTACTAGACTATATGCTTACCTTTAAACGTTCGTATCATACATGCTGCCCAACACACTTCCCAGCGCTGCGATGCTGAACCCCCGGTCTGTCAGAAGGTCGGTAAGTATGCGGGTGCTTCCCATAACTCCTATAAAGTTGAGAAATCGGCAGTTTTACGTACCGAGTTAAAAAAAACGCGGGCACGTTTGCGTTTAGTACTTCCAGCGAGCTATTCGCTCTTTGTAGGAAGCACGACACTAGACAACGGGTAGAATGCCACGCCCAGTGACACAGCCGGAAACTTTCCATGACAGCTGCGGTGGGAAGCGAACCCACGTTCCTAGCACGATGTGACTAAATGCTTGGTGACATAGCATAGAGCATAGAGTCCTTCACTGACACTCGGCCGTTGATCAGCTGCCCTGCCATATGGGAAACAGACGCTGTTGTCGAACGCTCAGGCTTACAGAAGCGAACCCCCTTCCTCGTCAGTCTACGACCAAAGTTCCCACCGTATTAGGTAACTCGGTCTTCCCTAAAGTCGCTCTCTGGCCGTTCGGTACCACGAGAGGAAGACCAATATAAATTGTTGACTGCGCCACGTTGGGGTACCCGACGAGCCCCAAGAGCCCCACTACGACTACTACTACCTGCGGTACTGCTCGAACGCAATCACACCCTGGCATCCAACAGGGGAATGTCGGTCGTGCGAACAATCGTACCTATGTAGGTCCTACCTTCCACCCCATACGCATCTTAGAAGTGGGACGGAAGTTCATCTAGTAGATAATAATTTTAATGTCAATCGTAATTTCTCTGTCATGTTGGTCTAAGTCTTTCGATGCGTCTCGATCCCGCGTATGTCCATCAGCGTTCAAACTTCGTCATATTCTAATTAAAATGTGCTCTAACAAAATCAATAGTCAAACGTTTAAATTCTGCGAGATTCGTCGTATCCTTGGACTCTTGCGGCAACGAGTTAAAAAATTTAAATCCTCTATAATACAATGATCTCTGAGTGGTGGTTTTCAAATATCGTGGAAGTCTGAAGTCTGCAGCTCCTCTGGTATTGTGTCGATGAACATCGTTATTATACTGAACTCCTTGTTCCAAATATGCAGGCAGTTTTCCCGTTTTCATTTTGTGGAGAAACACTAAACAGTTGTTAATAATCCTTTGTTTTACTGAAAGCCACTGCAGCATATCTAGCATCAGCGAACTAGGTGTGTATCTGCTGCATCTTAGCACAACTTGCATTATTTTATTCTGTAGCCTTTGTAGCCTTCGTAACTGTGTGTCTGATGCAAATATCAAAACGGTAGAGCAATAGTCTAGATGAGGCATAATAACTGATTTGACGTAGGCTAACTTGGACGAAAACGTAAGACTTTTATTAATTCTACACAATACTCCATATTTTCTGGCCACCTTTTTGATTACATAGTCAACATGTTCAATAAAATTCAGCTTTTCATCGACCTGCACTCCAAGATATTTGGTACAGTTTACTCGTTCTATCTGTTCTCCATTCATTTCAAGTGTAACATTCAAATCAACTCGTTTGTTTCCAATTATCATGAATTTAGTTTTCAAATCGTTCAAACAAAGTTTCTTGCTTTTCAAATATTCCGATAATCGGGCCAAATCTGCTTGAGCCTGAGAAATGACATCCTCCAAATTACGTCCACTTCAGTATACTGCAGAGTCATCGGCGAACAACTTCAAAATTCCTTATAATGTACCAAGGTCAAAGATCTACGATACTGAAAGGAAAACAATTGAAATTGACGATAAACAAAGTGTGCCGCAAACCAAAGTACCGCGAATTCGATCTTTAATTTAGCTGTTCCACCGTTTAATAGTCTGTAGAATCCAGTATGTTTGCTACATTGACAGCTAAATCCTACTCAACATAATTATTGAAATACGTATGAAATTGAGCTATAACTAGACGTAAACTATTCTCTAATAAGTTAAGAACACTTATTGAAAAGAGTGCGGAGGCTACAATTAGTTTGCCATCTCTTCATTGATGCGGTGACGAATCACCAAAAGAATTTTGTAATTTCTTCCACGACTGGATTATCGGAATAAAATTCACAAAATCTATAGATTCGTCTATCGCCCAACATAAATGAAGCCAAAAAAAGAAGTGTCAAGCGCACAATTTAATCTATATTTATTTTCCACCAAAAACACATATTTCTACAATACCGACCAATGGCGAAGCTCACTTTCAAAGCATGACCTTCCTGCTCATCTACCCATTTGAAGATCATTGCGTTTCAAAACGCGTCGAGTGGCAACATCCATTATTTAGGAAAACAGACAGCACTTATTTTAAGCTCAAATACTAATTTCAAACTGCTCTCAATCTTACTTCGACCAACCACTCCGCCTTCCTTCGAGCTGCAATGCAGAAAGTGACCATCTTTTCTATTACGACCGCCCAAAACCATGTTGTTGTGCCAATGGAATGTGAAACACAAACATCCCTGTTCGTACACCAGTGTTTGCTTGCTCGAGTCACCGCCTCTTCTCTCTACCTTCGGCGTTGTAAGTGAACTAAATTATGATGATGGACTTTTCCCTCTTGAAATCTACCTCCTCCGCCCAGTTTGACACACTAGCTGTAGCTGAAATTCGGCGGATGTACCACGCAAAGTAGATGCTTTATCTGCCAGACGGACATCGAATAAATAGCAGCACCCCGGGAGCAGACCATTTGGGTAATATTAATAAAATTATTCCATCTTGTAAATATTTAGCCAAAGATGCTTCAGTAAACTTAGCCATTCAAATTGCACTTTAACAAGATTTCCATACCAACTACGCGCATACGCCAGTCAGTAGCGGCGCCACAGAACGATGGAAGTCTCAAATCAGAGCGCAATTACTTTCACTCGAAAAATCTCGTTCAGAGGTCGTCCGGCGAAATTACCCCCCTCGGCATTAGCCAAGAAGCATCTCTTGCTCTTGAAGGAGCAAATCCAGCAAATGGTATATAATTTGTGCTCGCTGTGCTAACTTTTTCTCTAAAGACGCAAAATTCTGCACCTCACATTAGCGAGTGTATTTTTTTCCTATTTTCTGTTCAACCAACCAACGACTTCTACAGTGGCAATTTTCAGAACGACAATTTCCTCCAGTCGTTAATCAGCACAATCTTCATCTTATCTTGGAGCAGGGACTTTCAGATGGTTTTCCTGACGGACCATTTTCTAGATAACGTATATCTTGAGCACTTGAATTTGTGTATGTTTCGGTTACCCTTATTATAACGTTTTCGCCTACTAAACTTCAGCCATCACCAGTTTTTCATGTATCAATCGATCACCACCAGTGACATGGTTGTGAGCTGATGATGGTTGAAGTTCAGTATGCCAAAACGTTATGAACAAGTTATGGCAGTCAAGTTTTAGTATGTGTTAATAAATAAAATAACCAACAATCGAAAACTTCAAGAAGCATGTGAATTTTATTGAATTTGGTGGAAGCACTTCGATGAGCACACTGAACTACTTGGAGCACGTATACCAGTGAGACCGAGGCACCAGAAGAAACGATTTCGTTACTGCAGCAGAGGACAGGTATGAACCAACTCCCACGGTTGTTGAAGACACGGACACGTTTGGTACTTCCAGTGAGCTATTCGCTCTTTAAAGGAAGCACGACACTAGACAACGGACTACACCCAGTGGCACAGCCGAAAACTTTTCCTGACAGCTGCGGCGGGAATCGAACCCGCGCTCCTAGCACGATGCGACTAAATGCTTGGTGACACTAGCCGCACGACCACGAAGCCACACTAAGAAGATGCCGTCCACCCGCTCAAAACAACAAAGCAACTGATTAGAACGATTAGAATAGCTTCGCAGATCTTACAGAGCCTTACGTGGCTGTCGTGAAGACTACGGTTACGGGCGTCACAGGCACGCGATCCAAGAAAGCCACCAAAGAAGAAGATGGTGAGAGGTGACACAGCGGTGTATCTGTCTGCCAACGAGGTGAAAAAAGATGCCGGAAGCGAGAGCCATACCCAACAAACATTTTTGCTGTATAAGAGTGGAACAAATCGCTCTTAAGCGAACTTTAGCTTAAGAAACTGCTATATAGCTAGTTCTGTGACTTGGGTAGTTCTCAAGTCCCGTGGTGAGGTTAGTTTAGGAAGGATTATTCAAATGAAACTCATTTGTTATTTTCAGTTTCTTTTTTTCCGAACCGGTTTGCGTCATCAGTTACCAATTTGATTGCATATTGCTATAGGTAATCGTTTCTTGGTGCTTCCGTAACGTGCCGTCCTGCTAAATCGTAGAGGCCTCGAGGCAGTAATTCCACTTTCGTGTCTCGTAAGAGTTTTCACTAAAATCTGGTTACATAATATTTGATCTAGACAAGTTGCAACTGGGTCTCCAGTTAGCCTAGTGGTTAAGGCTATGGATCGCCAATCTGGAGACGGCGGGTTCGATTCCTGTTGCGGTCGGGACAATTTTCTCGATTCCCTGGGCATAGAGTATCATTGTACATGCATCACAATATACAAATTCATGCAATGGCAGGCAAATAAAGCCGTTCAATCAATAACTGTGGAAGTGCTCAAAGAACACTAAGTTGAAGCGAGGCTGGCGAAGTCCCAGTGTGGACGTAGAGCCAAAAAGAAGAAGAAGAAGTTGCAACTGATCTCGATCTAGACGGCGTTAATTAAAAACGGATTGAAGTACGGGTTAAAAATCTTCGTTTTCTACACAATCACTACCGTGAACCGGGGTCAAATTGATCAGCGGGGTGATATTGATCACTCAGGTACTACTTTTTAATTCCATACTAGGAACTTTTAAGCGTCGTAATAATCTTAAACTTTTAACGTCATCTGATTCGTAGATGTCTAGAGATGATTGTAGACTTTTAATTTTTTAGAAAAAAGTTAGTTTTGCCTTATTTTTTCAAGGAATTTGCAATGTATTTCTCATTTAGCTGAAATCATTGCTGTTAAACAATCAGTTGCTAATAGGACTACCCGTGAATTCTCTGTTTTCACATTTTTGTGGAGCCTTGGTTGGGATGTTGTGCAGCTAATCATAACATGAAATTGTTATAAAAAGTGTATTTTATGAAGAAATAGTCATTTATTATAATAGAAATCACTTATTTCAAATGAAATTGCCTACTATTAGGCGTTTAAGGGGGAAATTTCGAAAATTTATTTTGCATTTAAAGTATTAAATTCACTAGTTGTAAGATTTTAGACGCGTTATTCGGTTTTAGAAGAGCAAAATTAAGCGGTGAAGGAAATATTCTTTTCCGACCGATGCTTAATTGTATACTGATCAATTTCGCCCCAAAGTGGCATCTCCAATATTTTGATATTTGAAGTTATTTAACTTAAAGTTTCAATTTGTTGAACAAAATTCTATCACATGGTTCCATGGAGATCCACTGGGTACTGGTTTTACAGAAATTCTTTTGGCAATATTGCCAAAAGGCACTGATGTTATCCGCAAAAGTTGTTTTAAAGTGATCAATTTGACCCCGGATTACGGTACCTAATCTGGCCAAAAACTTTTCATTCAAAATTATATGCTTAAAAGTTTGCTAATTGAATTTCTCATCACGTACACCAACCCGCTTTTAATTAAATATTGTGTTGATTTTTTTAGAAGCATTTGAAAGCTGACTTCCTATGCTTCCCCATGCTAAAAAATCGGTCCTTCACGCATACAGTCAACTTTTTCCAGGTGGCAGCAGCGTACCTTCTAACTCTCGAATTAAACCTACTTGCAGGGTGGCCACACAAAATCGAGATTGAAATTCCCGCATTTTTCCCGACTTTTTCCCGCATTAATTTTGAATTTTCCCGTCTTTTCTTTATATGCCTATGGAGAATGTAAAACATCCAAGCATCCAAACATTTAAGTGGATCTATAAAACTGAAATATTTATAGTGCCATTGTGATACATACTGTGGAAGTTTTACAATATTTTAGAGACGTTAACTTCGAAAGATATTTACAAGTAACATAAGCTTGAAATTTGCTTCTTATTCAGGATGTTACAAGGCAAGTAAACCTATGCTTGAAAATATGTGTTTCGGAATTCCCATAAGATTTTTGTGAACTCCTTAAGAAATGCTTGATGAAGTTCCAATAAAAAATCTAGTCGGTTAACTGAAATACTATTTGGTGAATTCTTTATAGGAGTTTTTTACACTATTCCAGGAATTCTAAAGGTGTGAAGGACGTTATTCTTGACATAATTCTGTTATAATTCCTATAAGCCGAATAACTGGAGTGTTTTCTGGTGAAATTCTTCGAGGAATTTCCTAACAAATTTCCTGGAAGTAGTTTGTTGCAAAAATACTGAATAAATGTCTGTGATATTTTCTCACATACTCTGCTGGTAACAAATCAGGAAATCTATTAAATAATTGAGTTAAAAATAATTATTAAAAAAAAAGTTTCGTTATATTAACAGGTCCATATTTAAACCACCAGATCCAAAATCCATTAGATTACACATAGTTTGATATTTCGTATATATAAAGGATTTTTACAAGGACTTGCTAACGATTTATGTCAAAACTCTTGAAAATTTTCTAAAGAAACTGGCCTCTGAGAATACATTTAGATAAAAAAAAATGCAGAACTCAGATAAATTTCGAAATGTAAAAAAATCCTGTTTAGTGGAAATTGGTAATTTTCAAAAAAGAAAAAGAAGGTATGAGTTTTGCTATGAGAGCACTAGCGACGAAATCCTTTGCGAAGATTTTCTTTTCTAATCGTTAGCAATTTCTAGCGGAATTTGTGGAGAAATTCTTAAACCCTGAAAACAAAACTTTGACGTTTCTGACGAAATTTGTAAGGCTCATTTTAGATATTTAAGGAAAACATCGATATTCTGGGCTTATTTTTTAATCCCATTGTTGAAGAACTTTCCAAGTAAGTTGAATATTGATTTTTCAGAACCAATCAAAAAGTGCACACTTCCCTGGTGATACCAGGTTCCCGGGATATCCAGAGAGGTTGCCGGTGTTACCAAAATCCCTAGAACCATGTTCAAATAGTCTTGTTCTGCAGAAGTGTGATATGTCGCAAGCTAGGCTTCACACATGATCAAAAAGTGGTCACTTTCCTGTAGGCACCAGGTTTCCGGAACATCCGGAGATGTGGCCAGTGTACTCGAAATTTCTTAAACTATGTACCTATAGTCTAGTTTTGCAAAACCATGAAGTTTGATTTGTCGCAAGTTAGGTTTCGAAGGCGAATTAAAGATTGCACCACTACCTGTTAAGAAAGTTATTCCAGTGCCCCGGCCATAAATCCGGAACAACGGTAAAATCCATCCAATTTCATAAACTAGAAGGACTTTGTGATCAACTGTCAAATTTCACGAATTTTCGTTGAAAAACTGCTGAGAACCACAATTTTATAGTTTGGAAATTGGGTGCAAAATGAGGCTCAGGCACATATGTAGGTGTTAACCCAGGGTAAAAGCACAGACAGTCTGTGGTAAAGGGCTTAATATTATTTCAGTATAAGGCATATTTGACATTCAAGATTTCAGGACAATATTTCGTCAGCAAACCCTGCAGAACCCAAGAAGGGCATAAAGCAAATCTTCAGATTTGCATTAAGAATTTAGGTTAAAAACTCTTCTACAATGTTCACATGTCTGTCCTAAGGAATTAATGCAAGAAGCTTTTCATGTTTACCATTTGTAACACCAGGAATTCCTTCAATAGACATCGAAAGATTTCATTAAAAAAAATCTAGAGAATCCTGTCTTCTGGTTTTCAACTTGCAATTTTTTCTTCGGTTGTAATATGACGCAAGGATTCTAGGTATTCATTTATAAATTAATCCAGTAATTCTACAGATCGTTACACAGAAAACATTTCAGAGTTTCTTCCAGTATTTCGTCATCAATTCATGATTCCATAAAAAAACACTAGAGACTTTTCAGAGACGACTGAATTATTAATGCTTTTAGTAATTGTCCCAAAAAATTTTAAAATGTCAAATTGACAGTTTATTGGATGTTATGATTGCAGGGAGCTTTTCTATGAACTGAAATTTCTAGAAATACCGTTTAAACTCCAACTCCAATTATTGCTCCAAAGCAATAATTTCGGGAAGTCCTCCACTAGCTAATTAAGGAATTGTTTGAAAAAGTTCCAATGAAAACATTATTTGAAACTTGTCTTAAAGCTCAGCCAGATATTTCGGTAAAAAATCCTAACTGCTACAGAAAAAAATCTGGATAGAATCTCTAAACTATGTCACTAATTTATCCATTTTGATACAAATGTAACAAGCTAAAATTTTCAAAGAAAATGTTGGAGAAGTATTTTATGGCATTTCTGATAAAATCATTTAAAATTTGGCTACCAAAATATTTTTTTGCGATACTTTTTTCACGTTTTTTTAGATTTTAAAACTTTATTTAAAAAAATGTGATTTAAAATATGTTAGTGCCCAAATTGAATTCAAGCATCCGGACAATAAAAACCTGTCACCCGGATAGTCTCTATCAAACAAGAAATCACTCGTTATTCAGAAACTAACGCTCATCAGGATTTTGAAATCCCTGCGTGAGCCTTCCGAAACTGTGTAAGAATCTAGATTTGAAGTGAGTCAAGGTTTAAGTAAAGCTGGGTTTAAGTTTACATGCTGGAGGCGTTACACATTTCAAAAATTCCCGATCATAAACAAAATTCCCGACTAATTCCCGCATTTCCCGAATTTCCCGAGTCTGTGGCCACCCTGTACTTGCGCTCCATCAGCCCTGCCAGTGTTACCGGTTACCACCAGATTCGGTCTGCGTCTCCATACGTTTTGTGCTGCTGTTTGTTTTGAACTCTCGTCTGTTTTGTCCTATCTCCAGATTGTCGTCCAAGTATAGGGCAGTGCATACGGCGGTTGCTATGATAAATTTTTCTAAGTCTTTGACGTTTCGTGGCCTTGTTGTTTACGATTCGGACTTAGAGAAATTTCGTTGGCTTTCTTTAGGCAGTGTGAATAAATTCAAAAGGTGAGTTTGCGCGCACTGAGCGGTGTGCTAATTTATTACTTACTGCTAAGATTTCACCAAGAGTTTCTCCTGGAATTCCTTCAGGAACTATCAGCGGTTCTGAACTAACAGGAGCGTCCCGTCTACAATGTCCATTCCGGTATCGCTGCCCACAGGACTGCGGATCGACGATTCACGCCGACAATGTCAAGTTCCAAATTAACTTGGATGTGCAGCAACTTTGAAGTTTTGGGTGATGGCCTCCGACAACAGAATTATCATCATCGAAGGGAATTCGACGAGAAGCAGGACAATCATGGCTACCTAAATCTCCCAGTGCTTCATTCAGCGCTACACGCTTCCACCGGAACACGACTCGTCGATTTCATCGGACGGCATCTTGACGATTTCGGCTCCGAAGCGGGCGGTTTCGGATGCGGAAGGCCACAAGTCGATTCCGATTGTTCAGACAGGTCAACCGCTGAAGAGAATCGGTGCCGAAGTGCCAATCACGTGAAGAAGGATAGCATTGCCCACGTATCTTAGTGGAGTGGTGGTCGAGGTTTTGCTGTTGCAACAATTTGCACGGTCAGGACACTTTGTTCGCACAGTACTTGTTAATGTTTAGCTGAATAAATAAAATTTGTTAGTGATTGAATTCCTTTCGCAGTTCCTGCAGGAATTTCGTTCGCGATTTCTCCAGTTCTGTCATGATATCTCCCAGAGTTCTACACACTAAGATCAGCTCGGTATTTTCCCCATCTTTTTACTGATTTCTCAACAGCAGATTTAACTCGGTACGCTCGGTTATTTATTTTGCGGATATTCTGTAAATGAGTTACCGAGCTCAGCTCACAAACTGTCAAAAGTTACTGAAGCACGGTAAATATCGTTACTGGTGAACGGCAAATACGATTATCGAGTGTACCGAAATAAATCTGCTGTTGAAAACTCAGTAAAAAGATGGAAAAAATACTGAACTCAGTGAAAAAATTACTGAGCTGGAACATCTGAATCTTAGTGTGTACATGGGATTCCTCGGGGTGCACCTTCACAGATTCTTTTAGGGGCTTGTTTAGGATTTCTTCATAAGTTCCCTCTGAGATTCTTTCAGGAGGTCCTACCATAGACTTGACCATAGACTAATTTCACTCTTCTGACATCCCTAAAAAGGATCCAACAGGGATTCCACTACAAGTGCTTTCTAGGAGTCATTTCTGGGTATCCTCTAGGATTTCCAGGATAACTCTAGGAGTTCCTTCCCAGTTTTTTTCTGAGATTCTCCCGGGAATACTTCCAGGGATTGTTACATGAATTCCTTCCGTAGTTTCTCCATAAATGTGTTCCAGGAGTTCATTCTGGTGTTTATGAAGGTGTTCCATCTGGAATTCTTCAAAGAGTTCTTTCTGGAATTAATGAAGTTGTCTCTAGTGGAATTTCTCCAAAAATCCTGTCTGCATCCAGAAAATCCTGCATTCAGGAAATGTTGCTTTCAGGAATATTTTCCAGGATTCCTTTAGGAACATCTTCTCGCAGATGTTCCCAATGGTAATCCTCCCGGAGATATTTACGATATCCTTCAAGAAGATTTTGTCATTGGATTTCATTGGAAATTCCTCAAGGAGATTCATATAAAATTCTTCAGAAAGTTCCCTTTAAAACTTCTACAGAAGTTATCCTTGAAGAATTCTTCCAAAAGATCCTTCGGAGTTTCCTCCAATTATTCATTCAGGAATACCATTTACCTTGTGGAAACCAGAAAAAAAACTGGCGAAGCCATTCCAAAATGAACTGGAAGAATCTCAGAAAATTCTAGATAAATCTCAGAAGGAACTCCCAGAGAAATCTCAAAACAAATTATTAATTATTAAATATTAATAAAGGAATTCCGGTAGGAATTTCGCGAGGAGGTGCTGGAGAAATCCAGGAAAGCACTACCGAAAGAATGCCAAATGGAATATCCTAAGGCATCCTTAATATTAAAACTTCTGGAAGGATCCCAAAGGAACCTCCGATGGAATCCTGAATAAACAACAGGAAGAATCTCAATTAGAAATCCCAGAAGGAATTCCCGTAGGAATCCTGGAATACATTTTTGGAGAAGCAAGGAATTCCTTGGGTAATCTCAGATGAAATTCCTAGAATCCCAAAACTCTTGGGGAAGGAATTTTCTGGAGGACTTCTGGCAAGAACTCCAAGAGGAATCATAGTTGGAACCGTTTAAGGGATCTTAGAAGAAACTCCTGGAAGAATCCCAGTGGGCATTTCCGATGGAACCCTAAATAAATCCTTAAAAGAATCTCAAGAAAAACTCGCACAGATACAGCAGAAGGAATTCCTGGAGTTTCCTACATTAATTTTCTGGAGAAATTGCGGACAAAATCCTGAAGGAACCCCGAAAGGAATCTTGGAAGGAATTCAATCACTAATCATTTATTCAGCTAAACATTAACAAGTACTGTGCGAACAAAGTGTCCTGACCGTGCAAATTGTTGCAACAGCAAAACCTCGACCACCACTCCACTAAGATACGTGGGCAATGCTATCCTTCTTCACGTGATTGGCACTTCGGCACCGATTCTCTTCAGCGGTTGACCTGTCTGAACAATCGGAATCGACTTGTGGCCTTCCGCATCCGAAACCGCCCGCTTCGGAGCCGAAATCGTCAAGATGCCGTCCGATGAAATCGACGAGTCGTGTTCCGGTGGAAGCGTGTAGCGCTGAATGAAGCACTGGGAGATTTAGGTAGCCATGATTGTCCTGCTTCTCGTCGAATTCCCTTCGATGATGATAATTCTGTTGTCGGAGGCCATCACCCAAAACTTCAAAGTTGCTGCACATCCAAGTTAATTTGGAACTTGACATTGTCGGCGTGAATCGTCGATCCGCAGTCCTGTGGGCAGCGATACCGGAATGGACATTGTAGACGGGACGCTCCTGTTAGTTCAGAACCGCTGATAGTTCCTGAAGGAATTCCAGGAGAAACTCTTGGTGAAATCTTAGCAGTAAGTAATAAATTAGCACACCACTCAGTGCGCGCAAACTCACCTTTTGAATTTATTCACACTGCCTAAAGAAAGCCAACGAAATTTCTCTAAGTCCGAATCGTAAACAACAAGGCCACGAAACGTCAAAGACTTAGAAAAATTTATCATAGCAACCGCCGTATGCACTGCCCTATTGGGTTTCTCGCCAATGTTTAGACTACTGTGATAATTTGAGAATCCACTGAATCATCATTTTCCAGCGGCATTTCACACTAATCAAACTTATTTTGTTTACCTGTTGTGCATCCGACGTCCCTTGCACGAACTCAACCGAACTTGTGTATGCCAGCCGCTGCGAAGTCGTGTGCGAAATTCGACTGTGATGATAATGAATTTCGGGCGAGTCTAAATGGGTGCAAATGTCGTATCGTTCTCAAGTCACGTAGCGAGAAATCATAAATTTGCAGCATCTACAGCGTGGTATTTATTCGAGGTATCGGCGGCCGAGCTGTTCTGCCGTAAGGCTACTATCACCCACTTCGAAATGACGCGTAAATGTTGTGTACCGTAATCTGGGGGGAAATTGATCACTTTTCCTCTAATCTTTTGAATAAAATCAAATACAATGCACATGACTCCAAACAAATATTTTTAAAACATGTACTGAGTGGACCTGTTTCAAGTTCCGTAAACGAAATTTTTACAAGAAATTGCTAAGTTTTATGAAAATTGCTCAAATGGCCAAATTTGAAAACTTTTAATCCGGGGTGAAGTTGATCAACCAATGACATAACATTCTAAGAATGGAAAATGATTGAACAAACTATATTTGATTATGCTGAATCCGAACAACTTTTTAAAATTCTTACAACTGGTGTAATTTGCAAGTTAAAAATAAAATAAAGTTTAGTAAATTACAGAATGATCCACATTAAACGCCTTAAAAAACGTCTTACTTTTGCAAAAATATGCTTTTTTCAAATAAAACTTATATGTTAACATCAAATTTAATACAAAACTATGTTCAATAAGCCTACCATGAATAAATAAAAGTGTTTTGTGAGTCACCCGACATACAAGGCGGTGCTGGGAGCCGATTTTTTGAAAGGCAGTCTTTTCACCGAGTTTCAATACGCATCCAAAAAAGTAGATATTTTTATGTAAAATCTGTCACAATTGCCATAAAAATTTTCAAAAATTCTTCAAATATATTCACACGATCGATTTACATCAAAAGTTCTTCCATTGAAACAGAATTGAGGCGTCCTCGGTGGTTGAAGGACGTGGATCACATTGTGATCAACTTTACCCCGCTGATCAACTACCCCCCAGGTTACGGTACCGGACTGTAAATCGACATATAAAACAAAAGGAATCGCCTTTTTTGTGTTTCCTTCCTGTGTCAGCTCTATGGTTACTTCATAAATGTCTCGCTCTTACAATGAAAGGATGTTCTTGGGCTGGCACCCTCATTCAATACGATGCATCGTCACATTTCTAGTCAACATTTTATATCTGGTAAACGAAAACAAATCGCTTAAATTTTGAACAGCTTTCATTGTTATAGTTTTTATCAATAGTCTCGCCAGCAAAGTTAACCGACACGACACGACTAATGCTGACTGGACACCAACATTGAACATACCAGCACGGTCGAGTATTGTCGTCGATATAATACGAACCATTTCAAGCACCTTTACCAAAACCAGCCATTTACCTCAAGTACCGTAATCCAGGGTAACATTGATCAGAATTTTCGATATCATATATATAAAATCCCAGCGTTGTCTGTCTGTCCGTAAACGCTTTGAAATGTTTCGTTGAAATGTTTCACCATAGTTGTATCAAATTTCTAAAAGGAACGAGAACATTCTGGATGCTTTTTGACTTTCCAGAAATAATAAGAAGAACCTTCTGGAATGTTCTGAAACATCAATATTCTAAAAATTCTAAGAACTTTCTGAAAGTTCCAGAAAATAAATAACGTTCTGGAATGCTCTAAAATATGGAACTTCTTAAATTTTCGAAAATCCCTTTGAAGTTTCTGGATGCTTCAGGAAGAAGAAGAAGAACCTTCTGCAGCATAATGGAGCATCCTTTTTTTTGGCGTAACGTCCCAACTGGGACAAAGCCTCTTCTCATCTTCTATGTTTCTATCTCTATCTCAGTGTCTATGAGCGCAGTTATTAACTGAGAAATTCGTTTTCTAATAACCACTAAGTTGTTAAACGGTTAAACGGTTAAACGGAACCTTCTAGCATGTTCTAGAGCATGAAAATTTATTATATTGGGAAAAGATTATAGACGTTAGGGAACGAGCAAGGAAGCAAAAAAGAACCTTCTAGAATGTTCTGGAAAATAAAAATCCATAAAATTTTCAGAAACCTCCTGAAAGATACTGAACGTTATAAAAGTAAAACAATCATCTGAGATATTCTGGATATCACACTTGCTGTGCGTAACTGAACGTTTCAAACAGATAAAGGAGAAGAACCTTCTGGAATGTTCTGTACATTTTTCATTATTAATTTCAAGAACTTTCTGGAAGTTTATGTAAGTCCAAGAATGAAGTAAAGGACCTACTAAAATGTTCTAGAACACCAAAATTCATAAAATTTGGAGACCTTTCCAGAGATTACTGAATGTTTCAGAAAGAAGAATAATAATCTACAAAAATGTTCTAGGTAATCAAAATTCTTAGAACTTTCGAGAATTTACTGGACAAAAACAAGACAAAGACCTTGGTTCTGCTAACTTTTTTTTTCAATTTACGAAAAGTGTCTGAGAGTTTGTGAACGTTCCAGAAAGAAAGAAAAATATTCTTTAAGAAGGTTCTGGAACAACCAAATTCATAAAATGTTAGAGAAATTTCTGCTACTGAACATTCCAAATGAAAACAGAAAAAATCTCTAGAATATTCCGGAACATTAAACTTCCTAGCTACTTTCTAGAAGTTACTCAATGTTTCAGAAAGAATAAGAAAACTAACCTTCTGGAATTTTCTGGAACAAATTTTTTAATGCCGATTATGTTCGGGGAGTTTGTCAACGTTCAAGACAAAAAATGTCAAATGGACCTTCTGAAAAGTTCTGGGAAATCAGAATTCATTAAATTTTGAGAACTTTCTGGAAATTACTAAACGTTCAAGAGAGAAGCATTCTGGAGAGAGATTCTGGAATGTGCTCGAAAACAGTTTCATTGAAGAAGTGTAAATAGAATTTTAAAAACAATCTTTTTCTAGCTAACGTGGCTAGCCACGTCGGGTCAGCTAGTTTCTTGAATAATTCTCTTGTTAGAGGTAATGTTACATGTTTTATATTTTTAAAACAAGTTCTGGCCCTCTGATTATGCGTTAAGCTACTCGAAAATGTATTGTAGAACTTATAAACATGTTCAAATAGACTTTTTAATCTAATTTTTGATTTTGTTGATTTGGGGTAACATTGATCATGTCAGTGATCAGGGGCTGTTCATAAACCACGTGGTCATGAGGGGGGGGGGGGGGGGGGGGGCTTCGGCCAATGACCATTTTGTATGGACAAATAAAAAAATTTGTATGAACAAATGACCACGCGGGGAGGGTGGGGGAGAGGGGGGGGGAGGTTGGAAAGTCCCAAAAAAAATGACCACGTGGTTTATTGACCGCCCCTCATTGTCGTTTGTGTTGAAAATACCCTTACTTAGTAAATTCGGGGTCGCTGATTTCGAATATGTTGTCCAAATTCTAATAAATTATGTACTTTTTGAGTTATTTTAAGAATAAAATCCTCCAAACCGCGAATAACGCCTAAAGGTAGGCAATTGCTTAAAGATTTGATAGGTTACTTTAAATAAATCGTATATTTTACTGAAAAAGAGCATTTTCATAAAAGTTTCGTTCATTAAATCCAACTCTAGGATATCATATTGAAATAATACAGTGAGTTCAAACTTCATATTGTATCTAGTATTCATGCCATGCATGAATGTTTGATCATGTATCTCATTGCGTTACGCAATACAGTTATGGAAAAATCGATTTATTTCAATGTTTATGAAATTCAATTTTCAAGAATCACATGTCATTTTATAGCTAAATAACAGCAGATTACGATATACCATTCGATAGCAGAAACTGGTTCAATATAAAATGCTTGTTTGAACATTTCATGAGGTCGGTCAAGCCGATCAATGTTACCCCGCTGATCAATGATACCCCGTTTTACGGTATAAACGACGGTAGATCAGTGCGAAGGCAACATCGCTGAATCCGAGCAAAGTGAACAACCCACATAAGAAATCAGCACATATAAGGAGGACAAATGCTGTACAGGTTTATGCGAAACATGCCAAATAGTGAAAACATACGAACAACAATGAAGCAGTCACAGAAATGAGAAAGGCGTCCTCCAATCAGAAGCTGCTAAAGGCAAGCGGAACATGGACTGGATCAAGAATGATACAATGTGTAAACGATACACGGGTCTCAAGGAAAACAGTACCCGCTGAAGAAAATTCAATTGCGTTGAGCCGGTGCTGTTTGAACCAGCGTGTTCATTACTCCGCTTACGGAACTGGCAGACGAATACTCAATATGTACAATAGTGTGGGTCATCGGAACCGTTTTCTCAGATCAAAGCTTTTTTGGTTCCGTTTCGGGTCCTGAGTATCTGTACAAAATTTGAGCACGATCGGTTGCGCCTACACTTTGCGCATTGCAATTGAAATTTGTATGGGATTTTGTATGGGAAAACATACTTTTTTGCATTTTAGCCATAAGTTGAAAAAGTTTATCTGAAACTTTTTAACCGATACTGTAAAATGATAGCCTAGGATGTTCTGAGAAACTTTGTTGAAGATCGCAAAGCGATCCAATGCTTGTGAAAATAGTTATAACCAACGAACCGCATGCATGTGTTTATGTTTTAACATGTAAAGGAATAACAATAGCAACAAAATCATGCTGTTTCGCCAAGCAATGCCTACGCTATAACTTTTTTCATAAGCATCAGATCACTTCGCGGTCTTCGACAAAGTTTTTCAGGACACCCTAGGCTATGTTTTCACTTTATCGGTTACACGGTTTTAGAAAAACTCGAGCTTGTTATGATAGAAATGCAAAAAAGTGTGTTTTTCCATGTAAAACCCCATACAAACTTCAAACACGATGCGCAAAATGCAGACATAACCGATCGTGCCCAAATTTTGCACACTCATTTGGGTCCTGAAATGGGATCAAAAAAGCTTTGATCTGATGGGATACCATTGAATTTTTCATTTTTCCATATAAACGATGACCCACTCTAATGTACAACAACTGCCTCTAAGTACTTCCACAAGACCCTGCTAGTACTGCACAAGAACCTTAAATATGCGTTGACACTTCCTTCGAGAGAAGTGTGTATTCGTCGCAATCCACGCATATGTCAGGAGTTCTATGGGAATAGAAGGGTCTTTGTTATCGATTGCTTTGAGGTGATCATAGAAACGCCACAGGAAACAAGTGCAGCTATTGTTTATCATACCCAGTGCATATTAGATAAGCCAGACCACGATATGATAGCTACGCATTCGAATGGCAATGTGGCTTTTATTTCTCATGCATATACTGGTCGTTGTTCCGATCGGTTCATCATTGGCGATTGTGAATTTCTAAATGTTCTACAAAATAACGATGTTGAGCTGGCAGATAAGGGACTTGATATAAATGACCTGGTGACGGCAAAAGTTGCCACTCTCAATATTTCTACATTTTAGCGTAAAAGCACTCAATTAAACTCATTAAATATTGAAAGGAATAAACAAACCATGTGGAACGTTTGACCGGGGTGCTCAAAGCAAAATGTACATATTTGAATGGGGCAATCACTATAGACACTCTTCGAAGATTTGAGAATAACAAAAACTCTATAGATTTAATTGTTTTTTTTTTATTCTTAACCACTTAACCTATTTCACAGATCTTTTGTCCACTACGTGAGCAATTCCAATTGGCGGCTGCACCTACACTTTGTACAGCGCCTAACTGTATTCTATTATATTCTTATTCTACTATATCGAACTGGTTTGCCTTTGTGCTGCTTTCACTTTTCTACCCTGTCCTTGGTAGAATGACGAGCACGATGATGAAAATGATGTGTGGCTGTTGTTCCTTTTCCAGTCCGATTGAGGGTCGTCCATTATGGGTTGCCGTTCGCCGATATCCAATTATCCGGGTCCGTTTGAGCTATGAGAGCTCAGAAGAGGGTCATGTGCAAGCCGCTCTCGGGGGGAAGAGCAACTGACAAAGTGCCGGAGCTGGGATCGAACCCATGACTATCCGCTTCGCTTATGAAGCGAACGTGTAGCCACCGCGCCACGGGCCCCGGCAATTTAATTGTTCACGTAGCGTACATTTTGATTAATTTCAAATTGTTACCAAAATCGTCAACAACAGCCAACCAGCTACCATGTGCAAAGACCTAAATATCCCACACACTCCGATATTAAAATTTAATTCAAATTTCACCCCACACTCTTATTAGAACGGCTGCTCGTGTGTTTTAAATTCGATTTACGCTAACAGCCATGCTCATCGTAGGTCATCTACCTTCGCGCGGAATTTCGGAAGCAATGAAAATCGCACCATACGTTACTGACCTAGTTTTTATGAGCCATTATCGACCGCTGGTGGCCGTTCGCGATCGTGATCGAATACGTTGGGTCCGGTCGGTGTGATGCAGTTTTGATTACGCTTGGTTGGGTCGACGACGATAACGATGATGATGGTAATGATGATGATGACGAGTGGGATAGGTAGAGTTCTAGGTTTTGGACTTTGAGTATTTACTTTTGGTATGGTTTTGGATACCCCCAAGTTGGTTCGTTCATTGTTAGGAAGTATCGTGACTATTTCGGCAAGACGAGAGTGATGGTAGGAGTTTTAGACACGCCCAACCTGGTTCGGGCATTGCTAGGAAATTTAGGCTAAATACTGAGGCATTGGCTTCAGTCGGGGAGTTCGACAACGTTAACGCAGGCAGCACATCGGATAAGTCTTGAGCTCCCATGTAGGACACCTCTAGATACTGTCCAAATAAAGGCTGTAGTTAGTACGAAAGCAAGGACTTAGGTGATACTAATTAAGTGAAAAGTGTAATGTAATTCGTTAAAAAGTTGTTAGGAAAGACTAAAACAATACTAAGGTGAAAAAGTGTGGCTTAAATTATAAGATAAATGTGAGTTAGTGGAAGTTCAATATAGTTTATTTAAATGATGTCGTCGGACTTGAAATAAATGAAAGGTATCACATTCCGTGTAGTGTTTAGTTGAGCCCCTGGACGGTACAGGGCGCTTCACATGCACCAGAATTCTAACAAATATTGTTAGACTATGCATGGAGTACACTCATTAGCCATTATCATTTTTCGTTCATAAGTTGATTTGTTTTGTGTCTCTATACGTATCGCACACAGGCTTATACATCAAAACACACATATTTTCAATATTTTTTGTTCGGCGCAAAACCATCTGTCAAAGTAACGCTTCGATTGTGATTATCGGAAAGTGCATGCGCTGCTTTCGTAAGCTCTGTAAAAGCGAGCTTTAGTGATTTTCAAGAGCGAAATGGTATCGTCACCAGAGCAAAGGTATAATTTACGTTCTAAATGTAGAAATTCATGTGACTGCAGCTAATTAAAGCTTATTTCAGGCAAAATTTAAGTGACTCATTATTGTGCCAAGGAACACCGAAAATCACACAATTATGGGTCACTTTTTGTGCAGCATAATATTGATAGTTCTGCGTACATGGGCCTCTCATACTTTTAGGCGTTTAACGGTGGTTGTGTTGGAGATGTTTTGAAAAATTGATTCCAAATCGTGAAAACATGTTTCGTTAAGAGGTTTGAAACCAGTTTTAGATTCTACTATAGTTTATCTATCGAGAAAAAGTGATCATTCATTCAAAAAAAGAGGTTTGAAACCAGTATTAGATTCTACTATAGTTGATCTATCGAGAAAATATGATCATTCATTGAAAAAAAAAAATGGACAAAACATTATTGTTGAGCCGATTCCTCTTGAGTGACCCATAATAGGCAACAAATTGACCCATAATTGTTACACAGCCAATTTTGACACATTTTTGTGGTTTTCATTATTCACCAACATTTTAGTAATTTTCACCGCCCAAAGTGAATTTTACAAGCAGATTTTTATATAAAACAATAAAAAGGAGTTTTAATGAAGAGAATCTATATACAGGGTGTTAGGTTCCTGAGTGCAAACTTTTTAAAGGGTGTTAGAGGACCATAAATGGAGAAAAAAATTGTTCTACGCATATGGTCAAATCTTAACCGTTACGTAGTTATTGAACTTCCCATGTTTTTGACTCTTATTGCCTTAACTGGCTATAACTTGAAAATGGTCAAACTTATCGAAGTTTTTTGACCCTTATTCGAAAGATTTTTGAATTTTCTATCAAATGGCATCTCTGAATTGATTGGGTTAGTTAAATAACTAAGTTTTCTAGAGCAAATAGCTCAAAAGTAGCGGGTTTTAATTTATTTTTGTCAATTATCTTTGAAAATTGCGTAATAATTTAAATTTTTTTCTTAGGCAAAGTTTTGGCCCCTGTTCCACTTTACAATTCGTTCTTTGACATCAAACTTCTATCTCTTATCGTTTTGTTGCAATTTCAATTTTAACATCACATTTCATATCATAAATTTGCAACTGTCATGGAAAGTACTTTTTTTGCGCATTGTGCCGCACATTTAAATCAAAATTGCAAGAAAACGATTAGAGCCACAAGTTTGATGTCAAAAAACAAATTGTAGAGTGTAACAGAGGCCACAACTTTGCCCAAGAAAGAATTTTAATTTATTACGCATGTTTCAAAGATAACACAGCGCAACATTTTTTTTGTCTCAAGAGCAAACTAATGTGTCTCCGAAGGATTTTGGGCCGTTGAATCCGAATCCGGGCTCAGATTAGCTCTAACACGTCACAATTTTGAGCTGTACCTCAATTTATAGGGCAAAATATGCGATTTTGGGCTTTTTTGACTGCAAGCCATTAAGCATGGAAATCTTTTTTTTAAGCAATCAAAAGGTTAATTGGTCAATTAACATCTAAATTAACGACTCATGCAAAATATTTCGTTTTACCTAATCAAATTTGATAGATTTAAGCATTTTATGTTAGTATGAAAACTTGCATGCAACTTTTGGAGAGCGACTTGTATGGGAAATATCGTACCTAACATAAATCGCTTAAAACTATCAAATTCGATTTGGTAGAACAAAATATTTTGCATGAGTCGTTAATTTAGATGTTAATTGACCAATTAACCTTTTGATTGCTTGAAAAAATATTTCCATGCTTAATGGCTTGCAGCCAAAAAAGCCCAAAATCGCATATTTTGCCCTATAAATTGAGGTATAGCTCAAAATTGTGACGTGTTGGAGCAAATCTGAGCCCGGATTCGGATTCAGCGGCCCAAAATCTGTCAGAGACACATAGGTTTGCTCTTGAGACAGACCAAAAGCTAATTTTTGTTACGCTGTGGACAAAAACCAATAAAAATACACTATTTTTAGCTATTTTTCTCTAGAAAACTTAGTTATTTAACTAAACCAATCGTTTGAAAAATGTCATTTGATAGAAAATTCAATAATCTTTCGAATAAGGGTAAAAAAAACTTCGATAAGTTTGACCATTTTCAAGTTATTGCCAGTTAAGGCAATAGGATTCAAAAACATGGGAAGTTCAATAACTACGTAACGATTGAGATTTGACCATATGCGTAGAACATTTTTTTTCACCATTTATGGTCCTCTATCACCCTTTAAAAAGTTTGCACTCAGGAACCTAACACCCTGTATATATATAAAAATGCAGTGGCATACGTGGGACCGCGCATAACTTGCGAACTGAAGGTCCGATTTTGGTCGTCTAAGTTTTGATCTGTTAGTTTTTACCCAAGGAAGATTTATGAGGCAAAAAGCATGAAAAAATTGAGTTTTTTTTTTGTGAATCGATCTTCCATACGGCTCCACCCCATTACCCCGAACGCCATTACCCCGAACGCCACTACCCCGAATGACATTACCCCGAAAGCCACTACCCCGAAAGGGCCATTACCCCGAATCGTTCAGGAGATCACCATAAAAGTAGTGACCGATTAGAAGTTGATGAAGGTGGTTAAAAGTTAGAAAAGGGTAATCAGTAACTAGTGCAGGTATGAATACTCTTCTCCATCCTATGCCCCTATGTTAATTCTATTTTCAAACAGACGATTTAGGTACCGATTTTTTTCCGTTTTCTTTTTGTAACGAGTAAAAAAATATAAAAAAAAAAAATACAAATCAAATAGCTCTTATTTACTTCGTTTTAGATAGCATGACAATGGGAGCACATTGTTTAAGATAGGTTCCGTTTCCCTTAGGTTTCCGTATGTTGTGCTTCATGCAAAAGTAAGGTTCGTGAAAACGAAAGCAGCAAACGCAATGAAATTAAGAAGACAAGTAAAGACAAATTTTCCATATTTTAAACTAGCTGCTCTTTTGAACTTATAGCTGTGGCTATAAAAACTACAAGTATTTCAAACTGACATTTTCCCTTCTTTTAAAAGTTGGTTGGCCTCAAGCACGATTGTAAACTGGTGGCAAACGATTGTGCTGGTTATCAAACTACACTTCATCAAATATTTGCCTTCTTTTAAAAATAGGCTGTTCTTTTGAGTTTGCAGTTTCCAACCGTGTGGTACTGTAGAGTTGTTTGGTAGCCAAACTGTTATTTTCTTTATAGAAATGTTTCCTTCTTTTCATCAGAAGCTGTTCTTTCGAGTTTGAGTGTTACGTAGTTTATTTGCAGACGAATAACTAACTCCATAGCGGATTTGTCCTTCTTTGAATAATAGGCTGTTCTTTCAAGTAAAATTTTTCAGAATTGACTTGCGGCCAAACTGGATGATCAGTTTCCAGAACATCAAGCCCTAAAAATGTTTTCTGAATATTTTTTTCAAAATTGTAGTACTGGACTGGATTTCAGATATTCAGTTCAGTTCACTTAGCAAGGTAGATCCAGCATCGTTGGACCAAATTAACTATTTTTTTCCTGGTGACTAAACTGTAGCTTTTCTTTTCATGGAAGGCTGTTCTTCTAGCTGCACTTATATAGTTTACTGGGAGTGAAAGCTGCTTACTGTATATGAGATTTGCCCTTCTTCAATTTATAGGCTGTTCTTTCTAGTTACGTCGTTACCGGGTTAATTGGCGACATATCTCTATTAATTCCATCTGGTGTTTTTCCTTCTTTTAAAGTTGGGCTGTTCTTTCGATTTATATTGTTACAGAGTTGTTTGGTAGCCATGTTGCTCTTTGCAGATTTATGTATAGGGGCCGTGCAAAAACTGTGTAAGTAGGAGAGGGTCTATCCAAATTATAAGCTCTATACAAATTTACAAATTTTTGTATGAACAAATCGTGGACTTCGTGGCCGAGCGGTTAGCGGCGTTAGTCGTTAAGGTATCTCGCATGCCTCGGAGTGTGGGTTCGATTCCCGCTCCAGTCGAGGAAAACTTTTCGTCAAAACAGAAAATACTCCACGGGGCACTGAATGTTATCCGTGTAGCCCATTGTCTAATGTTAGTAATGTACAGTCTGTGCGGCCTCTGGCCGAAGACGGTGTAATTGTCTTTTAAAATTCTACGATGAGGAGGGGGAGAGGACCGAGGTGACCAAAATTCGGTCTACGTAGTTTATGAATGGTGCCATAGGAGATTTGCCCTTCTTTAATTTATATGCTGTTCTTTCTAGTTATATCCTTGCAGACCTTATTGGCGGCCAACCTATCAATCACATTTTTTCACATTTGAGGAATGTTTCTTTAAGTTACACTGTTATAGAGTTTTATTACCAAATCGTCTATTCCTCCTTAAAAGATTTTCCCTTTTTCCAACTATAAAATGTTCTTTCCGGGCCTATTTTGCAATTTGTATTTTTTGATCTCGCCTAATGATCATTAGACTTATTAGTGATACTTTGGCCAAATGTCTATTCGGCCTAATGAGCCAATATCGATAGCCAGTATTTGAAGGACCTTTGCTGACAGCTCTGTCTCATACAAGATCATCTCTAATACGTATTATTCCATTATTTTGTGTTAAGGTTATTCTTTACAATAATATCGTCTGGTATTAAAGCTGTCAGTAATGTTATTAAATTAATAAAAATATAAAATAAGTACCCATCATCAGAATAACCCATCTAAAAATATGCTTTCGGGGTAATGGCGTTCGGGGTAGTGGCCCATTCGGGGTAGTGGCGTTCGGGGTAATGGCCCATTCGGGGTAACGGCTTTCGGGGTAATGGCCTATTCGGGGTAATGGCTTTCGGGGTAGTGGCGTTCGGGGTAATGGCGTTCGGGGTAGTGGCATTCGGGGTAATGGGGTAGAACCCTTCCATACATATTGACCGGGGACTTGGTCTTGGCTTGAAACTTGAAACGTCAAAAACGCAGTAGGCAAGACAAAGTTTGCCGGGTACCACTAGTATTAAATAAAAATAATGAAAGTGTTATTTTTGTATGAAAAACGATTCATATTATGAAATGATTGTTCCTTGAGTGACCCATAATTGTGCTATGAGTGTACTCTGAACTAACAAATGAAGAGAACGAAAGCTTGTACTTTAACCACCGGCGCAATTTGCGTACCTACCTCGAAAGTACGTACCCTTTGCTTTACACTAATTTTAGTGTACGTACATTTTGCCTCGATAGTACGTACCGTAATCCGGGGTATCATTGATCAGCGGGGTAACATTGATCGGCTTGACCTACCTCATGAAATGTTCAAACAAGCATTTTACATTGAATCAGCTTCTGCTATCGAATGGTATATCGTAATCTGCTATCATTCAGCTATTAAATGACATGCAATTTATGAAAATTGAATTTCATAAACATTGAATTAAATCGATTTTTCCATAACTGTGTTTCGTAACGCATTAAGATACATTGTCAAACATTCATGCTTGGCGTGAATACTAGATACAATATGAGGTTCGAAATTACTGTATTACTTCAATATGATATCCTAGAGTTGAATTTAATAAACAAAACTTTTATGAAAATGTTATTTTTCAGTAATATATACGATTTATTCAAAGTCGGCTATCAATTCCTTAAGCCATTGCCTACCTTTAGGCGTTATTCGTGGTTTAGAGGATTTTAATCCTAAAATAACTTAAAAAGTACATAATTTGTAAGAATTTGGACATCATATCCGAAATCAGCGACCCCGAATTTAGTAAGTAAGGGTATTTTCAACACAAATGAACATTGATCACTGACATGATCAATGTTACCCCAAATCAACAAAATCAAAAATTAGATTAAAAAACCTATTTAAACATGTTTTAAAGTCTTACAATACTTTTTCGAGTAACTTAACACATACTAAGAGGACCAGTACTTGTTTTAAAAATATAAAATATGTAACGTTTGCTTTACCAAGAGAATTATTAAAGAAAGATAGAAAATTCTGATCAATGTTACCCCGGATTACGGTACACTAAAATTAAGTTAATTTTTAATCTACAAAAATGAGTTCGAATCATTAGTAGACGTAGAGCAGAGACTCCGATACTATGAATTTGTGTTGTGCAGACTCCTAGAACACGGATTTTCAGTAAAATTTAACAGTTTTAAAATGTAGCGAAATGAAAGACATGAACGAATACGTTTGATGTAATGATTGCAGTATTCTTCGCTTTACACAGATGTTTTCTGCCAGTCATAATATCTGGCATCGTCATTCTGGCGTTACATCCCCACTGGGGAGGACTGCTTCTCAGCTTAGTGGTCTATAAGCACTTGCACAGTTATTAACTAAACGTGGAGCCTCGTAGCCGTGCGGTTAGGGTCACCAAGCTTATAATCGCACCATGTTATTATGGGGTGAGGATTCGATTCCCCCTTCGGGCGTTGAAACTTTTCGTGAGAATAGTTTCTTCCCCGTTTCAACTGGTGCATGCTCCGTTGTCCGTTGTCTAATGTTAAGTTTAAAACAGTCTGTACAGCTGAAAGCTGAAGACGTTGTCCGTGTCTTTTTACCAATAGAACGTTGTAATAACATAAAAAGGCACATGATGGTAATAAAAAAAACTAAATTTCTCTGCGAAGATTGCTCTCCAAAACATGAATGAAACCCTTCAAGTTACTTACCCAAAACCATTGATTTCAGTTCACTTACATGTTTTTTTTCGTTTTCCAACAATTAACTTTTTTTGCGATACGTATAAAATGGTTGACAGTTTATCATGAGTTCGGAAATTTAACCTTCTTTGAGTACCGTGATTTCGGATGAAATTGATCACTTTTCGCAGTTTTTTGCGTCTAATTTTTGAATGTTTGTTGATATGGTTAAATTCAATGCTTTAAAACAAGTACGACCATGGTTTTCATCAGTCAACGAGGTTGAAACTATTACAGCAAATCATTTTATTATAATAAATCTATATATATAAAAGTCAATGTAAGTTTGTATGTTTGTATGTTTGTATGTTTGTATGTTCGTATGTTCGTATGTTTGTATGTTTATTTGTTTGTATGTATGTATGTATGTTCCAGCATAACTCCGGAATGCCTCAACCAATTTCAACCAAATTTGGTATACACATTTGTTAAATTAAGGAGGTGGTTATAAGGGTTTTGGAATTCAAGATGGCGGCTTGGGTTCCAAGATGGCGGCCAAAACGTCAGAAGGCATGCTATTTAACGGTAAATCTTTTACGAATACCATGCAATATTGATATCTATCGACCGGGCTTGATGAGTAGAAGTCAAAAATTAATATCCGACGCCATTTTGGAATCCAAGATGGCGGCCCTTAATCCAAGATGGCGGACAATAAACCAAGATGGCGGCCATGGAATGGTGGTTTGAGCTATGATACCATGCAATATGGGTATCTATCGATCGGGCTTGATGAGTAGAAGTCAAAAATCAATATCCGACGCCATTTTGGAATCCAATATGGCGGACTATAAATCCAACATGGCGGACCATAATCCAAGATGGCGGCCATGGAATGGTAGTTTGAACTATGATATCATGCAATATGGGTATCTATCGATCGGGCTTGACGAGTAGAAGTCAAAAATCGATATCCGACGCCATTTTGGAATCCAAGATGGCGGACTATAAATCCAATATGGCGGACCATAATCCAAAATGGCGGCCATGGAATGGTGGTTTGAGCTATGATACCATGCAATATGGGTATCTATCAATCGGGCTTTAGTAGAAGTCAAAAATAGATATTTGACGCCATTTTGGAATCCAAGATGGCGGACCATAATCCAAGATGGCGGCCATGGAATGGTGGTTTGAGCTATGATCCCATGCAATATGGGTATCTATTGATCGGGCTTGATGAGTAGAAGTCAAAAATCAATATCCGACGCCATTTTGGAATCCAATATGGCGGACTATAAATCCAACATGGCGGACCATAATCCAAGATGGCGGCCATGGAATGGTAGTTTGAACTATGATATCATGCAATATGGGTATCTATCGATCGGGCTTGACGAGTAGAAGTCAAAAATCAATATCCGACGCCATTTTGGAATCCAAGATGGCGGACTATAAATCCAATATGGCGGACCATAATCCAAAATGGCGGCCATGGAATGGTGGTTTGAGCTATGATACCATGCAATATGGGTATATATCGATCGGGCTTGATGAGTAAAAGTCAAAAATCAATATCCGACGCCATTTTGGAATCCAATAAGGCGGACTATAAATCCAACATGGCGGACCATAATCCAAGATGGCGGCCATGGAATGGTAGTTTGAACTATGATATCATGCAATATGGGTATCTATCGATCGGGCTTGACGAGTAGAAATCAAAAATCGATATCCGACGCCATTTTGGAATCCAAGATGGCGGACTATAAATCCAATATGGCGGACCATAATCCAAAATGGCGGCCATGGAATGGTGGTTTGAGCTATGATACCATGCAATATGGGTATCTATCAATCGGGCTTGAGTAGAAGTCAAAAATAGATATTTGACGCCATTTTGGAATCCAAGATGGCGGACCATAATCCAAGATGGCGGCCATGGAATGGTGGTTTGAGCTATGATCCCATGCAATATGGGTATCTATTGATCGGGCTTGATGAGTAGAAGTCAAAAATCAATATCCGACGCCATTTTGAAATCCAATATGGCGGACTATAAATCCAATATGGCGGACCATACTCCAAGATGGCGGCCATGGGATGGTGGTTTGAGCTATGATACCATGCAATATGGGTATCTATCGATCGGGCTTGATGAGTAGAAGTCAAAAATCAATATCCGACGCCATTTTGGAATCCAATATGGCGGACTATAAATCCAACATGGCGGACCATAATCCAAGATGGCGGCCATGGAATGGTGGTTTGAGCTATGATACCATGCAATATGGGTATCTATCGATCGGGCTTGATGAGTAAAAGTCAAAAATCAATATCCGACGCCATTTTGGAATCCAATAAGGCGGACTATAAATCCAACATGGCGGACCATAATCCAAGATGGCGGCCATGGAATGGTAGTTTGAACTATGATATCATGCAATATGGGTATCTATCGATCGGGCTTGACGAGTAGAAATCAAAAATCGATATCCGACGCCATTTTGGAATCCAAGATGGCGGACTATAAATCCAATATGGCGGACCATAATCCAAAATGGCGGCCATGGAATGGTGGTTTGAGCTATGATACCATGCAATATGGGTATCTATCAATCGGGCTTGAGTAGAAGTCAAAAATAGATATTTGACGCCATTTTGGAATCCAAGATGGCGGACCATAATCCAAGATGGCGGCCATGGAATGGTGGTTTGAGCTATGATACCATGCAATATGGGTATCTATCGATCGGGCTTGATGAGTAGAAGTCAAAAATCAATATCCGACGCCATTTTGGAATCCAATATGGCGGACTATAAATCCAACATGGCGGACCATAATCCAAGATGGCGGCCATGGAATGGTAGTTTGAACTATGATATCATGCAATATGGGTATCTATCGATCGGGCTTGACGAGTAGAAGTCAAAAATCAATATCCGACGCCATTTTGGAATCCAAGATGGCGGACTATAAATCCAATATGGCGGACCATAATCCAAAATGGCGGCCATGGAATGGTGGTTTGAGCTATGATACCATGCAATATGGGTATCTATCGATCGGGCTTGATGAGTAAAAGTCAAAAATCAATATCCGACGCCATTTTGGAATCCAATATGGTGGACTATAAATCCAACATGGCGGACCATAATCCAAGATGGTGGCCATGGAATGGTAGTTTGAACTATGATATCATGCAATATGGGTATCTATCGATCGGGCTTGACGAGTAGAAGTCAAAAATCAATATCCGACGCCATTTTGGAATCCAAGATGGCGGACTATAAATCCAATATGGCGGACCATAATCCAAAATGGCGGCCATGGAATGGTGGTTTGAGCTGATACCATGCAATATGGGTATCTATCAATCGGGCTTTAGTAGAAGTCAAAAATAGATATTTGACGCCATTTTGGAATCCAAGATGGCGGACTATAAATCCAATATGGCGGACCATAATCCAAAATGGCGGCCATGGAATGGTGGTTTGAGCTATGATACCATGCAATATGGGTATCTATCAATCGGGCTTGAGTAGAAGTCAAAAATAGATATTTGACGCCATTTTGGAATCCAATATGGCGGACTATAAATCTAATATGGCGGACCATACTCCAAGATGGCGGCCATGGAATGGTGGTTTGAGCTATGATACCATGCAATATGGGTATCTATCGATCGGGCTTGATGAGTAGAAGTCAAAAATAAATATATGATGCCATTTTGGAATCCTATATGGCGGACTATAAATCCAATATGGCGGACCATAATCCAAGATGGCGGCCATGGAATGGTGGTTTGAGCTATGATACCATGCAATATAGGTATCTATCAATCGGGCTTGACGAGTAGAAGTCAAAAATAGATATTTGACGCCATTTTGGAATCCAAGATGGTGGACCATAATCCAAGATGGCGGCCATGGAATGGTTGTTTGAGCTATGATCCCATGCAATATAGGTATCTATCGATCGGGCTTGATGAGTAGAAGTCAAAAATCAATATCCGACGCCATTTTGAAATTCAAGATGGCTGACTATAATCCAAGATGGCGGCCATGGAATGGTAGTTTGAGCGATGATACCATGCAATATAGGTATCTATCAATCGGGCTTGACGAGTAGAAGTCAAAAATAGATGTTTGACACCAATTTGGAATCCAAGATGGCGGACCATAATCCAAGATGGCGGCCATGGAAAGGTGGTTAGAGCTATGATATCATGCAATATGGGTATCTATCGATCGGGCTTGATGAGTAGAAGTCAAAAATAGATACTTGACGCCATTTTGAAATCCAAGATGGCGGACAATAATCCAAGATGGCGGCCATGGAATGGTGGTTTGAGCTATGATACCATGCAATATGGGTATCTATTGATCGGGCTTGATGAGTAGAAGTCAAAAATCAATATTCGACGCCATTTTGGAATCCAAGATGGCGGACCACAATCCAAGATGGCGGACCATATTCCAAGATGGCGGCCATGGAATGGTGGTTTCAGCTATGACACCATGCAATATGGGTATCTATCGATCGGGCATGATGAGTAGAAGTCAAAAATCAATATCCGGCGGATTATAATACAAGATGGCGGACCATATTCCAAAAGCCATGAAATGATAGATTGAGCTATGATACCATGCAATATGGGTATCTATCGATCGGGCTTGATAAGTAGAAGTCAAAAATCAATATCCGACGCCATTTCGGAATCCAATATGGCGGACTATAAATCCAAGATGGCCGATCATATTCCAAGATGGCGGCTATGGAATGGAGGTTTGAGCTGACACCATGCAATATGGGTATCTATCGATCGGGCTTGATGAGTAGAAGTCAAAAATCAAAATCCGATGCCATTTTGGAATCCAATATGGCGGACTACAATCCAAGATGGCGGACCATATTCCAAGATGGCGGCCATGGAATGGTGGTTTGAGCTATGACACCATGCAATATGGGTATCTATCGATCGGGCTTGATGAGTAGAAGTCAAACATCAATATCCAGCGCCATGTTGGAATCCAAGATGGCGGATTATAATCCATGATGGCGGACCATATTCCAAGAGCCATGAAATGATAGATTGAGTTATGATACCATGCAAAATAGGTATCTATCGATCGGGCTTGAAGAGTAGAAGTCAAAAATCAATATCCGACGCCATTTTGGGATCCAAGATGGCGGACCATATTTAAGATGGCGGCAATGGAATAGTGCTTTGAGTCATGACACCATGCAGTATGTTTCTATCGATCGGGCTTAATGAATAGAAGTAAAAATCAATAACCGACGCCATTTTGGAATCCAAGATGGCAGACCATAATCCAAGATGGCGGACCATATTCCAAAATGGCGCCCATGGAATGGTGGTTTGAGCTATGACACCATGCAATTTGAGTATCTATCGATTGGGCTTGATGAGTAGAAGCCAAAAATCAATATACGACGCCATTTTTGAATCCAAGATGGCGGACTATAAATCCAATATGGCGGACCATAATCCAAGATAGCGGCCATGGAATGGTGGTTTCAGCTATGACACCATGCAATATGGGTATCTATCGATCGGGCTTGATGAGTAGAAGTCAAAAATCAATATCCGGCGCCATGTTGGAATCCAAGATGACGGATTATAATCCATGATGGCGGACCATATTCCAAGAGCCATGAAATGATAGATTGAGGTATGATACCATGCAAAATAGGTATCTATCGATCGGGCTTGATGAGTAGAAGTCAAAATCAATATCCGACGCCATTTTGGAATCCAAGATGGCGGTCCATAATTCATGATGGCGGACCATATTCCAAGATGGCGGCCATGGAATGGTGGTTTGAGCTATGACACAATGCAATATGCGTATCCTACGATCGGGCTTCATGAGTAGAAGACAAAAGTTGATATTTAATCTAAGATTCCGGACTACATATAAATCCAAGATGATGGACCATAATTCAAGATGGCGGACATGTAATGGTGTTTGGGCTATGATACCATGCAATATGGGTATCTATTGATTGATCTTGATGAGTAGAAGTCAAAAATCAATAGCCGACGTCATTTTGGAATCCAAGATGGCGGACCATAATCCAAGATGGCGGCCATGGAATGGTGGTTTGAGCATGACACCATACCTTATGGGTATCTATCGATCGGGCTTGATGAGTAGAAGTCAAAAATTGATATGTATTCCAAGATACCGGACTGTAAATCCAAGATGGTGAACCATAATTCAAGACGGCGGGCATGTAATGGTGGTTTGTGCCATGATACCAAGCAATATGGATATCAGTCGATCGGGCTTGATGAGTAGAAGTCAAAAATCGATATTTGATGCCATTTTTGGATTCTAAGATGCCGCACTATAAATTCCAGATGGTGGATCATAATCCAAGATATCGGCCATGGAATGGTAGTTTAAGCCATGATACCTTGCAATATGTGTATCAATCGATCGGGATTGATGAATAGAAATTACAAATCGATATCGAACGCCATTTTGAAAATCAAGATAGCGGACCGAAAAACATTCGTTTACCATAAAAAAATTAACAGCATTCGGCAACTTTTTGCGCTGCAACTGTATGGAGGACTGAGGAACATCGGCGGCAGAAAGCCGCCGATGTTCCGATAGTCCGATGCGCCGTGTTTGCGTCGATTCACTTCTAGGCGAACAACATATCCAAGCATTTGCCCGGTAGAATGCGAACATAGGTGTTATCCCTTTTTTAAGTCCGACGAGCGTAAGCGAGTCGGACAGCAAGCGTTTACACGTTGTAACGCAATCATATGTCTATTGATTGAGATTTGAAACCACGGCTTCGCAATTTGATAGGACACAGAGCACGCAACGAAAACTTACTGAAACGCCCATATATTTTATTCGTTATATTTCTCTATGAAACCTGAGATTATATACATATAACACTTCCTCAAAGTGCCGTTGAAAAATGATGAGAACACATGATTTAGCTTTAATTCATTTTGAACTGTTTGTTGACAGAGCAAAACATGAACAATCATAATTTATATTGAAAGCTATAAAACTAATAAACACAATGTGCACTGTTGGCAGAAACGAAAATAAAATTCAAGTTATGGTATTGAACTTAGCCTATCTCTTTTCAGCTTAATGTTTTTTTAACTGTTTTTAATTGAATGGCTTCTTTGGTTTCCATTCCATAAATTTGTATATTGTGCGGCCAACACAATGGCACACTATGTCGTAGAATCGTATCAGTAAACTTAAAGTTTAGTATACTTAGCATGTTTCGAAATTCTAGGTTTTTGACAGTTTTTCATATGGCTTTTATGTCACCTGGAATCTCTTCATCTTCAGCATGGTCTTGCGGAAAACCGACACCCATTCGGTTAAATGGGACTTCGCATTTGCTTCAATCATGCACAATAAATAAACCCGAGCAAAGCCGGGTCATTCAGCTAGTATCATTTTAAATAAAAAATCAAAAATTTTACTTTCGGGGTGAAATTGATCGGTCAGTGAAATGCCTTTGTAAATGCTGAAAATTATTTTTCCATCTAAATTAACCACCCTAGAATGCGAAAGGCTATGCAAAACTGTTACAAGTTTACTAAATTTTTAATTATTTAAGTTTAAAGTTTATTAAATCGAATGAAAACGCCTAAAAGTATGCAATTTTCTCACTAATTATGTGTATCAATATCGTAGGGTAAAAAATATAATTTGGACATGTATGTAATTTGGACAGGCACGGCGGTATATGTCGTGTTCCGGAGAGCTAATAAAAGTGGATACTTCTCAATATCGATTATTGGATCAAACAGACCCTATTCTGATGACTTACGTTGAAAACACGCTTAACAAATAAGAATTTTCTTCAAAATTATCGAAAATGTAAATTATTTCACTAAAACCCTTCAAATGCTCAGGTATGCAAGACGACATACACTTCACAGTCAAGTACAATATTCACCTCAAAATCGTCAAATTAATAATTGTAAAAATTTTGAAAGCCTTATTGCAATGAAAAATGTTCAATTAAGAAGCATTAGGCAGCCAAACTCTTAACATTCATCTAGAACGCTAAAAATAAGTGGTGTCCAAAATACATTACAAGTTTTCTACTGTAAATATATTTTGGTCATCTGACGAACTACATGGGGTTGCTGTGTGATTGCATACTTGGAGGCGTATTCTGTGGGTCTGGAGATATTTTCTCGATTTTAACGAAAACTGTAAAAGTTATCAAAATAGATATCTGTTAAGCGGAGACATTTGATTGTTTGCATGAAAATAATTGTTACTTTATGCTACTTCCAAGATTTAACAGTATTCATGGCTTAACATTGAAATAATTGCCCTGTCCAAATTATATATACCTGAGGGTGTCCAAAACATATATTCGATGTCCAAAATGCAATTCTAACAGGCGATAGGAAATTGTGATTTGCATAGCTTAAAATGCTTTCGTTAAGGTTTTTGTCACCAGGAACGCAAATTACAATCATATTTTAAGCGTATTAGTAACTTTGGAAAATAAATAATTGCTTTCTAAGGAAGCTAGGGGACGAGTTTTCCAACGTTGTCCTCAGCCTGTCCAAAATACATGAATTACCCTACCGTAATCCGGGGTCAAATTGATCACTTTAAAACAACTTTTGCGGAAAACATCAGTGCCAATTCAAATATTGCCAAAAGAATTTCTGTAAAACCAGTACCCAGTGGATCTCCATGGAACCATGTGATAAAATTTTGTTCAACAAATTCAAATTTTAAGTTAAATAACTTCAAATATCAATAAAATGGAAATGCCGCTTTGGGGCGAAATTGATCAGTATACAATTAAGCATCGGTTGGAAAGGAACATTTCCTTCTCCGCTTAATTTTGCTCTTCTAAAACCGAATAACGCGTTTAAAATCTTACAACTAGTGAGTTTAATACTTTAAAAGCAAAAATAAATTTTGAAATTTCCCCTTAAACGCCTAAAGGTAGGCAATTCTATTCGAAATAAGTGATTTCTATCACAATAAAGGACTATTTCATCATTAAATGAACTTTTTTATAACTATTTCATGTTCTGATTAGCTACATAACTTCCCAACCAAGGTTCCACAAAAATGTTAAAAGTGAGAAATTACGGGAAGACCTATTGGCAATCGGTTGTTTAGTAGCCATGATTTAAGCTAAATGAGAAATACATTGCAAATTCCTTGAAAAAATAAGGCAAAACTAACTTTTTTCTAAAAAATTAAAAGTCTACATTCATCTTTAGACATCTCTGAACCCGATGACGTAAAAAGTTTGAGATCATTACGCCGCTTAAGAGTTCCTAGTATGGAATTACAATGTAGTACCCGATTGATCAATTTCACCCCGCTGATCAATTTGACCCCGGTTTACGGTACTTCCGAAAAAGTGCAGTTTTATGCATAAATTATATTAGGTATTTATAGAACTTTTGATGACAAAATCAGGTTTAGCGAACACTTGGCAGCTATAAACATTCATTCGAATATTCATCACATGTGTGATACAACTACGGTAACAAAAGTTTGGGAGTGTCTATGAAGATCGCCCAAAACGCAGTTTCGAAAAATATTGACGTTAATACCGAAATATGTAACTAATTGGATGTAAAATATGTAAACTCATCATTCAATAACCCTTGAGCAAGGTGATGGCCCTTTTGCACAAATTGTTTAAAGTTTAAAGCGTTATTTTTAACATATAAAAATGGACCTGTCGTCGATCAATTACACCCCACTGATCAATTTCACCCGAAATCACGGTACCGTAGGGCACTGCCCTACGCGGTTGCTAAGGAAAATGTTCTTAGTTTTTGATGTTTCGTGGCTTCGTTGTTTACGATTCGGACTCTCGCATTAAAAAAAAAATCGCCAGCTTATCATGAGTGGTTGGATTTAATTCAAAATGGGGGGTATGCGTACGTGTGCTGTTTTATAATTTTATGGTGGCTTGGTGGCTCACCTCATGGAGTTCCTTCTGGGATTCCACAAGAATTTTGTTCCAGAGCTCTCTTCTGGGATTCCGTAAGCTCTTAATGAAATTCTTCCGGAAGTTTATTTAGGATTCCTTCAGAAGTTCCCTCTGGGGTTTTCCCAGGAGTTTTTTTCTGAGATTCCTTAAGAGGTTCCACCTGGGATTCCGTCAAAAGCTCTTGCCAGGATTGTTCCAAGAAGTTCCGCGAGATTCTTCCAGAGATTCCTGGATGTCTGTAGAAATTAATTTCGAGATTCCTTCAGCATAACTTCTTTTAGGATTAAAGACACTACACCGTCTTCAACCAGAGGTTGCACAGACTGAACATTCACTAACATTAGGCAACGGACAACACGGAACACCCAGTGGACCAGTGGAGGATTTTTCGTTTAAGGAAAAGTTTCCTCCGGCTGGAGCGAGAATCGAACCCTCACTCCGTGGCACACAATACGCATAAACGAATGACGTCGCTAACCGCACGGCTACGAAACCCACGCCATTACCTTAGTAATTTTTCCTGAATCTCTTCCAGGTATTCGTTCCGTGGTTTCTCCACAAACTTATTGTAGAATTCCTCTAGGAGGGAGCTATAGCTAAGTTGCTTTTCCTGTGTTTATTCAAGAAAATCCTACAGAAACTACATTAGGAATTCCATAAACAACATACTCCAAAAATTCATAATGAACTCCAGGAGGATTTCCATTACAAACATCTGAAAGAATTCCAGAAGGGTCTGCAGGAATTCCTGACGGAGCCCTTGGTAGAAACCAAAAAAGAGTCCCTAGATGATTCCTGGAAAAAGTTCTCGAAGAAATCTAGGAATCATTTTCTGAAAGAATTCCTAGAAGAAGCTCGAAGAATCTCTTATGAAATTCCAGGAATAAATCCTTACGGGTTGTTGCAAGGAGTTTTTGAAGGAATCTCGGTAAGAATTTCTGATACACCGAAAGAACTCCTAGAGAAATTCTGGGTGAAGTTGCTAGAATTTCCAGGAATACTATCTGGAAGCCCAAGAAAATAAATCCAGAAACATTCTAGAAGAAACTATTCGGAGAATCTCAGATGGGATTCAGGATTCCGGGGACTTCTTGAGAAATTCTGGAAGAAACCACTAGAAGTCTGAACGTAAACAAAAAGGTCACAAAATATCAAAAACTTAGAAATAAAATTCTTTAGCAACCGCGGCTTGCATTGCCCTATAGGCTGTACCAATTCAATTGTTTCTGGGTGAACCCGAATTGTGGGATTCGGGGAAAGATATTTCGCTTTCTCGCTTGCTTTAGGGATTTCTTCAAGTTTCAAGTTTCTTTCAGTTCCGAAATAACTTAAGGTGTTGGTTCAGATATTTCTCCAGAAATTCTTTTTGGGATTCCTTAGGGAATCTTCAAGGGTTTTCTTCTGCGATTCCTAATGAGATTCCAGGGTCTCTTTCAGAGATTTCTCCAGAGATTCCTTCCGAAACTTCTTCTGTAATACTTTCGGGAATTCCAGCATTTCTTCAGGAATTTCTTCTTGAATACCTCCAGAAATTTCGTTCCGGTATTTCTTCATGAATTCATTCCAAGATTCTTCCAAATTCTTTTTAAGATTCATCAAATAATTTTTCCTTGAATTCCTCCAAGAATTCCGGGATTCCCATCTCATAAAAAATTAAACTCTTGGTCTCTTGGAGGTGTCCTAGAAGAAGCAATGTTCAGAAGATTTTGAAAATATCACCGCAATAGATATTGTAGGAGAAAATACTTCTAGAATGTTTCTATAACAAGATAAAATTGATCTAGATCGATTTAATTATATCTAGACCAGTTTGGATGGTTCTAAAAGATATTTCAAATAACATCAATATAAGTTCCCAGAGACGAGATGCCTCTACGAAGCAATCCCAGAGCATAAGATGATTAGGCTAAATGTGGGTGACGAGCTTGAAGTATTCGCCAAAGTGCTCCACAAGCTTCAGTTAGGCAAGCCCCGTTCACGGTTCACGACTTCTTCTTTCTATGCACCATGAATGTCGAAGAAAATGGCTCGCTTCCTGTATCTACGGGTCGGCACGATGTGAAGAAGCTGCTATCAACTTGAATAGCTACTTGACGGCAACGTAGTGCCAACAAAATGGTTGCTTCCCAGAAACTGGCGTCCATGGATGAAGCCAATCATCTTGGTTAATGGTATAGCCCGGTAATATTTTTCCCTCTTCGACCCTGGTGCTGAGCTCTGATGTACACCAAATAATTGAGCCAAAAGGACACCAATTTCAGCTAGGAGCAAGCGGAAGAAGGTAAAAGTTGTCCTTCAACTCAATCTTTTCCTTAGCAACAGCCAACAGCACCACACGAACCAATTGAGGTAATTTGGTTCATTTTTTCCTTACTTTACCACGCTTCACTTGGATGGTTCCTTTTTCCACTTCTAGCTTTGATGATGGGGACGTAGGAATGGGCGGACGACGACGGTTTGATCGAAGGAGGGTAAAATGTTCTTTTTGTATGCCCCAGGGGAACAATCGATATCCGATAATTGATTCATTGAATCGGTGTTGCTTCTGTGTGAGGGATCGATGGGAAAGCAGAATAGGAGGGCGGTACCGATTAAAATTAGTGTCGCAATTGATGATGATTGCATTGAAAAAGGCTGCTATTATAAAAGGAGTTCGATTCGAACTAGAAGATAGAGAATTTCTTTCGTAAAATAAGATTAAATTTTAGTTTCTATTCGGTATTATAACCTACAGTGCACAGACAAAATGATCGGGGCCAGGCAAAAGTGTCACTTTGAAAAAAAAAAATCAAATGGGCGTATGAAGTATCTTTTTAAATAAACATTTTCAAAATGGGATTTTATAGGTAGTTTTCAATACTTTACACAACTGACAATCGACGGGAACTTGCTTCACTACTGTCCTTAACCCGGTAGCGATCGCGTCGTGTACTGAGTACACGCACCATGCAAAATGCACGCATGTGGTACACAGCGTGAGCGCGGCGTCACTGCAGGTAGTCAAAGACGCGACTGCTCGAGGGTTAATTGGAAGATATACCGTCAAGGCACCATTCACCGTGAATCTAAGAAGATTCGGGGCAAATAAGGGCTGTCATTTGACACCAGTCTTATAAACATTGTTGGTGCCGCTTTTAATTGCCTTCATTATAGGTTAAAATTAAAGCAATATCCACAGAAGTAGAAAATTTTTCACAAAATTTGGTGATATAGTACAATTAGTAGAGGGTAGTAAGGTCGCCTGATTCCGTGGTAGGTCACCATTCACCGTGGTAGTAGGGACCCATTCACCGTGTACGAGAAATTTTACTCAATTTTGTTTAAAAATTATCAAAACAACCCAGCCAAGGGAATTTTCTTCGTTTAAATTCATTTCAAGTAATAACTTGCAAGATTTTATTAGAAAAACAAATGTTCAAATTTTCGATTTTTTTCTAGATATATTGGACAATATGGGGCACGGTGAATGGAGACCATTGATTTTTAGGGTACCCATTTACCGTGCCTTTTTGTTTCAATTAAAAAAGTACGAGTGATCGTACTTTCTTGTTAAACTTACTTCGGTAATGCAAAATACATACCTGATATGTGAGTTTAATTGCTTCTTGGTGGAATAAAAACGTTACATCTTTTAGTTTATCGCTTAAATCACCTTAGAGCAGTTTTCGTTTTTTCACTATGAATGCAGTGAACGAGCAGAAACCCGCTTCATGTAAACACACTTTAGTGTCAAAATGATACTTTTAAATGTTTCTAATGAGCGTTTTGACATGCTAACAATACACTAGTGTTGTATTGGTGAAATTGAAGGGAAATTGTCATATTATTCAATCGTAATATGGAAATAATGAAAAAATATTCGAAGGCACACGGTTAATGGAGCTCCCACGGTGAATGGCGCCTTGACGGTATCGAATGGGAATGAATGGGTTTGCTTCACTTTTACTTCTAACCACTTTCGGAGCCACAGCTGAGCCCGCAACACTACCGGGAATCTAATGTGGTCTGACCCTATTTTTCCATCAGGTTGTCGATAAGTCGTGATCAGTCTTGTTAGAGATCACAGTCATTTGAACCTTTTCGTCGATATTCGGCCTCCTTTGTCTCCGACATTCGCAACACAAGCAATCAAACTATTGTTCGAAACAAAAATGTCAAACGAATACACTTCACCACGATAGCGGCTTCCGGAGGCCGTTTTGGCTTTTGTTATTTCTGTCTTCTTCCATAATAAGAGCTATGTTGTCCATCTGTGTGTCGTATTCAATGCAACATGCAATAATAAACATTCATAATCGGAATTGGCTGAAAATCTATGCGTAAAGCTAGAATTAGACACATGTCATCGTGTCAGATGACATTGATTTGACCCTTTCTTATGTTTATTGATCTTCGTTCTACTGCTCGTGTTGTGTAAGAGGTAACGATAGCGCACGAATGTAACAAAGCCGACTGACACCCGACTGCGGCAACGTAATTTTTGTATCCTTCAAAAGAAGAATATTAAAGATGTTGACAGTCCAAGGCTTGTGCAGTCTCTGCTGTGTGATCCAATGAGCAATGACCACCCGTATTTATACTACCTGAGGCAGAAATAATGAATCGTACCTAGACATGTAGGTAGAGTAAAGTGGGGCAAAAGTTCGAGTGGGGCAAGAGTTTCTTTTGAAGTTTCTGAGCTCAATTCAAATTATTTCTTTCGGGTGTCAAGGTTGTTCGAAGCCTTTTTGAAAAAGAGTCTTTCACTCCAAAAATTATGAAAATTGATCAATATTTCGAAATGTTATGTCAAAATGTTGGTTTTTGATCAAAAAATTGTAATATGCGATGGTCCTTCCAACGCATGGAATGGAATTGTAATAAAATCGAATTCGATATTTTATTTTGGGGCGTAACTAGGTATATTTTGAAGATGCTTCAGCATGTATAACTTTTTGCAAAAAAAAATTGGAAATCATATTTCACCCATAGTGGGGCAAAAGTTCGAATTGTGGGGCAAGAGTTCGAGTCATGTAGCAACTTTAGGTAAAAACCTAAAATTCTGCAAAATGTACATATTATCTCTAAAAATGATGGAATAAGTGAGAAAATTCGATCAAAGTTGAAGTAAAATGTTGTTTCATCTGAATTTGGCAGAAAACTACTAATTTTTGGTGTAACCCTATTTAACCCTAATTTAACCCTAATTCGGGTAAAATCCAGATCGAACTTTAAAGTGTATGTCAGTCCCAACATCAAATATTAATTGGTATTAGGTATTCAGATTACCAAAGCGTCGAAAAAGTGTGCTACGGTGAACGAAATTCCACAAACACTAGATTTGAACTTTTGCCCCAATGATGGGGCAAAAGTTCGAATTAGACACACACATACAAAAAGTGTTGTAACTCAAAATTAAAAAGACATTTGGCGTAACTTTGTTCAGCAAATTGTTAGCTCATGGATGGTAGAATCACCACACGGTATTCATTTATTTTTATCTGTTTCGATTTCTTGAAAAAAGTTGAATTTTCAACTAAGGTCGAACTTTTGCCCCACCTTACTCTACTGTAATGAATAGTATTTCATGAAGGTAGATATTCTATGCACACAATCATTAGGTAGACACTACAGTCCTTTCCCCTTTAGAAAACTACAAATAATAACATTCATCACCAAAATAATGAAGCACAAATAAACTGACGAGTCACTTTCAAAGAACACATCTGTTCGCCAACAACAACAAAAAAAAAAACGATTTCGCTATCCCAACATCGGCAACTTTACAAAAAGGAAAAAAACCACACATCCATTCACCAAAACATAACATATGACAATTCCGCCCCAAAAGAACAATTTCGTTCACCACAAAAAAATAATATTTCGTTATTACCAAAACAAAAAGACAATTTTGTCAATGCAACATCGTCCAAAAGAAAGAACATTCTGTTCACAACATAATGGCAATTCTACCATAAAAGAACAATTTCGTCCTCTACAAAAATAACAATTTGTTATTAAAACAACCTGAAAACCAAAAGGAAATAATTTCGGAATAACTCAAAAGAAATTACACGTTCCTTGATCCTTGTCGCCACTTTTGTATCCTTCAAAAGAAGAATTTTTACCCCTAAAAGGGATACCTGGGGTCCATTGGACCCCAGGCGCCTTTCAGAGCTCGTCTTTGATGGAACACACTCAGCGAGGTGACGAAACTGAGGCCATGAAGGTATCCCTTTTAGGGTTAAAGATGTTGACAGTCCAAGGCTTGTGCAGTCTCTGCTGTGTGATCCAATGACCACCCGTATTTATACTACCTGAGGTAGAAATAATGAATCGTACCTAGACATGTAGGTACTGTAATGAATAGTATTTCATGTAGGTAGATATTCTATGCACACAATCATTAGGTAGACACTACAGTAATGAAGGTAGTAAAAAGTGTCGAATGTTTACAAGACTAGTCGTGATTTGATGTACCGCATCCATGGGTTTGGTTGAATTTTACATTTTACTACCCGGATCTGATTCCGGGTAACTACCGGCTGAACCAAATATGGTCTAACATAATTGTCTTGTTAACTGCTTATCGGTTAACCAAAAACGCTGCAAATTGAAGGTGTCACATGCAGGGTTTGACAATTTCGACGGGACTCTGGGAACCAATTCCGGAACACTACCAGTTGTTTATAGTGTGACGTAAGGCTATTTTCTAGCTAACTGTTCATCAGGTTATCGCAAAAGCCACGATTTAATGTGTCACATGCCTGGATTTGGTTTACTTTTACATTTGGCCTCTTCCGGCCACTCAAAACCGATTCCGAAACACTTGCTGGCCGTTCATTAGGGTAATCTAAAAAACCGCTATTTGATGTGACGCATGTACGGGTTTGTTTCTCTTTCAGATTTAACCACTTCGGCGGGAACCCCGGAACGGGTTCCGGAACACTACTGGTCCAGATAGGGGCTGTCCATAAACCACGTGGTCATGAGGGGGGGGGGGGGGGGGGTCGGCCAATGACCATTTTGTATGGACAAATAAAAATTTTTGTATGGACTAATGACCACGCGGGGGGGGGGGGGGGGGGGTTTGAAAAGTCCCAAAAATATGACCACGTGGTTTATGGACAGCCCCATATGGTCTGAGATGGTTTTCCTGCTCATTATCCATCAGGTCATCGAAAATGCCGTGGTTTGATGTGTCGCTTGCATGGTTTTGGTTCAATTGTATTTTTGACCACTTCCAGTGGAACGCCTAGAACTGGTTCCGGTATACTACCGGTTCAGATATGGTCTGAGATGATTTTCCTGCTCGTTGTCCATCAGGTCATCTAAAATGCCGTGGTTTGATGTGTCGCTTGCATGGGTTTGGTACAATTGTATATTTGGGCCACTTCCAGCGGACCGCCCAGAACCGGTTCGGAAACACTACCGGTTCAGATATGGTCTGAGAGTATTTTCCTGGTTACCGCTCATCAGGTTATCGAAAATGCCGTGGTTTGATGTGTCTCATGCATGGGTTTGGTTCACTTTGATATTTGCCACTTCCGGCGGGACACCCGGAACCGGTTCCGGAACACTACCGGTTCAGATATGGTCTGAGACTATTTTTCTGCTTACCGCTCATCAGGTTATCGAAAATGCCGTGGTTTGATGTGTCGCATGCATAGGTTTGATGCATTTTCATATCTGGTCCCTTCCTGGGGTACCGTTCCGGAACACCTAAATGGCCATATCTCCGGAACGGCTGAACCGATCCGAACCTTTTTCAATAGGAAACAATGGGACCAAATTCCGCGTTGAATGAATCGTCGGTCATTGAAATCGGATGAGGTTTACTGCCAAAAAGTGATGTGAGCTTTTTTGTACACACACATACATACACACACACACACACACACACACACACACACACACACACACACACACACACACACACACACACACGCAGAGGAAGAGCGAAACGAACGGCGGGTGGTGTTCGCCGCTGCAAAAGCCGCGCTCAAGACCGAGATAAGAGCAAGCAAAAAGGCCTGCTTTGAGGGTCTCTGTCAGAGTGCCAATACGAACCCGTGGGGTGATGCCTACAGGATCGTTATGGCCAAGACGAGAGGTGTGATGGCTCCTACAGAGCAATCTCCAGAGATGTTGGAGGGGATCATTGGAGGACTTTTTCCGCGTCATGATCCTAGTCCTTGGCCTCCTTTCGTAGGACAGCCGGGGACTGGGGCTGGCGATGAGGAAATGGTCACCGATGTGGAACTTGCGGGGATAGCTAAGTCCCTTAGCGTAGGTAAGGCCCCAGGTCCGGATGGAGTTCCGAACCTGGCCTTAAAAGTAGCTATTGCAGAAGCTCCCGAGATGTTCAGGTCTGCTATGCAGAAATGCCTGGACGAGGGAGTTTTCCCAGAAGCTTGGAAGAGGCAGAGCCTGGTACTATTGCCAAAGGCGGGGAAACCACCCGGAGACCCGTCGGCATATAGACCAATATGCTTGATTGACACGGCGGGGAAGGTGCTCGAAATGATCATCCTCAATAGAATGTTGAAGTTCACTGAGGGCGTAAATGGTCTCTCGAGCAACCAGTATGGCTTCCGGAAGGGGAGGTCCACCGTAGACGCTATCTTGTCGGTTACAAAAACCGCCGAGAAAGCACTCGAGCCTAAGAGGAGGGGAATTCGCTTTTGCGGGGTAGTGACTCTGGATGTAAGGAATGCATTTAATAGCGCCAGTTGGGCTGCTATTGCTGATGCGCTCTTGCGTCTGGGGATACCGGAGTACTTGTACAAGATTCTCGGAAGCTACTTCCAGAATCGCGTACTAGTATACGACACGGAAGTGGGTCGGAAGTGCTTTCACATAACCTCAGGAGTCCCGCAAGGTTCCATCCTGGGTCCGGTGTTATGGAATGTCATGTACGACGAGGTGTTGAGGTTAGAGTACCCAGTGGGAGTGGTGATTGTCGGATTTGCCGACGATATTACGCTCGAAGTCTACGGTGAAACGATCGAGGAGGTGAAGTTGACTACCGACCACTCGATCAAGGTTGTGGAGGCGTGGATGCGATCCAGAAAACTGGAGCTGGCTCACCACAAGACAGAGGTGACGGTTGTTAACAACATGCAGTCGGCGCAGCAGACGGAGATCAGTGTAGGAGAGTGCACTATCCTGTCGAAGCGCTCTGTCAAGCACTTGGGCGTGATGATCGACGATAAGCTTACCTTCGGTAGCCACGTCGATTATGCCTGTAAAAGAGCCTCCACAGCTATTGCGGCACTGTCCCGGATGATGTCCAATAGCTCAGCGGTGTACGCCAGTAAGCGCAAGCTTCTGGCTAGTGTTGCTACGTCCATACTTAGGTATGGCGGCCCGGCGTGGGGTACCGCGCTAAGTACTGAATGCTACCGACGGAAGCTGGAAAGTACTTACAGGCTTATGTGTCTGAGGGTTGCAAGCGCGTACCGTACCGTGTCACACGACGCTCTCTGTGTCATTACTGGTATGGTGCCCATCAGCATTCTTATCAGTGAGGATATGGAGTGCTTCGAAATGCGCGGCACAAGAGGCATACGCAAGACTGTCAGGATGGCCTCTATGGTCAAATGGCAGCGCGCGTGGGACAGTTCCACCAAAGGAAGGTGGACCCATAGGTTGATACCGAGGGTAGATAGTTGGATTAACAGGCGCCATGGGGAAGTTTCATTCCACCTGACACAGGTCCTTACAGGTCATGGTTGCTTCCGACAGTATCTACACCGTTTCGGGCATGCGGATTCTCCCGAATGCCCAGTGTGCAATGGTTTAGAGGAAACGGCGGAACACGTTTTGTTCGTGTGCCCGCGTTTTCGCACAATGCGTGACCGCATGCTTGCCACATGCGGGGAGGACACAACTCCGGACAACTTGGTCCAGAGAATGTGTAGGGATGAGATTAGCTGGAATGCCGTTTCAACGGCTATCACCCATATCGTCTGGGAGCTACAAAGGAGGTGGCGCGTGGACTCGGAGAATGGCTAGTCCAGATGCAGTACAAGAGGTGGTCCAGGGGTTCGAAGTCGGCTTCGTAGGTCATACCGGTGCCCTGCGGTCGAGATCGACCCTTACAGCGATTAAGTGGCCGCGGAGAGGAAGTCCCGGTAGCGGTGCTGTCGTGGCGTCAGTCTACTGGGTTGGATCTGAGCCCGCGGTTGGAAAGGGGTCCCCGGCAAGGGTCGGGGTAGGTGAGACCCTGCTGTCTGCAACCTACGGATGCATCTGATAAGGCCTGAAGGGTAGTGATACCCTTGCCTTCAGCAGGTCAGATCGGGTTGCATGTGGGCATCAGTTCTTGATGTCCGCTCAGCAGTAGGGCGCGGGCGGGGTTGACCCTGCCCGCCTTCCGAGGACAAAGGGAGTGGCGAGGACCACTCGGGAAACTGGCTAAGCGCCAGCATGCTATCGTGATGGACTCTCCAGTGCGAGTCATCGATGTTCGTTGCTGCTAGGCTACGGCAGCTAACCTTGAGGGTGCGATATGCACTAGCCCCTCTCTGAAGCAATACCTTCTTGGTGGTTCCGGAGAGACGTAGGGTTTGGCGACCATAGGAATGTGTTTTAGTGGGTCGAGGAGAGAGTAGTCCTGGCTTCTACCGGCATTGTAGAAGACGGCCTCATCCCCACACTACCCTAACCTTCCTGTTAGGGTGTCTGATGAGCAGATTTATCCCCCTATGGTTTAGAAGGAAAAAAAACACACACACACACACGCACACACACAGATATCACCTCAATTCGTCGAGCTGAGTCGATTGGTATATGTGATTTGACCCTCCGGGCCTTCTATCAAAAAGTCATTTTTGGAGTGAACATATAGCCTTTCCAGGGCCCATATAGCCGAGGCGGTAAACGCACGGGTATTCAGCATGACCATGCTGAGGGTGACGGGTTCGATTCCCGGTCGGTCCAGGATCTTTTCGTAAAGGAAATTTCCTTGACTTCCTTGGGCATAGAGTGCCTGCCACACGATTTACGCATGCAAAATGGTCATTGGCAGAGGAAGCTCTCAGTTAACAACTGTGGAAGTGCTTATAGAACACTAAGCTGAGAAGCAGGCTTTGTCCCAGTGAGGACGTTACGCCAAGAAGAGAGAGAGAGATATATAGCCTTTCCAGTACACTTAGTGTACGAGAAAGGCAAAACGACTATGACATTAATAAATTACTAATCAAAATCAACCGAGAAACGTGGGTAAGAAAGCCCAAACAACATTTTGAACTCAACTGGCTGTAAAAGGTTCCAAAACCTGTTATAAATCCTTTTATACCTTTATTAGGATTTGCAACGATCATCAAAACCTTCCTAAATCCAACCGACTTGGAACTATTGCTTGGGAATAGACTCTAATGAGCCCCGACGGTTCCTCCGTGTTTATCGAGCATGTCTGATGCATATGATCAGCCATACTCCATCTGCAGCAGCCGGTTCGTGATGAACCGTTGGAGGCGCATTAAAGTGTTAAAAAGGTGATATGTTTCAACAATAATCAAAATGAAACTCCTTCACTTTAATACCGTCAACCCCTGCGAACTTGGCCAGGGAGTATTTGTAAGCCTAATTTATTGTTATACTAGTTGTCCCGGCAAACGTTGTCTTGCCAAGCTGTGGTGGTTTGACAGCTGTTGACGTCATCGCAGCAACGCACTCTAGATTGGTTTCATTTTCGATCGTGTTGATTTCCTTCCCAGCTTATGAAAAATTAGTACTTCATCAATTTTCTTACTCTTCTAGTTGATTTTCGTAACTGTTTGTACATATAAACACAGCCACCATGAATAAGAACCGAACCATGCAAGAGCCATGCTGATCGGTTTATTCGTTCTTGAGTTTTGTTGCCTCAAACGAACTTCAAACTCATTTTTATTACCTTTCTCGTACACCAAGGTGTACCGAAAGGCTATATGTTCACTCCAAAAATAAAATTTCGATAGAGCCCAAAGAGGGGCAAGTTTCATATACCAATCTACTCAGCTCGACGAGTTGAGATGATGTCTGTGTGTATGTATGTGTGTGTGTGTGTATGTGTACAAAAAAGGTCACCTCACTTTTAGATAGTAAATATCAACCGATTTTAACGATTGATGGCTCATTCGACGCGGCATCTGGTCCCATTGTTTCCTATTGAAAATGGTTCGGATCGGTCCAGCCGTTCCGGAGTTATGGCCATTTAGGTGCTCCGGAACCGGTACCCCTGGAAGGGGCCAGACATGAAAATGCACCAAACCCATGCATGCGACCCATCAAACCACGGCATTTACGATTATCCGATGAACGGTAAGCAGGAAAATAGTCTCAGACCATATCTGAACCGGTAGTGTTCCGGAACCGGTTCTGGGTGTCCCGCCGGAACACATCAAACAGCGGCATTTTTGATAACCTGATGAACGGTCAGCAGGAAAGCAGTATCAGACCATATCTGAACCGGTAGTTGTCCGGAACCGGTTCCGGGGGTCTCGACGGGTGTGGCCAAATATAAAAGAGTACACGCAAAACAAGAAAAGCTACCAAAAATTGAGATATGCCTTTTCTACCAATTTATGTATTAAAAACGTACAGAAAATGTGATAAATCATAATCCATTCGTTGTATTAAGATGCGCTACACGGTTTCATAGCTTCCATACCACTACACACAAACACCTCCATTCAAACCCGAGAAGTTGAACCGGGTTGCGTCTAAAAATAACTTTCGCTTCGCTGCTGAGCTTCGCGTCCTATTGTCTACATGGAATTTTCCACTTGCAAACAGCAACCTGCTGGATGCGGGCTTTTCAGTGCACAATGGGTCTAGAGTCGTATTTACGAAGACAAAAATGTTTCTGCCAAGTTCTGCCATTTCTTTTTTTCATTATTGTGAAATGATTACGGTCAATCAAGTGTGGCTTATCCAAAAATCTGCTGATTAATTATTCTCTATACAATATCAGAATGTTTTACAAAGTTATAGCAAATTTACAAAAATAAAACATTCGATTGATTTGATTGATTTGTCTTTATTAAAGAGACTTTCAGCCCTTGGATAAAACATTCGAATCATTACAACTTTTCGAAAAGTTTTCAATAAATTGCAACTTTTTTGCCTTTGGTCATATTTTAGTCGAGTCCAACGATACATGAAGACCAATACATTAGTCATAAACTTTCAAAATTTAATTTAATTCGGTTCGCTTAGTCCTAAGGTACAGTAATTTGATAAACTGAAGTAAAAAACTAGATATAGATAGAAGGGCTCTAATATCGTGTAAAGTTGAATAATCAATCAAGCCCAAATTTGCACCAATTAAATCAAACTCGTTGAGGAACAAGTAATCAAAATAGTTTTGGTGGACTTTATAAAAGGATACAACTTGCTAAAAATGTTTTAGGCAATTTTTAAAACTTAGCATGCTTTTGTATATACCACTAGGCGGTGCTAGAGGTCAAGCAAATTTTAAATTTAATATATCTCAGAATTCTGGTCACTTACAAAGTTGGTGTCTTTGACAATGTTGTTTGGCAGGTCAAGGGCTTACAGTTAATGGTCCACACAATTTTGGCACAAGGAAGCGCAAGTTACACATTTGCAAAATTATGGAAATGAATGTTTTTTTTTCGTAAAGCAATCAAAATGCTGTAATTTAGTTTTCTTTGAACATATTTAAGTCAAGTCAAAGGTTTTTCAAAGAGCTATAAATTAGTCATAAATGTGCAAAATTTCATTTCATTCGGTTCACTTAAAACACAATAAATTACAATTTATTCATTCTCATACTCCAACAATAATTTAACATCAAGGGACATTTTAAAAATCTATCGGCAGCAATACGATTTTGCGCAACAACTTTTCAATATACACTAATACTTTTTTTGTTTGATTGTATCATATGGTCCCATACTTATGGTCCTTACTCGCAAACTTAATCCAGAGATATAGCACTTTAACGAAGAACACTCAAATATGAAACATTTTACTAGAGTCGCTCCAACTTCATGTAAAACTATCCAATCGAGCTCAAATTTGTACCATTTATAGCTAATTAGTTGTGCAACTAGCAGATAAAATTTGAGAATATTCCCTACATATTACAAAAAGTTACAGGTTGCTGAATATATTCGAGATAATAAGTAAAAGATACATGCTTCTTCTAATTTGCAACTAGCGCCGTCTACTGGCAGAATCCTGAACCAATCAACTAATCAACTGAAACGCCTTAAGGTGAAGATATGACGAAGCCACAGCTCAAATTTTCAAGAGCACAAAACTGAAGAACCGAATGTCGTATTGCGCTGAAAAGTTGATCGATTGGTCACCACCAGCGGGTAACCAATCGATCAACTTTTCAGCGCAATCCGACGTTTGGTTCTTCAGATTTGTGCTCTTGAAAATTTGAGCAGTGGCTTCGTCATATCTTCACCTTAATAAACCAAACAACTTTGCCGAAGAAACCAATTTTCTAAGTAATCAGAGTTCTGAGATATATGGAATATAATAATTAATTTATCGTCAGCGCTACCTAGTGGTGGAATTTTGAATCAAACGGCCCATCACCAGTAAAACCTTGGCTGGCCTAACAACTTTGCCAAGTATACCGAATATTTAAGTAATCATGGTGCTAAGATGTACGGTACGGAAATTTCGCCAGTGCTACGTCTTGCTGTCTGTGATATCTGTCATACCAGAGACAAACAGACGTAACACTGATGAAATGTTTATACCAAATATCTCATCATCCTGGTTACTTAGAGAGTTGGTGTCTTCGGCAATATTATTTGGCTGGTCAAGAACTAACAAATGATGAGCCGTTTGATTCAAAATTCCACCACAAGGCAGCGCTAGTGAGCAAACAAATATTATATTCCATATATCTCAGGACTCAGATCACATAGAAATTTGATGTCTTCGGCGATGTTGTTAGATTGGTTACGGCCGCTCAGTTGATTAGCTGATTGGTTCAAGGTTCTGTCAGTAGGCGGCGCTAGTTACGAATTAATTGAAGCATGCAACTTTTATTTATTATTTCAAATATATTCAGCAAGCTGTAACTTTTTCAAAAATGCACCAAATATTCTCAAATTTTTCGTGCCAGTTGCACAACTAGTAAGCTATAAACGGTACAAATTTGGGCTCGATTGGATAACTTTACATAGAATTGGAGCAACTCTAATAAAGTAGTTCATATTTGAGTGTTCTTCGTTTAATTGCTATATCTCTGGATCAAGTGAACCGAATGATATGCGACATTGCACAATCTATATATATAAAAGTCAATGTATGTATGTTTGTATGTTCGTATGTTTGTATGTTTGTATGTTTGTATGTTTGTATGTTTATTTGTTTGTATGTATGTATGTATGTTCCAGCATAACTCTGGAATGCCTCATCCAATTTCAACCAAATTTGGTATACACATTTGTTAGATTAAGGGGGTGGTTATAAGGGTATTGGAATTCAAGATGGCGGCTCGGGTTCCAAGATGGCGGCCAAAACGTCAGAAGGCATGCTATTTAAGGGTAAATCTTTTACGGATACTATGTATTGTGGGTATCTATCGATTGGGGTTGATGAGAAGAAGTCAAAAATTGATATTCGACGTTATTTTGGGATCCAAGATGGTGGACCATAATCTAAGATGGCGGACTATAATCCAAGATGGCAGACCATAATGCAAGATGACGGCCATGGAATGGTGGTTTGAGCTATGATACCATGCAAGATGGGTATCTATCGATTGGGCTTGATGAGTAGAAGTCAAAAATCAATATACGACGCCATTTTGGAATCCAAGATGGCGGACTATAAATCCAAGATGGCGGCCATGGAATGGTGGTTTGAGCTATGATACCATGCAATATGGGTATCTATCGATCGGGCTTGATGAGTAGAAGTCAAAAATCAATATCCGTCGCCATTTTGGAATCCAAGATGGCGGACTATAAATCCAAGATGGCGGCCATGGAATGGTGAATTGAGCTATGATACCATGCAATATGGGTATCTATCGATCGGGCTTGATGAGTAGAAGTCAAAAATCAATATCCGTCGCCATTTTGGAATCCAAGATGGCGGACTATAAATCCAAGATGGCGGCCATGAAATGGTGGTTTGAGCTATGATACCATGCAATATGGGTATCTATCGATCGGGCTTGATGAGTAGTAGTCAAAAATCAATATACGACGCCATTTTGGAATCCAAGATGGCGGACTATAAATCCAAGATGGCGGCCATGGAATGGTGAATTGAGCTATGATACCATGCAATATGGGTATCTATCGATCGGGCTTGATGAGTAGAAGTCAAAAATCAATATCCGTCGCCATTTTGGAATCCAAGATGGCGAACTATAAATCCAAGATGGCGGCCATGAAATGGTAGTTTGAGCTATGATACCATGCAATATGGGTATCTATCGATCGGGTTTGATGAGTAGTAGTCAAAAATCAATATACGACGCCATTTTGGAATCCAAGATGGCGGACTATAAATCCAAGATGGCGGCCATGGAATGGTGAATTGAGCTATGATACCATGCAATATGGGTATCTATCGATCGGGCTTAATGAGTAGAAGTCAAAAATCAATATATGACGCCATTTTGGAATCCAAGATGGCGGACTATAAATCCAAGATGGCGGCCATGAAATGGTGGTTTGAGCTATGATACCATGCAATATGGGTATCTATCGATCGGGCTTGATGAGTAGAAGTCAAAAATCAATATCCGTCGCCATTTTGGAATCCAAGATGGCGAACTATAAATCCAAGATGGCGGCCATGAAATGGTGGTTTGAGCTATGATACCATGCAATATGGGTATCTATCGATCGGGCTTGATGAGTAGTAGTCAAAAATCAATATACGACGCCATTTTGGAATCCAAGATGGCGGACTATAAATCCAAGATGGCGGCCATGAAATGGTGGTTTGAGCTATGATACCATGCAATATGGGTATCTATCGATCGGGCTTGATGAGTAGTAGTCAAAAATCAATATACGACGCCATTTTGGAATCCAAGATGGCGGACTATAAATCCAAGATGGCGGCCATGAAATGGTGGTTTGAGCTATACCATGCAATATGGGTATCTATCGATCGGGCTTGATGAGTAGTAGTCAAAAATCAATATCCGTCGCCATTTTGGAATCCAAGATGGCGAACTATAAATCCAAGATGGCGGCCATGAAATGGTGGTTTGAGCTATGATACCATGCAATATGGGTATCTATCGATCGGGCTTGATGAGTAGTAGTCAAAAATCAATATACGACGCCATTTTGGAATCCAAGATGGCGGACTATAAATCCAAGATAGCGGCCATGGAATGGTGAATTGAGCTATGATACCATGCAATATGGGTATCTATCGATCGGGATTAATGAGTAGAAGTCAAAAATCAATATTCGACGCCATTTTGGAATCCAAGATGGCGGACTATAAATCCAAGATGGCGGCCATGAAATGGTGGTTTGAGCTATGATACCATGCAATATAGGTATCTATCGATCGGGCTTGATGAGTAGAAGTCAAAAATCAATATCCGTCGCCATTTTGGAATCCAAGATGGCGGACTATAAATCCAAGATGGCGGCCATGGAATGGTGAATTGAGCTATGATACCATGCAATATGGGTATCTATCGATCGGGCTTGATGAGTAGAAGTCAAAAATCAATATCCGTCGCCAATTTGGAATCCAAGATGGCGAACTATAAATCCAAGATGGCGGCCATGAAATGGTGGTTTGAGCTATGATACCATGCAATATGGGTATCTATCG